>NC_052154.1:180948666-181255861 GCF_902713615.1 Scyliorhinus canicula | reverse complement strand
CTCAATCCACTGTCAACACCAAGCACAACATTAAAATCCCCAATCAAATCTCATGTATACTTCCCTTCTTTGGTGTAAACATAACAATAAATAATAACCTGTCGGCTATCAGACAGAAATAGATAGGAAATCAAGTTGTGATGAATGTGCAAAGAGATATAGATAGGTTAAGTGTTTGGGAAAAAATGTGTCCGATGGAGCAGAATGTGGGATGATGTGAGCTTGTCCACATTGGCATAAAGAATTGGATTGGATTTGTTTATTGTCACGTGTACCGAGGTACAGTGAAAAGTATTTTTCTGCAAGCAGCTCAACAGATCATTCAGTACATGAGAAGAAAAGGGAATTAAACAAAATTCAAGAAAATACATAATCGGGCAACACATGATATACAATGTAACTACATAAGCATTGGCATCGGATGAAGCATACAGGGTGTAGTGCTAATGAGGTCAGTCCATAAGAGGGTCATTTAGGAGTCTGGTGACAGTGGGGAAGAAGATGTTTTTGAGTCTATTCGTGGTTGTTCTCAGACTTCTGTATCTCCTGCCCGATGGAAGAAGTTGGAAAAGTGAGTAAGCCGGGTGGGAGGGATCCTTGATTATGCTGCCCGCTTTCCCCAGGCAGCGGGAGGTGTATATGGAGTCCATGGATGTGAGGCAGGTTCGTGTGATGGACTGGGCGGTATTCACAACTCTCTGAAGTCTCTTGCGGTCCTGGGCCGAGCAGTTGCCATACCAGGCTGTGATACAGCCCGATAGGATGCTTTCTATGGTGCATCTGTAAAAGTTGGTAAGGGTTAATGTGGACGTGCCAAATTTCCGAACAGAAAACCAATGATGATTTGAGGGCAGCACAGTAGCACAGTGGTTAGCACAGTTGCTTCACAGCTCCAGGGTCCCAGGTTCGATTCCCGGCTTGGGTCACTGTCTGTGCGGAGTCTGCATGTTCTCCCCGTGTTTGCGTGGGTTTCCTCCGGGTGCTCCGGTTTCCTCCCCAAGTCCAAAGATGTGCAGGTTAGGTGGATTGGCTATGCTAAATTGCCCTTAGTGTCCAAAAACGTTTAGGTGGGGTTACGGGGATAGGGTAGAGGTGTGGGGATAGGGTGGAGGTATGGGCTTAGGTAGGGTGCTCTTTCCAAGGGCCGATGCAGACTCGATGGGCTGAATGGCCTCCTTCTGCACTGTAAATTATATGATGATTCTATGATTTAAGTGGAGAGAGACTGTGGTACCGTGGGATTCGGTGTCCTTGATTGTGAATCACAAAATGTTAGCACGCAGACACAGCAGGTAATGAGGGAGGTAAATGTATTGTCCGCTTTTATTAAAAGAGGGATGGCATATTACAAAAAGGACAATCTTGCTACAACTGTACTGGACATTGATGAGACCACACCTGGAGTACCGTGTGCAGTTTTGGTCTCCTTATTTAAGGCGGGGTGTCCTTACATTGGAAGCAGTTCAGAGGGGTTTCACTAATCTAATTCCTCGGATGGAAGTGTCACCATATCAAGAAACATTGAGCAGATTGGGACTACACGCATTGGAATTTAGATGAGTGAGAGGCGACCTTATTGAAATGTATAAGATTCTGATGGTGCTTGACAGAGTAGATGCTGAGAGGATGTGGGGGAGTCCAGAACCAGAGGGACACAGTTCAAGGCCATTTAAGGTAGAGATGCGGAGGAATTCCGTCTCTCAAAGACAGTAGTCTTTGGAATTCTCTTCCGCAAGGAGCAGTGGGGGCTGGGTTACTGAATACATTCAAGACTCAGTTACTCAGACAGATTTTTGATTGACAAGGGAGTCAGGGGTTATGGTGGGGTGGGGGGAGGGGGGGGGGGGGAGGCAGATGGGAAAGTGGAGTTAAGGCCACAATGAGATCAGCCATGATCTGACTGAATGGTGGAACAGACTCAATGGGCTGAATGGTCTACTCCTGTTCCTATTCCTTATGATCTTTGCCCGAAACTGGAACATTTAATCAACTTTGCTTCAATTTTTCACTCTTCCCTCAACTTCACTTGATCCATCTCTGACTCTTCCCTCTCTAGACTTTTGTATCTTCCTTTCTGGGGTGAGCCTCATGGCTGGTATCCATTGTAAGACCACTGATCCCCACAGCTGTCCTGACCACACATCCTCCCCCCCCTCTTCCTGTACGGACTCTATTCCATTTTTCCTGTTACTCCATCTTCATCACACCATTTGTGATGATGCCAGCTATTACGCTGGTTCTTCTGATATGTCTTGTTTCCTCAACCTCGGATTCCCCTCTGCTGTGGTTGACATTCACTTTAAAAAAAAAACATTTATGGGATGTGGGCATCGCTGGCTAGGCCTGCATTTATTGCCCATCCTTAGTTGCCCTTCAGAAGGTGGTGGTGAGTTGCCTTCTTGGAGACGCTGCAAACCCTGAGGTGTGGGTACACCCACTGTGCTGTTAGGGAGGGAGTTCCAGGGTTTTAAACCAGCAACAGTGACTCATTCAAGCAGGCAGGCATAAGGCCGACATCATCAATTGTTCTCGACTGCATTGCAGTTTGAACTTGACAGTGAACCTCAGTTAAAAAAAAAGAAGTTTTGTTGCTGCTGGTGGGTAGATGGGAGTGGCAGCATTGCCATGGTAACGGCTGCTTTCCTTTTCCAACTTCTCACGACAGCAACTCATTGGCCTAGATTTCTTTTCGGTTTTATTCTACTGGTGACATCAACCTGTTGAAAATCAATACTTTAGGGCTGTAAAATATCTAGGCTATTTTCTTTGAAACATACTTCAGCATTTTTTGTTTTGTAATGATAGTCCTCAGTTTGGGCGCGATTCTCCGATGCCGCGCGGCATTGGGAAAGCCGTTGTGAACTCGGCCGAGTTTCACGATGGCGTTGGTGGCCGCTTCTCGCTCCCTATTCTCCCCCCCCCCCACCCCCACCCGGGGGGCTAGGAGCGGCGTTTCGAGAAACTCGGCCGCCGGGCCTTGACGCTTACGTCAAAGCGGCGCGCCGAGAATGACGCGATGGCGGAGCCTAAGTGATGTCAGCCGCGCGTGCGCAGGTTGGCCGGCTCCAACCCGCGCATGTGCGGTTGCCGTCTTCCCCTCCGCTGCCCCGCAAGACGTGGCGGCTTGATCTTGCGGGGCGGCGGAGGGGAAAGAGTGCGTCTCTTGGAGACGCCGGCCCTACAATCGGTGGGCACCGATCGCGGGCCAGTCCTCTCCCGAGCACGGCCGTGGTGCTCAATCCCCTCTCCGCCCCCCACAGGCCCCAAACTTACCTTTCGCGCTATGTTCACGCCGGCAGCGACCAGGTGTGGTTGCCGCCGGCGTGAACAGGTTGGGAACGTCAGGCCGCTCGGCTCATCCGGGCCGGAGAATCGCCGGTCGCCGTGAAAAACGGCGAGTGGTGATTCCCCGACACGCTATTTTGGGGGGAGGGGTCGGAGAATCGCGGGGGGTGCCAGGGCGGCGTGTCGTGATTCTCCCGGCCCTCCCGCGATTCTCCCACCTGGGGCTGGATTCTCCCCTACCCGGCGTGACGGAGGGTGCCGGCGTAGGGAGTGGCGCCAACCACTCAGGGGTCGCGCCTCCCCAAAGGTGGGGAATTCTCCGGTAGACTGGCGCAAACACCCGGCGCCGTCGGAAGCGGGGCTGGCCCAAAGGCTTTCGGCGGTCGGCGCATGCGCCGGCAGTGACGTCAGCGGCAGCTGGCCGCTGACGTCACTGCCGGCGCATGCGCGATGCGGGGTTCTCCTCCGCGTCCGCCATGGCGGAGGCCGTGGCGGAGCGGAAGGAGAAAGAGTGCCCCCACGGCACTGCCCCGCGGAGTGAGCGGGGGGGCCCGATCGCGGGCCAGGCCTCCGTGGGGGCACCCCCCCGGGTCCGATCACCCCCCGCCCCCCCAGGACCCCGGGGGCCCGCTCGCGCCGCTGAGCCCGCCGTTCCAGAGGTGGTTTAAACCTCGGCGGCGGGAGAAGGCCTCCCAGCGGCGGGACTTCGGCCCATCCGGGCCGGAGATTTAAGGTAAGTTTTTAAAAAAATGAAATCCCGCCGGCGCCAGCTGTTTTCACAGGCTGCCGGCGGGATTTGCACAACGCCGGTTTATGACCGGCGGGAGAATTCAAAAACCTGCGGGAGCGGAAATAACGCCGCTTCCCGCCTATTCTCCGACCCTGCGTGGGGTCGGAGAATTTCGCCCCTGGAGTGGGGAGCGGAGAATCGCGCCCTTTGTGTTTACCCTACAAGTACAGTAACAATAAGATAAATATTGAAATTTACCGCACGCGATATTTAGCCTCTTGGACTCAGAGCAGGCATATTAATTGGTTCATGCAGGGGGCCTGGTTAGAATTGTGGTTAGCAATCCAGAGACCTTGGATCCCAATTGAGAAAAATAAGTTAAAATCACAACATGGCAGCCGCGGTATTTGAATTTAGTTAATAATAATTATCTTTATTATTGTCACAAATACGCTTACATTAACACTGCAATGAAGTTACTGTGAAAATCCCCTTGGCACCACACTCAGGCACCTGTTCGGGTACCACAGAGGGAGAATTCAGAATGTCCAATTCAGCTAACAAGCACGACTTTTGGGATTTGTTGGAGGAAACCGGAGCACCCGGAGGAAACCCACGCAGACACGGGGAGAACGTGCAGACTCCGCACAGACAGTGACCCAAGCCAGGAATTGAACCCGGGTCCCTGGAGCGGTGAAGCAACAGTGATAACCAATGTGCTACCGTGCCACCCAATGAAATACTGACGACTCCAGTGGCTCATTATCTGTCTGGGGCTTAGTACTTTCCTGATCTCCCACACTCCCTCAGAGTGTCAGATTCCTGGGCAGTCTCTGACAGCTGCTTTGGCGACCGGGCACTGCTTTGCCCACTTAGTGCTACTGTTTGAATGGACATATGCAACCTGACCGATGTTCCAGTATCTAAGGTGGTGTGAAGTGCAGGATGTGATGATGTTTCCTCTGAGGTACACTGCTCATCCATAGAGGTCAACGGAGGGTCATCTGGAGCTGGTCTGGAAGATAAAGTCACCCGATTGTGGTGATATGCCTGTGCACAGTTCTGTATATAGTTAGTAATGCAGCCTCCAACCTGCTGGTGGCGATAGAGATCTGTCAAGGGACTCGAAATACCCGCCATTGGCAGTAAGTCATACAAGAGGATGGTCGCACTTAGAGTACCTCACGGAGAATTTACTGAATTCATTTAGTAGCCATCGTCTGTATTATAGTTCATTAGCTGTCTTTCCACGTGTTTGTCAATAAATCTTTATAGTTAAACAACTAGATGTTCTGTGTACCTCATTACAAGGGTTATATCACAGGACACAACACTGATGTGGTGAAAAGCCGCAGTGAGTATACTAGAGTATTGAAGAGACAGACTAAGTAGCCATTGTAGCATCCTATATATGGGCATGCTGCACATCCAGAGTACACCGAGGAGATCAAAAGGACGGTTATGTGTCCAACACTGTCCTGTGCCCTGTCTTGTTATGCTCTTGGCGTAGCATAAGGTGCTTCCTTGATGTTCATTCTGAAAAAGGAAGGTTCAGACGTGGAGATAACTTCAACATGTTTAGTAATCTATTTACAATTCTCCTACTCGGGTTCGCCTCTACTGTTAATCCTTTTATAGCTACTCAGACTGACAAACCAGTCTGCTACAATCCACGTGGTGGGTGTGATGTTGAATCAACCCTGTGTCTGTACTCACTGAGTGTCTCCACTGGAAAGAGGAAGATCATGTGTACTGTGTCCTTTATATATGGGTTGGTGTAATGCCCCACTGTGGTAGTGTCACCTCTGTGTGTATCGTGAATGCCCATTGGTCGTGTCCTATCTTACTGACCTATTGGTTGAGGGTCTGTGTGTCATGTCTCTGGTGCTCCCTCTAGTGTCTAGCTAGTCTACGTGTACTTACATTAACCCCTTGTGTGTCTACAGTGATGCATATCACCACATGCCCTTCATATTTCCTGGCAACCCCTCTGCTGAAAGTGGATTCCCTTCACTCTCACACTCCTCATCAGAAATCACCATCCCCCCTCAATCAACGCACCTCCCTCTCTGCTTGAATGCCATGCCCAGTATGCCCTCCTCCAGTGGAATGAGCACAGTGAGCACCTGGCAGCATACTTCAGGTTCTGATCCCAGGCATCGCGCATTCTCCTCCGTGAAGACAAGAAAACATGGGGCTGGATTTTCTGCTGTCGGGATTCTCTGTTGTGCCGGCAGCCCGGGCGTTTCCGGAGTACAATCGAGGAAAGGACTGTCCCTGCCGTGAATGAAGTATTTGTGGCTCCCTTCTTAACATCATTGGGGGCAGCAGGGTAGCATGGTGGTTAGCATAAATGCTTCACAGCTCCAGGGTCCCAGGTTCGATTCCCGGCTGGGTCACTATCTGTGTGGAGTCTGCACGTCCTCCCCCTGTGTGCGTGGGTTTCCTCCGGGTGCTCCGGTTTCCTCCCACAGTCCAAAGATGTGCGGGTTAGGTGGATTGGCCATGCTAAATTGCCCGTAGTGTCCTAATAAAAAAGTAAGGTTAAGGGGGGGGGTTGTTGGGTTACGGGTATAGGGTGGATACGTGGGTTTGAGTAGGGTGATCATGGCTCGGCACAACATTGAGGGCCGAAGGGCCTGTTCTGTGCTGTACTGTTCTATGTTCTATGTTCTATCACTGGGCACTGCTGGTGGCATCTTCGAGGCTGCCACCTCCTGACCCACTCCGGGACTGTCCTTGAGCCCATAATTGGCCAGCAAGCAATTAATTTTGGGTGGTCACCAGCGGTGTGTGGGAGCAGATGCTACGCCATCTTCTGTTTCTGCCCACAGGACCTGATCACCAACCATGAAATCCTGCCCCATGCCTTGGTTTAATACCGTAGGATACACGGTGCGATTCAGCCAAAATAAATCTAAATGCCAGTTTGGTGGGGTGTTTCGCATTGGCCGCATTGGTGATGTCACGGCTTTTATTCACCCGCACTTACTTCCAAACATGAGCCAGCACGTGAATCTCAACATGCCTGGCTCCCTCGCCGTGTGATCCACCCAACTCGCGCCTCAGCTGCTCCCCACCAGCAGGGGGGAGCTATTTTTAAATGCTCCCTCATCACTCACTCGCAGGCAAGATGAGGAATCTCTAGGCCACAGACCTCTGCCAGCAACAGTAGGGAGATTGTGCTCAGCTGCTGATAGAAATCTACTTCTCTTGTAGGTAATAAAGTTTAAAGGAAGAAATGATTTAGTGACATCATACTATTAAAAGTCATATATTAACCATGACAGCAGAACATGCTGAGCACGTGAAAGGACAGGATAAGAAAATTGCATGCGTTTGCAAGGTCAAACTGACTCAAAGACTCTTTGTGTTTGAGAGATGGGCTAAGATCCAGTTCCTTGTCCATGGTAACCACAAAATCCATGGAAAGAATTTTTGCTGAGAAAGTGTTTCTTAAATTTGACAGACAGACATTTGCTTGAACTGAATGAAATTATAAATTATTTAAACCCAATCACAGCCGTGAAGAGGACAGAACTTTAAAGATGGTAATTTCCTTAAGAGTTCAGTTCTCGGGATCAGTCTTCACTTCTAGAATCAATTCAACCTATCCTCTAAAACCTGTTCTATCCTCTTGCTTTGCAAAATCGCTGTTTTATTCTATTTTAAACTGCGCAGTCCTTTTTGTATTGTGTATTTTGATTTGAAGAAATGACTACGAGCTGTCATTGTATTTTGAATTCAACTTATCTGTATTTGCTGAGGACAAACAATCGATACATCTGACTAGCTTACTGCAGGGCTCGTTAAACCTTCCTAAATTTGTACTAAATGTGAAAATTGAAGCTTACCAGTGGACACTACTAGCTGATAATGTAAAAGTATCAAATTGCTTTTAACCCTATAAGCAGGTCTTGAATCTCTGTTATTTGGTATATGGTATGGTGTTCCCGACCCTTTGGGAGAAGCAGTTTCTCCTCATCTCTGTTTTAAACTTGTTAACCTTTGAGACTATGACCTCTCGTTCTAGAATGTCTCACAAGAGGAAGTTGTAATGGTATGTATATAGGCATTACACTAATAGGTTAATTATTACATCTCAGTGTAATTCAAACACTAGAGGGCACCACCAGTTCCCAGTATAAATATCAAAGCTCAGGGAATCTTGGGTAGTGATAGCAGAGGAGAGAGATAGATGTCAACTCAAGGATTAGTTTAGGTTGGAGAGAATTAGCACGTGGCATTCAATTGTCATTACTTAATCATAGATTATAGTTTAATACACTCTGTCTTACTTTATTGACAGTTATAGCTCCGTAGAGTGTGTGCACTATATTTCATTTAATCGTTATTCAACAAATCAGTTTTTCTTCAAGTTAAAGATTGGTGGTTTCTTGATCATCACACCATCAGACCATTCTGGATCACGAGGCAAAGAGTAACAACATATTACCACAAAGACTAATATAACAGAAGTATCCGCGTTTTATCCATATCTACTTTATCCATACCTTTTAGCATCGATCATAGAATTTACAGTGCAGAAGGAGGCCATGGCCCATCGAGTCTGCACCGGCCCTTGGAAAGAGCACCCCACCCAAGCCCACACCTCCACTCTATCCCCGTAACCCCACCTAACCTTTTTGGACACTAAGGGAAATTTAGCATGGCCAATCCACCTAACCTGCACCTCTTTTGACTGTGGGAGGAAACCGGAGCACCAGGAGGAAACGCACACAGACAAAGGGCGAACGTGCAGACTCCGCACAGACAGTGACCCAAGCTGGGAGTCGAACCTGGGAGTCTGGAGCTGTGAAGGAACTGTGCTAGCCACTGTGCTACCGTGCCGCCCTGCTTGTTGTATTCCTCAATTTGATCTCCCTTCATTCTTCTAAATTCAAGACAGTATAGGCCTAAACTGCTCAATTTCTCTCTCCATAAGACATCCCCTCATCTCTGGAATCAATTTGTGAACCTCCTCTGAACTTCCTCCAATGCCACAATATGTTCCCTCAGATCAGGGGACCAAAACTGTGCTTTCACAACTAACAAGGCTGATCCAGCGTGTGAAATAGCTTGCAGCCATGAAGCTAGAGGCTGCTCACAGTCAAAGGGGGTGAACGTGACTTTCATGCGAGAAGCTGCAGTAGGGCTCTGTCCTGGGTGGGGTGGGACAGACATGCAGCAGCTGTGGTTGCCCCTGTTATGGGTCTCCACAATATTTAAAGATGGCTTGAATGTCTCACAGACACAGACCTCCCCTACCTGTGCCCCTCAAGCCCCCCGAACAACTCTAACCTGCCTGAACACCGCCCAACTCCCCCAGCCCGCCCGTGCACTGGGGCAGCAGATCCGGTACCCTTGAGCTGCATGTTGATTAATGGAAAGGGTGTAGCCGAAGTTGGCCATTCCCTAAATACAAAACGGAGGAACGCAAAGCATGCAGGATAAAATGGACAATGTTTGCAGCACCAGCAGGCTGCACTAAGCAGGTGTGGATTCTGTCTGCTAAGAAAGCAGACAGCACCGAAACGAACATTCCGCATATTAATGAGGCAATCTCCGGGATAGTTAGCATGTTAATGGAACGATTCCAGAGACAATGGACACAAATGGGGAAGTAACTGCAACATTGTAAAGGATACCAGACACCCAGGCACCAGCAGGGTTCGAAAACAAAGAGCCTGAGAGCCCGCCCAGTAGCTAAGGAACAGCCTCAGTATTTGGGGGGATTCAAACATATCGATTGGGGAGAGACCCAATCGATTCCGAGCAGGTAAGGGAGTCCGCCCAAAGGGGCGCGGATCCCTGGGACCTATAAAAGACAGGTCCCACACATGGTTCATTCTTCTTGTCCAGCCCTCCTCTCTCCTTGACCAGCACCCCTCCGTGGACCAGCACCTCGACCAGCTTTTGCCAAGAAGACCCTGAAGGAGAGAGAGGTTTTGGGACAGCAGCCGCCAGCAAGTAAGTGTCTCACAACGATCGCTACCAGAGATAGACACTCCTGACCCCTTTTAACTTTTACCAACCTGAAGTCTGCAGACCAGAGCAGAGCAAGAGGCCTTGTTCCCTGACCCAGCAGTTCCTTCGAGATAAGTATTAGTTTATTTAGCGGTAGGAATAGTTTAATCCTTTTAGCGTGTGCATGGGTAGTTATTATAATTGTATTATAATAAACTCAGTTGTTTGAACTTACTAATTGGTGTATGGTTTTATTGCTTTGAACTTCACCTTGAACTTGTGGCGGTATCTTAACGATACCTGGCGACTCCAGAGCTAAGTAAAGAAACAGAGCCAAATTGAGTGTTAAGCACACTCACCCAGAATGAGCAACAAGGGTTACTCACCTCCTCACTTATCCTAAGTAGCAATTGTGCCAGCTGCTTGATTTTATAAAGGAGCACTAAACAACTCCTGCGTGACTTCTCACTGGGGAGTTGGGTGACTCCCGGGAGGCCGTTGCATTCGACTTCAATCCCGCTAATGAGATTGAAATGAATGCAAATCAGGCTTAATTACCTTCTCATTATTTTCCCTGTACCCGCAAACGGAAGCGGGCTGCGTGAATATCAAAATTGTTCACACTCCACACGAGTCTCGATTCTGGCCTTTCCTGCTATTCACCCGGAGTGCCCTGATCCGTGCCAGGCGCGACACGGTGGCTGAAGCGGGCCCACAGCATAATGAACTTTTACGTTCTAACCTCAGGGAGCTAATTTTGCAACGTGAAAAACTGCAGATTAATGAATGTGAATGGCGGTCCCTTAAATTAAACATTGAATTCCTGCCTTGGAAAATACTGGTACCTATCTGTGATATCTTAACCAATGCAATTCAGTTTATTATTGTACCTAATAAGAGATATTGACTTGAATGTAAAGAAGCTGAATTAACCACCCAAGTTAAAATGAAAGGCTGTTGGAGTACCCTGGATTAATGGCTACTCAACTCGTAATATTAACTCAGTTTAATCATGTTGCCATACTCCATCTTAATGTCTGAAATGGTACTTCTGTTGTTATATTTTTCAAGCGTCTATATTCAAGTGTGTGATATGCTGTGTGTTAACTACACGTTGCTATGTGAAGAGCATGTTTATACACAAAGATTGCAAGTCACGTTATGGTTGGGTTGAGAGCCATGAGAGTTTAAGGATTGAAGCCATTTTGGGCGTGATTTCCATAAATTTTAATAAATTATGATGTAATTACTGGGTTTGACGCTGTAATGTCAATGTCAGGGGTGGATTTCATGGGGTGATTTGCTTTGTGCACCAGGTGATGTGGCATCTTCTGCGCGAGGAAACATCCTACCATTACATCCTTTTTAAAAATATAAATTTAGAGTAACCAATTCTTTTTTCCAATTAAGGGACAATTTAGCGTGGCCACTCCACCTACCCTGCACATCTTTTTGGGTTGTGGGGGTGAGACCCATACAGACATGGGGGGAATGTGCAAACTCCACATGGACAGTTCCTTGGCGCCGTGAGGCAGTAGTGCTAACCACTGCATCGCCGTGCCACCCCCTACATCTAATATTTGATGGCTACACATCTCAAATGCGAATCAGAGTTCTGCACCCTTTATCACCTTCATAAAAATAAGATGATTGTGGAGAATTGAAGGGTTAAAAGTGTCATTAAAACCCACCACGGGGGAATAAAGATCTCCATATGTTAATTAACTATTAAGATTTCTGATGTAAATCTCTATTTAAAAATAAATGACTAATTTTCTTTATTATGCATTTCCTTCTGTTTATAACCACGATCCAAACACACGTAATTCAAGCTTTCATTTTCTAAACATTTAGGCATTTGACTAATTCCTATGTGAGGATGACAATGTGACAGTGATCTTTGTATTTCCTGTTTACCTGTACAAAGAATGGAGTGGTGATTATTATGCATTTGCACAATTAATGGGAAAAAGACAAGTTAATTGTTTCACTACTTGAGTTTCATAGAATTTTATTTATTTGAACTTGTGCACTAATTCAAGGAAAAGCTATTTTTAAAAACACTGGGGTGTTTAATTTGCTCTGTAAGTAGGAGATAGTGCGTGCACTAATTGTATTTCAAGGGATTGTAATTTTGTGGCATGATATGATTAGGCAGCAACGTCTGCCTGTGCTTCTGCACATCCCCTTGGGAGTAAACACTTTTAAAACTCGTCAATACACATACTGATGTGTATATGCTTTTATTCTGGGTTATTAGCAGCTGTTGTTCATTCTTCAAGGCCGAGATGCCCGTATACATTGACTGGATTCTTCGGTAGGGTTCCAATGGGTACGTCAGTGGCCCCTAGGGTGGATCTGCGCCCGGAAAGCTCTATTGCACACAGAACAGGGTTCTGCAGACACTGGGCTTGAGTTTCCCTCTCCCTGCCTTTGATATGCACTTGTTTTTGAACAAGGCCGCACTGTTTTGCAATGTGGTTGTACCAGGTGCAGTGTTCCTGGGTGACCTTCTCCCAGGAGTCAGTGTTGAAATCAAAGTTTTGAAGCAAAGCCTTCAAGGTGTTCTATTAAGCAGTAACCCATGTAGATAGGGGAAATTAACTTGAATTTGCTTCATGTCTTTTCACTTTTTCATCGGTTCCATTTAGAGGTGGCAATGGAGAGAGTGGGAACGTTGCAACATTGAGCAAGGCAATATATATTAGAATAAAAGAATAGAATAGAATCCCTACAGGGCAGAAGGAGGCCATTTGACCCATCGAGTCTGCACCGACCCTCTGAAAGAACACCCCACCCAGGCCCACGCCACCACCCCATCCCCATAACCCAATAACCCCACCTAACCTTTGGACACTGAGGGGCAATTTAACGTGGCTCATCCACGTGGCTAACCTGCACATCTTTGGACTGTGGGAGGAAACCGGGGCACCCAGAGAAAACCCACGCAGACACGGGGTGAACGTACAAATTCCACACAGACAGTGACCCAAGGCTGGAATTGAACCAGGGTCCCTGGCGCTGTGAGGCAGCAGTGCTGCAGTATTTCCTAAAGTAGTCTTCTTTTTCTGTATTCCTTCATGGGATGTGGGCCTCACTGACAAGGCCAGCATTTGTTGCCCATCCCTAATCGCCCTTGAACTGCGTGGGTTGCTCGGCCATTTCAGAGGAGCAGATAAGAGTCAACCACAATGTACTCCAGACTGGGTAAAGATGGCAGATTTCCTTCCCGATGGAATTTAGTGAACCAGATGGGTTTTCATCTAAAAAAATTGCAGTTGTCGCGGTCGCTATCACGGAGAGTACCTTTCAATTCAAACTTAATGGAATGTTAAACTCCACAACCTACAGAGGTGGGATTTGAACTCACATCCGAGAGAATTAACCATGGTTTATGGATTAGTAGTCCAGTCACATTGCCACTATGTCACCTGCGTTAGGCACTTCAAAGAAAGAAGGAATGAAAAAGGAACAACAGAACCATGGTCTGGGAAGGCTCAGAGAGGTATAAATGGAAGTGTGATGTCAAACCTCTGCTGTGGCACATGGTGACGTCTGGAAGGCAGACAGTGAAAGTTTAAGTGCGCGCCGGGTGATTCCGAGTTGCATCACTGATTCTCTCTTGCATTGCAAGTCAGATCAAGTTCAACAGCAGCACATGGCGCCAGATGGAGAGGCAGACCCGGTTTTCTTTATGTGTGTCATTTGCTGACTTTGATATCACTCACAGCACCATGCATAAAAATGCAGGCATTGCCTCTGCTTTGCTTTTAAGGTGGTATGTGACCAAGAAAATCTATGCAAGTTGGTGTGACAGCGTGAACCTTTATTCAGCCTCCTCGGTGGCCACAACAAAGGTTTAGGGCGCGATTCAACTAGTTGGGAACAAAGTGCCATAGCGAGCGCCTTTAGTTGTGTGTATCCCGGCGCGCGCAGCGCCAGGAAACACACAAAGTCGCGTTGTATAAGGGACCTGAGCGGGAAACTCATGGCCGAGGCCACATATATCCCCATTTTGCACACCGCGGAGCTCTCCAGAGTAGCGAGAGATTGTGACGCCATTTTGGGACCTTCAAGAGTGGTCATTTGTGGAGCCAGTACCGAACGGTGCTCACCCGAGGTCTCGGAGGCAAAGAGGATAAATCCCAAAGCCCAGTTTCTCGGGAAACTGTGAGACTAGCTTTAATATGCAGTTTGTCCAAAATGTGACCCCGCCCACAATGAGCAGGATTCACATCGCAACGTCTCGCGAGATCTCGCTGGATCTCACGAGGCATTACGAGCCTGGTAGATCCCAGAAGCGGGCTCTTCCGGCTTCTGTCAGCTATGGTAGCGCTGCGGTGAGCTCCTTTCCGGGTGCAGCGCGGTCATTGGATCGCGCCCTTAAATTCCTTTTTGAAATGGGAATGTGTTTAACTATTCAAGCTATGAGCAGTAAAGTAAAGTAGCCATAGTCCCAGGTGGAGAGCTGAGTGGTGGTGATTTAACCTGAGCATCACCACACATCAGGCAAGGGGCATGGTTGAGAACGCCATGAATAACCTCAGCCAGTGCGGGAATTGAACCCTCCCTGCTGGCCTCGCTCTGCATCACGAATCAGCTGTCCAGTCAACTGAGCTAAAGCGGCCCCCCTACTGTAAGCAGTGAGGAACCAATGAAAAAATGTTTTCTGAGTCAACGGAAGTAAATTTATTAACCGCAAGAAAAATAGTAATAAAAATGCAACATCGCTTGCACACAGGTGTCAGAAACAAGGGTATCATAGACATGAACATATTCATTTCGGTTATGTGACATGAACATATTCATTTTGTTGGCAGAGAATGGGTCCCTGCAAATGAATATGTGTAATTTCTCGCAAATATAAATGAGCGATGTTACATGCTGAAGTGATCATGTTAAACTGGTCGTTAGTGTAGCTATTAGTACGCTCAGGACTGTTCAGCAAGTGCTTTCTAATCACAGAATCACATCTAACTGTAGGGGCTGGATTCTCTGCCCTGCGCCACCCGAAGCGCGTTTCTCGATGGGAAAGAGAATCGGGTGTCGGGGGAAAATCGTGAAACGCGATGCTCCGACACTCTGCTGGTGCTGGGATGGAGGTTCATGACCGTGCGCCAGCGGGAGAATGCAAATGAATGAAACCCATTTGCATCCATTTAGCAGGCTCGGCACCAGTCTTTGGTCCTCCGTGATTCTCCAGTCCCCCCTCAGGGGACCCCCCCCCTGTACTGACCACCCCCCACCCCCAACCGACCCCCCCTCCAGAAAAGGGACAACTGTCTGGAAACTAAAGAGCAGCCCAGGCAGGGGCAGTGAAGAAAATTACAGTTATAACACTTACCTGGAGGCTCCACGTGCCCATTCTTCAGTGACCTGTGTTTCAACCCTGCAGATCCATTAGCCGCAAGCCATTCATGCTTGACAAATCTTCTAGAATTCTTTGAAGATTTAACGAGGAGCGTTGACTAGGGAGAACGGGTGAATGTGACTTATTTAGACTTTCAGAATGCTTTCGGCAAGGTCTCACATATCAGATTACGATGTAAAGTTGAAGCACATGAAGCACTTGAGATGGACAGAAAGCTGGTTAGCGAACAGGAAACAAAAAGTTGGAATCAATGTTTTTTTCCCCGATTGGCAGGCAGAGTAGTAGGCTACCGCCGAGATCTGTGCTAGGACCCCACCTGTTCACAATATATATTAATGATTTGGAGGGAACTAAATATATTGGGCGGGATTCTCCGATTGGAGACGCTGAAATCGTGTTCGGCGATTGGCCGGGGAATCCGTTTTTATGCTGAAATCGGGGTCGGTGCTGTTTTTGGATGCTCCGCCCCCTCAAAAATGGCGTCATTGCTGAGTACACCGCATGCCCTTGGGACGGCCTCAGGCCGTCACCTGAGGTCCTCCCCCGATGCACTGCCCCTGATGGGCCGACTTCCAGATGGCATCGGTCGCGTGTGCTCTCAGTTTTCAGGGACCTCGCATGGCACCTGCAGACTGTGTCCAGCACCACCACAGTCGGGGGAGGAGGAGCTGTCCCGCTGGCCAGGGGGGCTTCAGCGGGGGGACTGGTGGGGTTGGTCCAGGGGTGGCGAGGGGGATTACAGGGGGGGCACTGTCTGAGCGTGTTGCTGTACGGCGCGGCCGCCGCAGATCGCCGTCTTGCGCATGCGCGGCCATGGACCCGGCCATTCTCCGTCCGTATCTGCAGGTAAGGTGGGCATCGGTGTGGGGGTGCCGCTGACTTTTTCATTATAAAACTAGGCACTTCCTCCGGATGTAGCCTCAAAAGTGGAGAATCCAGCCCATTATCTCCAAATTTGCAAATGATACAATGTTGGGTGGGCGAGTGAACTCTGAGCAAGATGCAGAGATGCTTGAGTGGGATTTGGACAGTGTGAGTGAGTGAGCATATGCATGGCAGTTTAATGTGGATACATGTGATGTTATCTGCTTCGGCAGCAAAAAAGGAAGGCAGATTATTATTGGAATGGGTGTAAATGGAGCGAGGTGAATTCTCAGTGAGACCTTGGTGTCCTTGTGCATCAGTCACTGAAAGTAAGTGCGCAGATAAGCCAGGCAGTAAAGAAGGCAGGTGGTACGTTGACCTTCACAGTGAGAGGATTTGAGTATCGGAATAGAGATGTTTAACTGCAATTGTATGGGGATCTGGTGAGGCCACACCTGGAGTATTGTGTGCAGTTTTGGTGTCCTTATCTGAGGAAGGATGTTCCTGCTATGGAGGGAATGCATAGCAGGTTTAACAGACTGATTCCTGGGATTATATTCATTGGGGTTCAGGAAAGTGAGAGGGGATCTCATGGAAACTTAGAAAATTCTAACAGGATAAGACAGGGTAGATTCATAAAGAATGTTCCCAATGGTGGGAGAGGCCAGAACTATGAGTCATAATTTAAGGATAAGGGCTGCTGAGGTAAGGACTGTTGTGAGGAGAGATTTCTTCACCCAGAGAGTGCTGAATCTGTGGCACTCACTACCAAAGAAAGTAATTGAGGCCAAAACATTGTGCAATATCAAGAAGGAATTAGATATAGTTCTTGGGGCTAAAGGGATCAAGGGATATGGGGGAAGGCGCGATCAGGGGATCGAACTTGATGATCAGCCATGATAATAATGAATGGCGGAGTCGGCTCGAGGGGCCTCCTGCTTGTATTTTTTTGTGTATCTCCCTTCATGGATGAGTGTCTCCAAGTGCTGAAACCACAATGTTTACAAACATTAACCACATCAAAGAATGGTAAGTGTATTGCAATCACGTGCTTGAGTGATTAGAACACACTTAGTAATTGGAATGCACTTACCTCTCTTTGATGTAGTTGATCCCACATTAATCATTATTTTTACACCCCTTCTTTCCCCTCTTGTGTTTGTTTGTCTATCTTGAGTGTGTGTGTAGAGGGTGGGGGCGAGTTAAGGGGGAGGAGGGTTTAGGTATTTGATAATAGTTAAAAAGTATATTTTCTACATACTGAATTGCAGTTATTGTTATTAATAAAAATTAATTGTGTTTAAATTTACAAGCCTAGTGACTGTAGTTATTGGGCAGATCAAAGACTAAAGACCGCGGGTATTTTCTCAGAATTAATTTGTTAATTTCAAGTGTGTTGCGACTCTGGGTCAAGATGGGCTGGAACTGACCGTACACTAGCCCAAGGGTTCGTAACATTACTGATACAGCCAGTCACCAATGTTCCAGAAAAACAGGTGAGAACCAGAATTCCACAAATCCCACAAAAAAAAGGCAGAGCTAGGACTCAAATGTTTCCCCAGAACAGCACAATTATTTGCAGCAAGTGAATGGGGAGGTTGTTCAATTTTCAGCCAGGCGGGGGCGCATGGCATTTGATGGGTACAGGATTGGATTCGTCCCATCTACGTCCATGACATGCCAAAGACCTCAGTATAAGGTTTAGGGTTTTGAGGCTGAAAACCCTTCTAATTAAAAAGAAACTCAAAGTTCTGACATCTTAATTTCTAACACTTGGGCCCTCAGTTGTGTTTGACCTACAAGATATGAATAACAATTAGTTATGAACCAAGTAGAGTTTTTTAAGCATGATTTATTTCCTGACCCTAACAATCTCCTTTTCACTTTGGATGTAGCGTCCGTCTTCACATTAATCCCTCAACAAGGCAGCCTGCGCATGGGTTAGTGTCGAGGTGGGATAAAATGGTGGGTCTACCAGAGCAGACCTGCTTGTGGATCTTGGAAAGCAGGTAGAAGCGAGCTGTTCAGTATTGCGGGGTGTGGAGGAAAGTTCACCAGAGGAAGAGGTCGGTGACTTTTAGGAAATGGTGGTTTAATGTTTGGTGGTGGGGTCATGGTCAAAGCGAGGTAGGAGGAGGTGAGAGATTTGGCATTTGGCTTCCACAAAATAGTGGTTGGTTCATCGATCAACAGCACTGCCAGTTCAGCAGATCTAATGACAATATTAGGGGTCAGGCCTGAGAGAACTGTGTGTTGCAAGTTCAGAGGGAGACAGGTTCATGTATGTGAATGAAGAAAAATTGAGTTGACGTGACATGTTGTTCTCAACAAGAAGTTAAGTGACTAAGAAGCTAGAGGGAAGGATCCAGGTGGGATGTGAGGGAGGAAGGCTCCTTGTTAAAAAAAAGGTGGGAGTGGAGGCAAAGATGATGGCAAATCATGGCAAAACTTGAAGTGGGGCCTCAGGGGCTGCGGCCTTGGTTCAGGACGGACTGTTTTTTTTTATGGCCAGAGAGGGGAGGTCAAAGGGAATTGTGAAGACACGGCAAAGGATGGGGTTGGAAGGAGGGATGGGCATCAAGGAAAAGTAAAGACGAAGAAGGGTCTGAATCCGTTGTGGTCTGCTTTCCTAAATAGAGGAAATGCGTGTGGTGGTGCATAGGAGAAGACAGTATGCAGAACCCACAGCACATCTTATTGTTATAGCCTCCCAGTCTTGTCACTATTTAAGTAGATACATGACAGTTAAAAAATTTTCTAGTTCATAAGGAAAACAATTTTTGCTTTCCACAGTGACCTATGATGTTGAAGCTGAAAGAATAATTACTGTAGAATTTATAACAGCGAGAGAAACCAGGAAAAGACAAGTATCTTGCACTGTCCCCCAGTGATTTTATGGCAATATAAAAGATTTGTTATTCACCTCATGCATGCTACATTATCAGAACACTTTGCATATAAGGTCACATTTTGTTCAAAGCCTTAAAGATTTAGCATAAGAGCTGTTTTCTTTGTAGGATAGAAGCAAAAATAGCTGTTGAAGGCTGGAATCATAGTATATATAGTATATGTATTTTAGCTGTTTATTGTCGGAAAGTGTGGTTGACTCTCCGTTGATATTGTCTTGGACTGTTCGTACCTGATGTGGTCTTAAATTGTCATTATTTCCCCAGAGAATGTGCTGGGGATTGTATAATAAAGCCATCATGTACATCCATGTCACTGTTCCCTTATGAGCGTCAGTGTTGACTGGTATTAATATAGTCTCAATTTGAGAAGAATAGCCTTTCCTGCAGAGTTGAGATAGCGCCATAAAGTAAAAATCATTTGCAGCGTTGCTGATATGGTTTGCAAACTGTACTATGATAACCCCCAAGTCCTTTCTTTCATTTGACTATATATTTAAACAGTTTTCGAAAATAAATCAGTCAAATGAAGTAAGGTTTGGAACTAGGATTACATTACGAGCTACTGAATGGAGACATTCATCAACTAAACTGAAATTTATTGGTCGAGACAAATAAGTTGCATTTATGTGGCACCCATGTTTCCCAAACATACACTAAAGCTGTTTCTTGGGACATGATTGGGAGATGCCGGCGTTGAACTGGGGTGAGCACAGTAAGAAGTCTTAGAACATCAGGTTAAAGTCCAACAGGTTTGCTACAAACACTAGCTTTCGGAGCGCTGAGGATTCACCTGAGGAAGGAGCAGTGCTCTGAAAGCCAGTGTTTGAAACAAACCTGTTGGACTTTAACCTGGTGTTGTAAGACTTCTTCTTGGGAAAGATTACATTGCACAGCCGTAATTGCTATGAAGGAAAATATGGTGGCTTAGTGGTAAGATCACTGGGCTAGTAATCCAAAGGCCAGGCCAATGCTCTGGGGATGTGGGTTCAAATCCCACCATGGCAGCTGGTGGAATTGAAATTCAATTAATTAAGTGAAGTAATTAATCAAAAATGAAACAAAACCAGAAAATTCTGGACAATCTCAGCAGGTCTGACAGGCTCTGTGGAGTTTGGGTGACTCTTTGTCAAAGCTTGTCAAAATTGAAAGCTTGGGCGGGATTCTCCGATCCTGGGGCTAAGAGTTGACGCCGTCGTTAACGCTGAAGCGTTTTATGACGGCATCATCTGGCCCCGAGGAGCAGCGATCCTGTGCCGCACAAGGGGCCAGCACAGCACTGGAGCACCTCACGCAGCTCCAGCTGACGATATGGGCGTCACCGCGGCCGGCGCATGAGTTTCCTTCTACGCTCCGGCCCCTGGGCAACATGGCGGAGCCCCTACAGGGGCCCGGCACAGAGGAACATAGCCCCCCCCCCCCGGAAAAAGACCGCACGCCAATCGGCCCCGATCCATTTCAGTAACACTAAATTCCTAAGAAAAAGCAAATTTGTTTTTTTTTAAACAAATTTAGAGCACCCAATTCATTTTTTCCAATTAAGGGTCAATTTAGCCTGGCCAATCCACCTACCCTTCACATCTTTGGGTTGTGGGGGCAAAACCCACGCAGACACGGGGAGAATGTGTAAACTCCACACGGACAGCGACCCAGAGCCGGGATCGAACCTGGGACCTAGGGCGCCATGAGGCATCAGGGCTAACCCATTGCGCCACCATTGTGCCCTTAGAATAATCAAAACTGCTGGCAAACCAATTATTTTTCCCCAATGAAACACAAGATCATGAGGAATAGGAGCAGGAGTAGGCCATTTGGCCCCTCGAGCCTGCTCCACCATTAATTAAGATCATAGCTGGTTTTCTTACCTCTGCCTTCCCGATCTGTTTCCATATTCCTCAATTCCCATATTGTTAAAACATCTGTTGATGTCAGCCTGGAATACACTCTCTGTGGTAGGGAATACCAACGATGAATGTTCTTCTGAGAGCAGAAACCTTTTCTTACCTCAGTCCAAAATGGGGGACTTCTAACCTGAGGCTATGCCCCATCTAAGCTGATTTATGGGGAACAACTTATTGAACTATTCACTATATCCCTAATTGTGAATTAAGTTATCTGGTTCTAGAAGACTTAACCATCTTGCAAAAACTGAACACTTTAAATGGTAAATTCAGAAGATTTATTGACCATTAAAATGTAGAAAGGTAACATGGGCAGCATGGTGGCACTGCTGCCTCACAGCGCTAGGGAGCAGGGTTCATTTCCAACCTTGGCTGATTGCCTGTGTGGAGTTTGGATGTTCTCCCCGTGTCTGCATGGGTTTCCTCTGGGTGCTCTGATTTCCTCTCACAGTCCAAATATGTGCAGGTTAGGTGGATTGGCCATACTAAATTGCTCCTTAGTGCCCAGGGATGTGCAGATTCGGTTACAGGGACATGGCGGGATGGATGGGGGAAGTTAACCTGGGTAGGGTGCTCTTTCGGAGGGCCAGTGCAGACTTGATTATCTCGAATGGCTTCCTCATGCACTGTAGGGATTCCTGTTGGAACGATAAAAAGCAAAGTATCAATTAACAGTCAGTCATTGTCAGTAATTAACAGTAAGAGACGGAAGCTTAACTTTGACAAATCAACAGACTTCTCACAACTTTCCTAGACTTCTCACAACTTTCCTAGACTTCTCACAACTTTCCTAGACTTCTCACAACTTTCCTAGATTGCTCAAACTGAAGATCTGTTCATTCTAACGCAGATAACATGTTACCAAAAATGACTTCTCAAAACCTTTATTTTATACTTAAAAGATATAAGCCCACCTCAACAAAGTTGTTGGAAATAGCTAATTTGTCTACAATTTGTCAATAATGAGATAAGAGTTAACTCCATTGGTTCTTGCCAATTTACACACATTGTCTTAACCTTAGGACCATGTCTTCCTTTAAGCCACATCTCTTAACTTGAGATAGCCTAAGCGTCGAATAGTAATCAGCTAATTTGACTTTCTGCTGATTTATAATTGGGTCCTGATACCTGTAGGCATCTCCTGATGTCTTAATACAAAGACCTACAGTTCTAGATCCAGCTGGTGAAACAGCATCTGCCCTTAATGATTTTCAATGAGATCTCCTTTAATTTTTCCAAACTCAGTATCATAGAATCCTACAGCGCAGAAGGAGGCCATTTGGCCCATCGAGTCTTCACTGACCCTCTGAAAGAGCACCCGACCGAGGGTCAGGTGCCCCTGTTCCCATAACCCAGGAACTCCACCTTACCTTTTGGACACTAAGGGGCAATTTAGCATGGCCAATCCACCTAACCTGCACATCTTTGGACTGTGGGAGGAAACCGGAGCACCCCGAGGAAACCCAAGCAGACACGAGGAGGAAGTGCAAACTCCACACAGACAGTCACCCGAGACCGGAATTGAACCCGGGTCCCTGGTGCTGTGGGATAGCAGTGCTAACCATTGTGCCACCTTGGCCTACTCTGTTCAACCCATACTCATAGAATGGCCCTCTCACCCCAGGAATCAATTTAGTGATTCCCTTCAAGGCAAATACATCCTTCCTTCAGTAAAATGACTAAATTTGTGCACAGTACTCCAGTTACGGATTTACCAAAGCCCTTTGTAATTCCAGCAAGACTTCCTTACTCTTATGCTGACTGCAACCACTTTGCAATAAAGGGCAATATAACCTTTCCTAAATGTTTGCTGCATCTACATGTTACATTGCTGTGATTTATATGCAAAGACACCAAAATAATAAATTAAGAAGTAGATCGATACAGTTTGGGATTATGGATTACAGTACGGCAAACTGAATTTTTGTTACTCACTTGACAGGTGAGTAATAATAATAATAATCTTTTATTGTCACAAGTCTGAGGTTACTGTGAAAAGCCGCTAGTCGCCACATTCCAGCGAATGTTCGGGTAAGCCAGCACAGGAATTGAACCCCCGTTGCTGGCCTTGCTCCGCAGTACAAACTAGCTGTCCATCCCACTGAGCTAAACCAGCCCATTAAATATCCTGGTTTTAATAAAGTCTGAACAAAAATACGTAAAAGAGAGAAGTAGGGAAAAAGATTCGGTGATGTTCTCCTGCACTGCTATCACCATTTGACTGGCTGTAAAATAATCCTATCCAAAAATAACATGCATAAGTCTCCACCTTTTTCTTAACTCTAACTTTCTTTTCAATTATGTTTAATGGCAAAGGAAATGATAAACATTTCTTGGTGAAATTTCCAGATGAATGCCAGCAGTGTTTACCAGGGATAGAGTGGGATTCTCCCAACTCTGTTCCGATCTAATATTGTTGAACATGACCTTGAACTTCCTTCACTGTAGTCAGGAAATGAAAGAAACTGCCCAGAGCTGGACGTATACCACCCTGGCCTGCACGTTCATAAAATTCCCCCTCATTAGGAAATTGACTACGGAGCCCCAAATTCAGAAGTCTCACCCCCGCCTCTTGCTGACCATGGGCGCAATTTTCCCAACGGGAGACTAAGTGCCGACGCCGGAGTGAAAACCGGAGTGTTTCACTCCGGCGTCGGAGGCCGCTCCTCGCCCCCTATTCTCCCACCCCCGGGGGGCTAGGAGCGGCGCCACGTCAATTTCACGTGCCAGGCCTTGGCGCCCGCGTCAAAGCGGCGCCGCGTAAATGACGCGGCCGGTGGCGCTTAAATGACGTCACCCGTGCATGCGCAGGTTGGCCGGCGCCAACCCGCATGCGCGGTTGCCGTCCTCCCCGTGGGCGCCCCGCAAGACATGGAGGATTGATCTTGCAGGGCGGCGGAGGAAAATACCGTCCATGCCAAATTGTACCCTCCACCCAAACCCCATGACCCCTTGTACTCTCCAGGTCAACCTATTTGACCCACGTAGCCATTTATATCTCCTGTCCAAATTTAGTACCAACCTACCTCCCCCACCCATCACCCTTTGCCTTTCACCTTCCATGCCAGTTTAGCCAGTGTCCATTATGGACAGACCTCGTGACCCATGCTGAGATTAAATAAAATTAAGTTCTTAAGTATCCACTAAAGAATTCACTATTTAAAAAAACACACACTCATTGAAAACGTATTAATTACATTTAATTTCCTCCAAACCCTTATAAAAACAAACATCGTAAATCATAGTCCCCTAATCAAAGAGTTTACAACCACGTGCAGCTGTCAATCAACTATGAAATGACAGGCACATCGCTGTGATAATGAAAGGTTGTGAAATCAGTCAGGTATTATTCTTGTAATGATAGCTTTTGTCAAAAGACAGAGTGAAAAGGCAAGTACTGATTATTTTTAACACTTCAGTGCTTTTTTCTCAAATCTTTAAAGGGCAGAGGCTTTAAACCTTGAGTGTTGACAGTTCCAATGAGCTTGATTTCTCCTAAAGGGCACTTGACATCCACCAAAAGTGACTCGGGCCAGATCCAAATGGGTGTCTTACCTCTTCAAGAGGGTACCCCACCTCGCCGTCAGCTTCAGACCTTCTCCTAAATTGCACAAGTCACATTTTGGACACCCCACCTGCAAAACTTAGATCATCCTGCGGCAACTGGACTTGAATATGTGTAACTGTCTCGATAAACCAAGGATATGGACGTTATAACCCATTGTCATGACCCAGCTCCACCCCCCACCTCCCCTGCCCCCCGCCTACCTCCCAACCTGCAAACATATTAGATATATGGGGTGCGATTCTCCGACCCCCACGCCGGGTGGGAGAATCGCGGGAGTGCTGGGCGATTCTCGCCACGCCGCCCTGGCACCCACACACGATTCTCCCACCCCCCCCCAAAATGGCGTGCCGAGTTTTACGACAGGCCGCTCGGAGAATCGCCGCTCGCCGTTTCTAACGGTTGAGCAGCGATTCTCCGGCCCGGATGGGCCGAGCGGCCTGACCAATCCGACCGGTTCACGCCGGTGTCAACCACAGCTGGTCGCTGCCAGCGTGAACAGCACGTGAACGCTGCATGTGCGGCCTGTTTGGGGTGGGGGGAGGGAGGATCAAGCTCGCTGGATGGAGCTCTGGAGAGAAAGATGGGGAATTGGAGGGGGGGGGGGGGGGGGGGGGGGGGGCTTGTGGGATTTGACGATCCCGGGATGGAAGGCCTAATAATTGTCGGTCCCTCTCCTTCTGTCATTCCTTACAGATATCAAAATGGAGGGTGGTGTCGGTCCCGCAGCGGCTGCCCTCGTATTGCTGACCTTGCTCTGCATTCACTCCTAACCACATCAGGAGCCCGGACCCCAGAACTCTGCCGGGAACATTCGGGAGACCGTGCCCCGGTGCCATCCCCTGATCCACGCCCTTACCCTTTGGTCACGAGAGGATTCCCAGTGCTGAAGCCCTGCTCTTTAACGTTTGATTCTTGGTAGGCGCCGCTACAGTGCTGACGCTCCTAGAGTTCAGGCAAACTGTTCGGACTTCAAAGTTTCCTTGAAATGCTGTGCATGAATCATCCTCTGAGGTATGGCACGTGTATCTGGAGTAGGCACTTGAGAGTTGAGAATATTTTGTTTATTAAATGGTCAACAGTGAAAATAAACTACTTAACATTCCACATATCACACTAACCATTTAACAACAAGGAAACATCATCATTCCATATTGGTACCAATGCAAAGCTATATCAGCTCATTTTCACAAATAAAAGCAAACACTCGGTATCACCCTTCTCAGGTTCGTCAACAGAATTGGAGGATAAGCCTGAGAATGTGTTATCGTGACCAGACCTTTACATAGACATAGAACATAGAACAGTACAGCACAGAACAGGCCCTTCGGCCCTCAATGTTGTGCCGAGCAATGATCACCCCACTTAAACCCACGTAACCTGTATACCAGTAACCCAACAATCCCCCCATTAACCTTACACTACGGGCAATTTAGCGTGGCCAATCCACCTAACCTGCACATCTTTGGACTGTGGGAGGAAACCGGAGCACCCGGAGGAAACCCACGCACACACAGGGAGGATGTGCAGACTCCACACAGACAGTGACCCAGCCGGGAATCGAACCTGGGACCCTGGAGCTGTGAAGCATTGATGCTAACCACCATGCTACCGTGAGGCCCCCCCATGCTACCGTGAGGCCCCCTTTGTTGTAGAAATTATCTGTCCATCAGTGTTCCCTGTATCAGGGCCATTCTCTGGCCAGGAGCTGCAGCTGTGCAGGCCCCTCCCACGCGGCCCAATCTTACCAGAACCCCATCCTGGCATTCACATGTTCCATCGGCATTCAAGGTGCAGGTGAGCATCCTCGACTTGCAGCGTGTTTAACCCGGGGTCTAACCCCCTCCCCGAGCACTGGCTCAGCAGCTCTGGTGCCCTGCTGCCCGCTGTAATATGAAAATCTTTACTCACCTTCTCACTTCCCCTCAGAAGCCATCGCGCCAGCTTCACATTTTAAAAAAGGAGGACTAAACGATGCCCGTGTGATTTCCCGCTGGGAATTCTTCGGAGGCTGTCACATTTGGCTTCAATCTCGCTAATGAGATGGTAATGTATGCAAATGAGTGTTAATGATATGCTCGCCAACATTGGGCGAGATTCGGAACTCGCCATCGGAGCGGGACCGGTGAATTGTGAACTGGTTCACGGCTGGTGCCAAAGAGGCGGCGTGCGGTAGCACAGCGGTTAGCACTGTTGCTTCACAGCACCAGGTTCGATTCCCGACTTGAGTCACTGTCTGTGCGGGATCTGCACGCTCTCCCCATGTCCGCATGGGTTTCCTCCGGGTACTCCGGTTTCCTCCAACCAGTCCCAAAAGAAGTGCTGTTAGGTCAGTGTACCCGAACATGCACCGGAATCTGGTGACTTTTCCCAGTAACTTCATTACAGTGTTAACGTAAGCCTACTTGTGACAATAAAGATTATTATTATCTCGATTTTGGCCGTCACCGCTATTTACCAGGCGTTCCCAGATCCCTGGTGGTTGAATCGCGCCCCTGAGCTCTGATAGTGTAATGACTGTTTTGTATCTGCCACAATACCTGTAATGCATTTGATGGCTGTTTGGCTAAGCATAAACAGTGATGTGATTGCAACTCTCGACTAAAACGATGGAATTTATTTTGGGGCAGCTAATTAATAATTGTGCTTATCTTCCGTGTGAGCCCCTTCTTTATACAAGGACGCTCTTACCCTGAGGAAGATAATTGAATGAATGCAACGCATTTGCTTTCGCCATTCACATAATGCCAATGTTTTCTGTGCCGCGATTCACACAATGTTAAAAATGTGCATTGTACCTCACGAAAACAGAGGTAAGTCAAACCACAGAAATGGAATTTGTGCAGTGAGGTGTTGGAGGTATGGATCCAAAAGACCTTTGCAAATTATGCTGAATTGGGAATGAATATTCCATCATTGCCATTACAGATAATGCAGTCAATTTATCTTTATCTCATTCACAATTAACAGGATCAGGACATGGGTTATATCATAGCAGGTTTCAATAAAACTGCATTGCAGCCCCAAGAGTAAGCTAAAGGCTGCCTGAATCTAAGCACAGCCACCAACATGAACTCTTTTAATCAGGAAGAGAAAGATCTATTATTCTGTAATCGTGCTAATTCATCTCTTACAAAATTAGCTTGCAGGATCTTAGCTGGTATATTTTCTGTTAATCTTGGAAGGTTCCTTCCCTTGCTGATCCATTGTGGGATTAGTGAGAGGAAGACCTTTGCTGAATATTGGCAGATGTTAGTTTATTTGATTATGCAGTGGAGCAAGTTAATGGTCCTGGAGGCAGTGTTGACATTGCCAAGCAACAAGGGTAGCATTGAAATGAAGTTGTGTTGGCCTTGAAGTATTTTTGCAGGGTAGGGAAGTTGTCCATGTTTAATATTGTCCAGTTAAGGTGTCCAATTAAATATTGGAAAGATCAAAGCCAGCGTGTTCAGGCTCAAACACAAACTCTTTACTTAAACCGCAGATTTAATCTCCACCCATCCCCCCCTCCGGCCACCTTAGACCGTCTAAGGCCAAACTGGACTGTTTGCAACCTTATCGACCCTGATCCGAGCCATTTTCCACGTATCCCCTTTAGCCACTCAACCATTTATCCTCACATTAACAAGACCGCTTGCTTCCACCTCTGTTGTCTCCTCTCTGCCTCAGCTCGGCTGCTCCTGACAACCAAATCTATGGGCTGGATTCTTCCGCCCTGCCCGCCGCGAGAACGCCACGGGCGAGACGCCGACAATGGAAAAATCCATTGACCTCGGACGGGATTCTCCGATTGCCAGGCGGACGCGGCCGGAGAATCCCGCCCTTTGTATTTGTTACATTCAGACTTGACTATTCCAATAAAAGCCATTTTAAAATATTACCCCAATCTCTCGACCCCCGCACTGCGACCTCCGGACCGGCCCAATCGCCTAACTTACTTGTTACGGGATCTTAAGCCTCCCTCACAAGGACAGGGCATCCCCAGGCCAGATCCCCGGCATGGGCAACCTACCACCCTGGCACTGCCAGCCTTGCACCCTGGGTGGCAATGCAAAGGTGGCAGGCTGGCAGTGCCAAGGTAGCAGTGGGAGTGCCAGGGTATCACCCTGCCCAGAATCCAGCCACCCGGGTCCTCCAATGACCTGGTAGACCCTCCCCAGGTGCCATTATGCCTGGTCCATGTTTGTGTGGACCAGTGCTAAACGGTGCCAAGACGAGGTCTCCCAGGCGCGGACGTTACTTCCTGGGCCTTGTGAGAATCAGTAAATCTGTACCCCGCCCAGCGAGGGCATCTCGAGCGTTACAAATCTTGCCAGATTTAATAACCTCGCCGCACTGGGTCGGGTGCAACGGGGAAAAGGCATAGAAGGACATGACAATAGCTTTTGATAGGCTGGTGAAGCAGCTGTGTTTCAGTGGGTTGGTTGCATTCTTACTCCTGAATCACAAAGTTCTGGGTTCAAGTCCCACTTCAGGTCTTGAGGGCTAAAAGTCACTGCTGATATTCGAGTGAGGGAGCACTGCCCTGTTTGAGGTGCTGCCTTTCCATTGAGCTGTTAGACTGAGACCCTGACTGCTTACCCGGGCAGACGTGGAAGATCCCACTGCAATATTTTGAAGAAGAGCAGGGGTGTTATTTATCCCCCATGTCCTGGCCAATATCTATCCCTCATTTAATGGGCGAAATTCTCCGCTACCCGGGAATTGGCGGGGGTGGGAAACGCGCCGCACCGAGCGGCGAGCCCCCTGCGGCGATTCTCCGGCCCGCGATGGGCTGAAGTCCCGCCGCTGGGAGGCCTCTCCCGCCGCCGAGGTTTGAACTACCTCTGGTGGCGGCAGGATCGGAGGCGCGAGCGGGCCCCCGGGGTCCTGGGGGGGCGCGGGGCGATCGGACCCCGGGGGGGTGCCCCTACGGTGGCCAGGCCTGCGTTCGGGGCCCACCGATTGGTGGGCGGGCCAGTGCCGTGGGGGCTCTCTTTCTCTTCCGCCACCGCCACGGCCTCCGCCATGGCGGAGGCAGAAGAGAATCCCCCAGCGCGCATGCACCGGTGGTGACATCAGCGGCAGCTGCCGCTGACGTCACCACCGGCGCATGCACGAACCGGCGAAGGCCTTTCGGCCAGCCCTGGCGCAGGGCCTAAAAGGCCGCTGGTGCCGGTTTTGGCGGCAGTCGGCGTGGTGCCAACCGCTCCGGCGCGGGTCTAGCCCCCAAAGGTGCGGAGAATTCCCCACCTTTGGGGAGGCCCGACGTCGGAGTGATTGGCGCCACTCCCCTACGCCGGGACCCCCCGCCCCGCCGGGTAGGGGAGAATCCCGCCCAATGTCACAAAAAACAGATGACGTGGTCATTATCACATTGTTAACCACATCCTGAATTCTGCTGGAATAAAGATGTTCGTCTGTGATTCTGCCACAACCAAAGCTGAAGAATGAGGGTTTAAGGAGACATGTGAGCGGAATATGAAGACTGGTACAGATAGGTAGGCGCCACTAGTTCAGTACATTCGATGAGATTTTGGGGGAAATCTTGCCTTGGTGATTAGCTTACAGCGAACAGTGATCTTATAGATCACTGTTATAATGATCTATTATAATGAGGAGCATCGATAAGGTAGATAGTCGACATCTTTTCCTCAAGGTAGAGGAGTCTAGAGCTAGAGGGCATATGTTTAAGCTGAGAGGGGAGAGATACAAAAGAGACCAGAGGGGAAATTTCTTCACACAAGAGCGTGGTGAGTGTCTGGAATGGGCTGCCAGAGGCAGTGGTAGAGGCGGGTACGATTTTGTCCTTTAAAAAGCAGTTAGACAGTTACAAGGGCAGGGTGGGTACAGAGGGATATCAAATGCAGGCAAGTGGGACTAGCTTAGTGATAGAAACTGGGCGGCATGGACAAGCTGGGCCGAAGGGCCTGTTTCCATGCTGTAAACATCTATGGTTTAGCACATTGAGCTAAATCACTGGCTTTTAAAGCAAACCAGGGCAGGCCAGCAGCACGGTTCAATTCCTGTACCAGCCTCCCCGAACAGGCGTCGGAATGTGGTGACTAGTTTCTTTTCACAGTAACTTCATTGAAGCCTACTCGTGACAATAAGCGATTTTCATTTCATTTCATTGTGAATTGAAATAAAATTTAGTCTTGAACTTAATATTAGCTGCCTTGACAAGCCACTGGGTGGCACTATTATATCAATAATTTTTTGGTAATGCTTTATTTAAACCCAGTCAGCATCAATCAGAGTGTTTAAGTTGAAAGGATTTGGGGATGATATTCAATAGCCCCCAAAATGGCTTTGGGCAACTTGATATGCAATTAGCTTACAGTTGTTGTCTGCAATTCTGGCATCGCCGCTCACTTTGCATTGCATGCTGTTTAAAATTATTCCAGCTTTGGGCAGATGGCTTGGGAATGGGGCCTAATATCGTGAGCGTTTAGCCGCCTTTAAAGCCAGGCCGCACTGCTTAAAGTTAGCCTGTGCCTCTAGAATGTGGAGGTGCATCCTGCCTGGATTTTGGTACTAGAAGCCACGCAGGGAGGGAATCTTACCTGGGAAGCCTTGAAGAATATGGGAGAGGGTGGAGGGGTTTCGGACATTGCACTGGAATGTTGCTGGAGGAGGTGAAGAGCAGGGGAGATGTCCTGAATCTGCGTGGAGCCCCTCCCGCCACAGATTCAGAAGGTAGCGAGGGAGCAGGTACCTGTTTAACCGTTGAGGTCAATGGCAGGAGCTAAGTCCTGAGGACCTGGATGCAGTGCTGTAAGAATTCCAATGATGGAGTCAAGGTCAGCGAATGTATCTTCAGATGCCATACCAGCTGCACCCACTAGCCTCAGACCTTTCTCAGTCCACCACAGCCCCATAACCTACCGACCAACAATCGTTGTCATAGCCCAAATTCATACGATCTACTGCACCCTCACACTTTAAGCCCTCCTTGAAGCCTCATGCCCGCATTTCACAACTTCACGCACTCAACAATGACAACCACATCACCCAATCGTTTTGCATGACCACTTTTACAGGCATGTTTCCGTCTCTCTTACAGGACTAGTTGGACCATAACTGAAGGCAACAGCAACTACCAGGAAGGGGACAGGCACGCCTGCATAGCCTAAACCCCCCACCCCCATGATAGAGGCTGTTATTAGAAAACCCATTACTGAGGCTGTGGCCAGCGCAGAGCAGATACCATCCAAGGTGACAGCATCCCCATAACTAACCTTTATTCTCATATCCCACCTCCTCTTCATCTCACACTCCCTTCGGATTTACGAGTGGCAGACGATGTAAGCAGGCGCCTCTCACTTTCACTTCCTCCCTGCACCGGGAACCTTACCAATGTGCCTTTCCCTAGCCGAGATGCGCCAAACTGACGGAGGAGTGGAGGAACGGCAGTCAAAACCGTCACTCACCTGCACATTCACAGCCAGCAGCTCAGATACTGGCACCGCGCATTAATGTAGGCGACAGCGTCAAAGGGGGAGCCGCACGCAGTGAGACACTGGGCAAGTCCACTATTGATGTCAAGGAGCTTGGAGGAGTTCAACGCCAGTTAGTGCCGAGCTTGGAGCCCATCCTTTCCAGCCTGGAGGTGGCGGCCAATGTAGAGTAAAGGCTTAATGTCAGGAGCACCCAATACTGATGTAAATACTGATGTGACAATGGTGCAATGTCAAAGAAGTAACTGAGATCTGGTGGGAAGCAGAAGTATAACTTCATGTACAGTTACTGAGAATTAAATGGCACTGTAAATAAACAGGAATGGTTTTAATGAATCATAGTCTATGGTGATTTTAATACAGTATCAGGCAAACCCTAAAGGAACCCCATCCAGACCCCAAACTCAAGACGGATCATGGTGGCAGCCAGGGCCGGCTCAAGGTACCGGCAACTCGGGCAGTCGCCCGGGGCGCCATGTGCTAGGGGGCGCCATCAAGGAGTGCGTGACCGGCGTCAGAGACCCGGCGCCGCGTAAAAGACTCGGGTCCCGCGCATGCGCAGTTGGGCCGGTGCCAACCAGCGCATGCGCGGTGGCCGCCCTCCCCCAGGCCGCCCCGCACAAACATGGCGGATGGATCCAGGCTCGCCGGTGGAAGAAAGGAGGCCTGCCGACAGAGAGACCGGCCCGCCGATTGGTGAGTCCCGATCATGTACCAGGTCACTCCGCCCCCCCCCCCCTCGGGCCCCCCTCGGGCCCCCTCTGCCCCCCCCCCCGACCCCCCCCGACCTGACCCGACCCCCGACCCCCGACCCCCCCCCGACCCGCCCCCCCCCTGACCCCCCCGACCCCCCCCCCCCGGAAGGGCGCCGAAGTTCAGCTTGCCCGGGGCGCCAGCAACCCTCGGGCCGGCGCTGGTGGCAGCAGAGAGAGGGTAAAGACCCAGAAATACTCCACGTGAGGACCGCAGAGCTGAAAGATCTATAAATCCGAGGAAAACAGGACGAGAAGAAAAAATGATTGAAGACTCACCCGAGAATAGAACATCGTTGACAAACAGAAGGTCAGACATGGAGTCCAGGCATGAGTGAGCACAGATCACAGTCTATAAACCAAACCAGTGAAGTAGCAACAAACCAAAAGCTTATATGGTAAGCATGGAATCTATACCACCACTTCCGTAGCTATTCCAAAATGCTGGAGGTTTGCAACAGGCTCACATTGAGACAATTGGAGGAAGTGATTCTCCAAATACACAACTGCTTCAGGTTTGCAAACAAGGACCAGAAGGTCATGTCAGCACTTAATTCCATTCAGTTGGGGCCATTGCAGACACTTATCATAAAACAGGACATCAACGAGGCTTCCAACTCATATGAAGAAATCCTCCAGACATTTGATTCATACAACAGTGTTCGGAACAATCAGATCACTGAGCAACCAAAACTTAATAGGAGGAGGCAAAACCCAAGGGAGACAGACCATGGATACATTTACAAATGACCTTTACAGTCTGACAGCGGATTGCGACTATGAGATCCTTGGTGATAAATAAACACACAATTGTATAATGGTTCAGTTTCAGATGAAACCCTATCAGATTTTTTGCAAACAAGAAATGAAATGAAATGAAATGAAAATCGCTTATTGTCACGAGTAGGCTTCAATGAAGTTACTGTGAAAAGCCCCTAGTCGCCACATTCCGGCGCCTGTCCGGGGAGGCTGGTACGGGAATCGAACCGTGCTGCTGGCCTGCTTGGTCTGCTTTAAAAGCCAGCGATTTAGCCCGGTGAGCTAAACCAGCCCCTAGAAGATTTAACTCTCAACAGAAAGGCAGCACAAATAGACCGATCTTAGGAAGCTAAACAGAACAGTTCTTCATCAGAGAAGTGATGTCCCTTTGAAAAAAAATGAGTGAAGCCATTCAATATGTCCTTTCAAAGCCCTCCAGGAAACAGGTTTGACATTAAACAACAAATGTGAATTTGTGGAGCCTATGATAAGCTTTTTAGGTCACAATGGGTACCAATGGTGGCACAGTGGTTAGCATTGCTGCCTACGGCGCTGAGGACCCCGGTTCGAATCCTGGCCCTGGGTCACTGTCCGTGTGGAGTTTGCACATTCTCCCCGTGACTGCGTGGGTTTCACCCCCACAACCCAAAAATGTGCAGGGTAGGTGGATTGGCCACGCTAAATTGCCACTTAATTGGAAAAAATAATTGGCTACTCTAAATTAAAAAAAAAAAATAATACTAAGGGTGGCAAGGGAGGAGATTGCTGGGGACTTGACAGAATTTTTAAAAAGGGGCAGCACGGTAGCATTGTGGATAGCACAATCGCTTCACAGCTCCAGGGTCCCAGGTTCGATTCCGGCTTGGGTCACTGTCTGTGCGGAGTATGCACATTCTCCCCGTGTGCGCGTGGGTTTCCTCCGGGTGCTCCGGTTTCCTCCCACAGTCCAAAGATGTGCAGGTTAGGTGGATTGGCCATGATAAATTGCCCTTAGTGTCCAAAACTGCCCTTAGTGTTGGGTGGGGTTACTGGGTTATGGGGATAGGGTGGAGGTGTTGACCTTGGGTAGGGTGCTCTTTCCAAGAGCCGGTGCAGACTCGATGGGCCGAATGGCCTCCTTCTGCACTGTAAATTCTATGAAACTATGTGGAAGCTTCGGAAGTTACGGCTGCCCCACAGAAAACCAAAGCGATTAGAGAGTTCCCATGGCCTAAAAACAAATCACAGAATTACAAAGATTCCATGGGATGGTCCCTACCAAACTTGGCAGAAATCAAGGAGCTGTTGGGACAAGTTCGACAGTGGTGTTGGAATGTGGACCAGCAAAATGCTTTTAATAAGATGCACAAAAGTTCAAAAGCACACATACCACATGGTAAGGTGAAGTCGCCATAGTCCCAGATGACCATACACTGCTTTCCCCACCATGCACTGCTTTCCCCTTTGAGGGGGAGAGCTGACTGGTGGTGATTTAACCTGAGGATCACCTAAGACGATGGGCATGGTTGAGAAGATGGGGTCTTCCTGAATAACCTCAGCCAGTACGGGAATTGAACCCCGCGCTGCTGGCCTCGCTTGGCATCACATACCAGCTGCCTAGTCAACTGAGGTAAATGTGATATACATAGAAAGTATAGTAGTGCAGGGTAGTATGCAATATATGTACTTGTAAAGTCAGGGAAACAAAAGTAGAATGAGGAGTGCGTGGTTGAGATATTTGGGTGTCAGATATTAGTGTTTATGAAATAGTGTTAAGGTATTGATATTTCTTGTACAGCAAAAATTTATTGTTTAAAATGTGAAGTCTTGCTGCAGAAAACTTTCAATTAATAATGAGCTACTGGAATTTCTTTTTAATGGTTACTGGTATCCACCAAGATCGTAACAAAGTCGACGAATACAAGAGCCACACGGCACAGCCCTCAGTACTCACCAGCGTCGGTGCCTAGAATAACAGTGATGTGCCGCATCCTGTATAACATTGCTCAGCAGAGAGCATTACAGGGGGAGCAGCAGAAGGCACTCATCACTTATCTACCGACGAGGAGGATATTGAAGAGAAGGAGGAGGAGGAGGATAATAAAGTTGGGGGCGCTAATTTCCAGATCTGCCATTGCCTCCATAGCCGGGGGGCTCAATTTAATTTTCTGACTGAAACAAATAAAGAGTGAAAGCTACTCTCACAAGCCATCCTTCAGGCCTCCTCTCGCTTGTGTGAAATTGTCCTTCACACCCAAAAACAGCCAGTGTACCCACTGAGTACCGCTTTGTATTGTCGTTCATCATGAAGCAATTGGATGGGCAGGTTGGCATTCAGGGTACAAGCTGTGGAAGTGCCAGTAATCAATGCAAAGGAAGGGAAATGAACAGCATAATTTTTGTCAAGCACACACGGTGAATTACAATTGCTTTGAATGATGTTTTTAACCATTTCTATGTGTTGCAAACCTCTGCTTCAGCAGAGGTAGAAACAGATCTCTGTCCTGACAACTCAGCATTTAATCTAATCTCTATAGTTCCCTCTCCACCTGCTTTCCAACCTCTGACCACCGACGCAGATAAAAATATCAACAATTGCGAGGTTAGCTTATAACGATGTGACCATTTTAACAGTTTTGACTGACATGATAACGGGTGATTTGTTTCGAAGGGGTTACCTTCTACATTTCTTTGATGTAAACACACCAATCATACACAAGGATTGGCAAAACAATAAACACCGACGCTGGTGAGTACGAGGGCTGTGCCGTGTGGCTCTTGTATTCGTCGACTTTGTTACGATCTTGGTGGATACCAGTAACCATTAAAAAGAAATTCCAGTAGCTCATTATTAATTGAAAGTTTTCTGCAGCAAGACTTCACATTTTTGTTTGAAGATAAGAGGGTGGAATTCTCCCCCCCCCACGCCGGGTGGGAGAATCTCCGGGGTGCCGAGCGAGTCCCGCCACGCCGCCCCGGCACTCGCACGCGATTCTCGCACCTCCCCCACAAACCGGTGCGGCGAGATTCACGGCTGGCCGCTGGGAGAATCGCGCTCGCCATTTGTAACGGGCGAGTGGCGATTCTCTGGACCAGAGCAGATGGGCCTGCCCAACACGACAGGTTACCGCCGGCGCCGTCCACACCTGGTCGCTGCCGCCAGGAACAGCGCGGGAATGCCTGTGGGAGGGGGGTTCTTGCACCGGGGGGGGGCCTCAAAAGAGGTCTGGCCCGCGATTGGTGCACACCGATCGGCGGGCCGGCTTCTCTGAAGGGGGACCTCCTTTCCTCCGCCGCCCCGCAAGATCCATCCGACATCTTCTTGCGGGGCGGCCGCGGGAGGGACGGCAACCGCACATGCACGGGTTGGTGCCGGCCAACCTGCGCATGTGTGGGCGACGTCATTTACGCGGCGCTAAGGCCCGGTGCGCGTAAATGACGTGGCGCCGCTCCTAGCCCCCCGGGGCGGGAGAATAGGGTTTTCTCTCCGGCGTCGGGACTTAGTCTCCCGATGGGAGAATTGCGCCCAGAATATTTATGGATGATGTTCCCTGGGAGACCGAGGCATATGTCTGACCTTGACCACCGCTGCTTGCAGACTGACGAAAATGCCTCTTCAAAGGTTTATGCACATCATATCAACTCTTCAACTAAAGGGTTATCCTTAGAGAATCAAAATTCTCAAGAAAACAAAATATCTGAAATGTATTTGGTTCATGAATGTCCTTTAGGGAAGGAAATCTGTCACCCTTAGCTGGCCTGGCCTACATGTGACTCCAGACCCACAGTAAAGTGGTTGATGCTTAAATGCGCCATACAAGTGCCAGGCAATAACCATCTCCTACAAGAAAGATCTAACCATTGCTCCTTGACATTCAATGGCATTACCATTACTGAATCAGCATGACCGATCCAGCCTAGGGTCAAGCACATAATTAAAATCCCCTCCCAAAATCAAGTAATGCGTATCCAAATCCTCGTCACACTTTCCAATAAATTCCACATCATCCCAGTTAGGAGCGTACACATTCACTAACACCACAGGAGCCCCCTCCAACCTTCCACTCACCATCATGTATCTTCACCCTGGACCCCCCCACTCTATTACCTGCTGAAAAAGCCACCATTTTGTTGATAAGGATCGCAACTCCCATCATTCTGGTATCAGGGAATCAGGGGTTATGGGGAGAATGGGGATGAGAAAAATATCAGCCATTATTGAATGGCGGAGCAGACTCAATTTGCTGAGTGACCTAATTCTGCTCCTATCTCTTATGGTCTTATCCAACCCCGAATGGAACACTTGTCCAACTTACCCTTTCCTCAACCTCATTTGGCCCTTAACCCTCAGGTGAGTCTCCTGCATAAAGACATCGTCCGCTTTCAAATTTTTTATATGGGCGAACACCTGACACCTTTTAATCGGCCCATTCAGTCCCCTCACATTCCACGAAGCCCTTCTGGTTGGGGTGCTTCAGACCCCCCCCCCCCCCCCCCCCCCACCCTGATCAGCCAAACGTGAATCCTAATGGACTCCTCCAGGTCCCTACCTTGCCCACCACCTGGGTCCACCCAAGATGGCCACTGCCACCCTTCCATCCAATGACTCCATGAAGAAACCTTCGTAGTCAGCAACCCACCCCTCCCCCCCATCTCGTCCCCTATCCCGGACAAAGAAACCCCACCGCCTTTTCCACCTCCCAGAAAAACAAAGAAAACAGAAAAAACAAACCCCCTCCCCACCAAATAGCCAATCCAGGTCCCCCCCCCCCTCCCTCCCGCCCCCACTTCACTTCCATTAACCAGCATTTCTGCCAGTGGGGTGACCCCCACCTGAAGCTAAACAGCAACTTTATTTTCAAAAAGACCCACACACCCCTCCCCTGCCCAGCCCTTCTTTAATCTCGAACGCCTAACCCCGTCATTCCCATGTCACCTCCCCCTCACCCCCCCCACCCCATACCCAACAAATGTTTTAATAGAACCAGTGCCTACACCCTACACATGGGGTGGCAGATATTACAAAACTATAAAACTATACATTCGAAATACAAATTGAACAGAAAGCAGCAGCAAACAGAAACAAATAAGTCCCCACCTAGAGTACAATGCCATAGTTCAAACGTGCAGGTGAACCCACCCAGAATCCTCAAATGTCCCCCAATCCATGCTCCTTTATAAAGTTACTCGCCTCCTCCGGCATGTCAAAATAGTTTCTCTTTCCCCATACGTGACCCACAAGTCGGCCACATCAAGCCAAATCGAACCTGCTCCTGAAAAGAGCAGCCTTGGCCTGTTGAACTTGACCCTTCTCTTTGCCAGCTCTGCTCCCAAGTACTGATAGAAATGGACAGTATGGCTGTCCCAGCTACATTCACAGGTTTCCTTTGTCCACCTCAGGATCTTTTACTTGTCTAAATATTGATGGAGCCTTCCGGTCATCACCCGTGTCAGTTCCCCCGCTCTCGGCTTCTTCCTTAACTTCAGGAGGGTGATGGAAGACCACCTTCCCCATCCACTGCTCGAACACCTTGGCCAAATATTCCATGGTTTTCGTCCCCTCAATGCTTTTGGGGAGCCCAAAGAAGCTCGGGTTCTGCCTCTTTGAGCGGTTCTTCAGATCATCAGATTTAGCCTTCAGTTTGCTTTGCCCCTATGACATCATCAACAACTCTGCCTCCAAGGAGCCAATCCGATTCTCGTGGTCGGCAACCATCTCCTCCACCTCTGGATTCATGCATTCTTCATCTCCAGCTGCTGTTCCACCCTCTCCGGGGCAGCCTGAAACAGCTCTGCCACTCTTGTCACGTCCTCAGTGACCGCTAGCCTTTGCTTTTTGAATTTGGCCAATAGGAACTCGACCAACCTGTCCGTCGACCACAGTGCAGGCAACAATGCCACAGGCCCCTCTGTCACCTTTTCCTCTCCTGAGCCCCGTGTGGTCTCCAGATCCGAAGAATACCTCTTGTTCGACAGACTCCTTGTCTGGTCACTCTTCCACATCACCCACTGGAGGAGAAGTCCTAGTTCTTCAATATTATCACTTTTCCACCTGCTCCACCCATGTAAAATGGGCAAAAGGGCCAAAAACAGTCCTCAGGGTAAGCAGACACCATGTGTAACCATTCATTCAATGGCCGCCGCCGGAAGTCAGAATTTTAAATTTTAACGTTTTGATTATCTGGTTTGGAAATATTGAGGTCCGGAAAGCGTAGCTCTATGTTTTGTCAGAGTGAACCCAGATAGGAGATCCATTGCCTTTCACCTGAAAATTTGGGGTCCTATTTTAGCTTTCTGCAGGACCTTTAATGCTACCTGGAGCTCTTGACAACTACTTAGGTTGCTTCTATTTCTTTTGGAGTTAATGCAGCTCTGATTGCAGTACCTTTAGTGGTCATTGCCTTAGTTGGTCATAGCTTACTGTCTGACCACAATGATTTCATTGTTCAGCACACGAGTTTTTAAAAAATATTTTTTTATTCTCCTCCTTTTTCACATTTTCTCCCAAATTTACACCCACCAATAAACAATAATCAGTAATGAATGTAATGTCAATCCCCATATCAATAACAACAATCCCACCTTCCCACCAAACCCCAAACATTAGCCCGCATGTTAACATAAACAAATGACAAATGAATCAGGAATCACCCATAGTCACCATTAACACATAAAGTCCCCCCAACCCCCCTAATGTTCGATGTGATCCAATTCTCGAAAGTGCATAATGAATAACGCCCATGAATTGTAGAACCCCTCCGAGCTTCCCCTCAGTTCAAATTTGACCTTTTCAAGTGTCAAGAATTCCAGCAGGTCCCCCCGCCACGCCAGGGCACAGAATGGAGAGGTTGATCACCCTAACAGGATCCGCCTTCGGGCGATCAATGAGGGCGAAGGCTACAACATCTGCCTACGCACCCATTTCCAACCCCAGCTGGTCTGACAACCCAAATATGGCCTCCTGAGGGCCCGGGTCCAGTGTCACATGCACCACTTTAGAGATTACCCTAGAAACCTGCATCCAGTAATCCTCCAGCTTTGGACAGGACCAAAACATATGAACATAGTTTGCGGGCCCCCCCACCCTGCAATGATCACACACACCTTCTGCCCCCTCAAAGAGCCGGCTCATCCTCGCCCTTGTAAGGTGCACTCTATACACCACCTTCAGCTGTATCAGCCCCAACCTCGCACACGAGGTAGAGGCATTCACCCTTCAGAGCAGCTCACACTAGAACCCCTCTTCCATACCCTCTCCCAACTCTTCCTCTCACTTTGCTTTGCTCCCTTCTAGCGGCACCTTCTCCTCCTCCAAAATAGCCCCGTAAACCACCGATTCTACCCCCTTCTCCAGTCCCCCTGTCGTCAGCACCTCCTCCAGCAATGTGGAAGCCGGCTCTGCTGGGAGGCTCTATATCTCCTTTCTGGCAAAGTCTCGAACCTGCATAGAACATAGAACAGTACAGCACAGAACAGGCCCTTCGGCCCTCAATGTTGTGCCGAGCCATGATCACCCTCCTCAAACCCACGTATCCACCCTATACCCGTAACCCAACAACCCCCCCCTTAACCTTACTTTTATTAGGACACTACGGGCAATTTAGCATGGCCAATCCACCTAACCCGCACATCTTTGGACTGTGGGAGGAAACCGGAGCACCCGGAGGAAACCCATGCACACAGGGGGAGGACGTGCAGACTCCACACAGACAGTGACCCAGCCGGGAATCGAACCTGGGACCCTGGAGCTGTGAAGCATTTATGCTAACCACCATGCTTTCCTCCTGCTCCAGCCCATACTTTGCTCCCAGCTCCTTCAAGCCTGCAAAACGCCCCAAGAAACAAATCTTTTAGGGTCCTAATTCCTTTCTCCTCCCATCTCCGAAAAGTTCCATCCCACTTCTCTGGCTCAAATCTATGGTTCCCCCGAATTGGCATTTGAGGGACTTACGGTTTTTCCTGACTTAACCCGAATTGCCATCCACAAAACCGTAATTTGGGCATGGAATGGACCTGCCTGCTTCAAAGGGCAACTGAAACAGTGAAAAATGCTCGTCTGTAACCTTTGTTTAATTGTTGGATGCGGTTACTGGTTGGGCTGTTTCTTCTCAGGCCATCCTGTGGTACTTAGCTTCAACAGTAATGAATTATCCTGTCTGTGGAGTTTTACTTAAAGTGAAGCCATCTGCAGATCTTTGTCCCTCCTTAAACCATGCAGCAGTTAGAATTTTACTAATTAAGCACTTCCTGATTTCAGCAGTCTCACCAGGAGGCGATGCCCGCTGCCTGGAATGATGTGAAATTCCGGAGCAAAGGTACGCTGTGTGTAGAACCCCCACAAACCTGCAAACCACAAACCAAATCCTTTCACACGGTGAGTTTTCATGATTGTCCCACTTTCAGACCAAATCTTTCCTTCTGCTGAATGGGCTGAGGGTTGTATTCAAAAACCTCGCTGCCACCATGGTACATTCTTCTTTTCTTCGATGTTAACGTGCCCATCATGCACAGGGATTGATGAAACAATAACGTGGGCTGATTATTTAAAGATATGACTGCACACTGATAACATGCCTGACCTCAATTGCTGCTGCTCGCCGACCAAATACAAGTCATGGGCTGCTACGTCACATCCTATTGAGGTGGTAATGATTGACAATGTTCCCTTAAAGGTGCATGCACATCATAATATAACAACACCATGGGGAAGTTCAATACCAATTCTACAGTGATAGAAGTTTGAAACTCTTCCACAAATGGTAGTTGATGCTGGATCAATTGCTAATTTAAATTCTGAGATGGATAGGTGTTTAGCAACCAAGGGCATTAAGGGATAGGGAGTTAGAACATAGAACATAGAACAGTACAGCACAGAACAGACCCCTCGGCCCTCGATGTTGTGCCGAGCAACGACCACCCCACTCAAACCCACGTATCCACCCTAAACCCGTAACCCAACAACCCCCCCCTTAACCTTACTTTTTAGGACACTACGGGCAATTTAGCATGGCCAATCCACCTAACTCTTAGGTTGTAACTTAGGTTGCAGACTAATCTCACTGGATGGCGAAACTGACTCCTCCTGTTCCTATATTCTTACAGAATTGAATCCCCTGTGATCTCAGAAGGAACCAAAGCCACCCTGCCTTGGACTGATCTTTATGAGTGCGAATCTGGCATTCAGTTCAGTTGAGGTTCGACTTTTAGTGGATAACTAATACAGACCCTTGTCGTTGAAGACTCTGCTTCGTGGTGAGTGACGTGGAGGGCAGCGATTGTTCTCACATGCTAGTTTAAGGCTCTTGGAGTTGTGAAGGCTAAAAGCAAACAAAAAATAATAACAGCAATTCTAACGTGATAAATGACAAGTTTATCTGTGGCTTGCCTATAAAGACGAAAGTTTCATTTATCATGAGCTGATGTTGGAATGCGTTGACTAAAGCAGTTTTGTCATCAGGTTTTCTTGCATAACTCAATGGAAATCTTGCCTCCTGTTTAATTTGAGCTGTTCTGGTGATGGCAAGTTGTTTTAGTGATTCACGTTTGTACATTGCGCAATTTAGCTGTTATCAAATAATCTCAGAACAGTAGAAAGAAGGGCAGGGATACTGCATTGTAAAAGCTGACATCAATTTTACATTTCTGACAAATAGAATGTCACTTGAGTTATTTGTATATTTTTAAATGCTTCTCCCAGACCATGCAGGTAATATCTCGCATGCTACCCACACCCAGCTGCTTCAATGTGAGCACCCACAGTGCATAATTATCAGTTTTTGTTTTGCCCTTCTTTTCTTTAATGTAGTGTCTCATATCTGGATTGCTAACATTTTTATTTCTGTCCATCTCCAATCCAGGCAGCTCAATGGAACAGGACAGCCCTGGAACGGGACTCGAACCCACAGCCCTGGGATGGGTGTGAGCTTGTCCAATGAGCCAAGCTGATGCTCAAACAGCCATTCCTTTCCGTTTGAGCCAAACACCATGTCACAATTTGCCGGTCGGGTCCAGTCCAGACCGAGCAAGTTCTAACATTACTCGAACTATAGCAATAGCTCGCCATTCCTCCTCAACAACCTCCCAGACTATTTTTGAAGCAATTTCACAGGTGAGAAAGCAATCCAATCTTTGACTATAACGGTACTATCAGAAGGCTTATTTTTTTTAACAAAAGCAGCCAATTTTGACTGTTTAGTCTTTAAAATTGAATCATGGACAATTGCTTCTTCAATTTTTGCCAGATTAACAAATAATTTTGAGCGGGGAGTGACAAGGTCCATGGTATTTGTTGCTGGAAGTTACTGCGTAAAATGTTCAACTGTTCATCTGGTCAACAACGTAAATGAGACTGGATAACACTTAACTTGAGTGCAAACATTCCTTTCCTTCAGAGGGACCGTGCATGGACTCCAGCCTGAATTGCAGGGTACAGTTGGCATTGGCGTTTCCAAATCTTGTTGTGAATCACGGGAGGCAGAGTTGTTCTCCTGAGTGCAGAGAAGACCCAGGAGTAATTTGATGGAGGTGTTCAAAATGATGGCCACTTTCGGTGAACAAAATAAAGAGGAGGTGCTTCTAACGGTTGAAGAGTGGATAACCGGAAGGTGATTGGCAAAAGAACCAGAGATAACACAAGGACATTTTTTTAATGTAATGGATGGTTGGGATTTGGAATTCACTGACTTATACGACGGTGGTGGTGGATGCAGACTCAATAGTAACTGTCAAAGTGAATTGATTAAAGACGTAAAGGAGAAGGTGTTTCAGGAGAACTGTGAAAATGGGGGATTGGTACTAATTGAATCCCTCTTCATCAGAACTGCCACAAATGTAATGGTCTGAATGGCCTCCTTCTGTGCTGTACTATTCTATGATTCTATAGCCAGAATTTAATTCTCCCCATAATGGGTCCTGAGGCGTTCGGACGGAGTGTAAAATTGCATGGACAATATTCTCTCCATGGGATCCTGCCTGCCCTGAACCAGATGCAGTGTTATTGTGGGGCGGACAGGGCTATGATGCGAATCCTACCCTTGCCATGATTAAAGCCCACAAGTGACTACTTAATGGAGCGATTAGATCAGGGTGCCAAACATTAAAAGTCTTCACTCTCGATCTCGGGCGAACAGAGGGGGTTGGTGAGTGGTACCTCAATCTGAAGACCCGTTCACATTTGGGGTACCCTCCCCTTAAGGATCGAGGAGTTCTGGCCATCCCTCTTTCCCCCGGCCTGCCTCCCGTCACCGAGATCGCATTCCCCTCACCCGCCAGAACATCCCCTCCTGCTCCCGGACCCTGGCAGCGGGATTCTTCCTTCTGGGTGACTAAGTCCCCACGCCGGCGGGGGGTCGGAGAATCCTACCTCTGGTATTTACCTGAAATGCAGTCCTGGGACAGAGGCTCAGGCATGGCACTGCAGTACGTCTTCCGGCCACTGCAGCGCTGCGCCTGGAGGTGCTGGAGAGCTGTCAGGTCTGCTTGGTTGACAGTTGTCCAAGGTGGGATACTCATCCAAGGGCAGATGGAGGTCCTACTTGCTGTCAATCAGCGTTCAACATAAAATGGCAGTTGGCCTGTCACAGTCAGCGGCAGTGTGTTATTTCTAGATGGCAGGCGTCAAGCGTTCGCCATCCTCAAAACCAGGCCTATGATTTGAAATTATCATAATACAGAGGCAAGTATGAAATGTTGTAATTCTGAAGTAAAGTTTAAACCCTATTTAATGATTCCAAATCTAATTATTTTCTGTGACTATATTTACATATGAGGATTCGCCAAACTGCCCAGGCAGGTTAATGCAACAAAGTGCAACAGATTTCTTCCACATGGCCCCTGCAAAACCAGACAATTATTCTATTCCAGGATGGAATCTGTGACAAAATGGACTGTGCTAAAGTAATGAAGGAAAATAGAATGAGTCATTACTGAAATAAATCATCCCAGTTAAACCCAACTGCAGTGCTCATACAAGGGCTAAAAATTCACAACGTGCCTTTGCCCATTGCTCTGAGGCAGGCAGAGCGCAGATTTGGTGCAGCCTCTTCATTGTAGCATTGGTCTGAGCGAGCCCTGTGCTGCTGGCTCTCTGAGCACTCAGTCGGGGGACCGAGCGACAGGCTTTCATCTCACGTGGAGCAGACAACCTCCTCTTAAAGACAGTCTATCCCTCTTAAAGGGGGGCATCTCTCAGTCGAAGAGAGCTGCTGTTAGCTGCCTGTGGGACACTAAGGAAAAGAGAATCGTAGAATTTACAGTGCAGAAGGACGCCATTTGGCCCATCGGGTCTGCACCAGCCCTTGGAAAGAGCACCCTACTTAAGCACGTGCCTCCACCCTATCCCTGTAACCCAGTAACCCCACCTAACTTTTTGGAGCAATTTAGCATGGCCAATCCACCTAAACTGCATATCTTTGGACTGTGGGAGGTAACCGGAGCACCCGGAGGAAACCAAGGAGAAAGTGCAAATGCCACACAAACAATCACCCGAGGCCGGAATCGAACCCGGGACCCTGGAGCTGTGAGGCAGCAGTGCCAAGCACTATGCCACAGTGCCACCCTCACTTAAAAGATGCTGTTGACCAAGAACCTCTCTCTAGTCAATTGGTTGACACAATGGTAAATTTGAATTAAGTCTCTTCTTTATTGAACACAATGTGAAACCCCAATGCTTATCACTACTACAAGAGAGGTTCTATCATACACTGCATCAAAAGCACATGAATGATTCTACCTTCCGTTGCTACCACCTCAAGTTCACAAGCATAGGTTAATACATATTAACCTCTCATAGTGGACTTGTGGAGGATGTCATTACTTCTTCGCACAAATGTGGATTGGACTCCTTCTTCAAGCTGAAGGCTTGTGTCTCCTTCCTTCCGCGGTGTTGTCCCTCAAGGTTTCCCTGATTCAATCTTTTTTGCCTCTCTTATATAGGTTTCACTGGCAATAATCAAATGTTTCTAGTCATGTGCCAGGTTTCTAGTCATGTGCTCACAGGGTAGCACTAATCAATCACTGTCCTTTCTGGTCGCGATTGTTCAAAGAGTCGTGACACACTCAGGGGTTGTCGTTCTTCTCAGGAACACGACACACAGGAGGGGCCTGTGTTTAATCACTGTCTATCCAAGGCACAACAGCAGCTAATGTCCACTCAGCTCCTGACCCCCGCTCTTTATTCTGCATATACTGCTTAGGCTTTTTAACCATCAGGCTTTGCCAGTGTCCTCACTTTGAAGGTGCCTTTATAAATACCCATCAGGCCATAGGCCATATTTCCCAGTAGGCTTAGGGTCAGGGTTACAATGCAGAACAGGAATCCTGCGTGGTGGTGGGAATAAGGGGAGGAGGGCCGTGTGGGGGCAGGAACACTTTCAGAAAGGAATGGGAGCAGGTGATCTGGCAGATCAATGCCCAGAGTCTGGCCCCCGAGGACCTGGCAGCAATGCGCAAGAAGTGTAACAAGCTCAAGCAAGTGGATGTCAGTGAATGATCCTTCTACCGACTACTTTTTGATAAACAATTTTATTAAGACATTTTGGCATAGTAAACAACAACTATATAAAACGGTGTGCAAAAGAACAATCAATATAGTGCAAGAAAACCAGCTCCCCTCCTACAAGGACCAGCCTGACTAAGTCGATATATTGTTGCCACCTCCGGGCGAACCCTGACAGTGACCCTCTCAGAGCAAACTTAATTCTCTCCCGATTGAGAAAGCTCGCCATATCCGATAGCCAGGCCTCCGACTTCAGGGGTTTTGAGTCTATCCATGCCAGCAGAATTTGTCGCCGGGCTACCAGGGAAGCAAAGGCCAAAACGTCAGCCTCTCTCTCCTCCTGGGACTCCCGGGTCCTCCGAAACCCTAAAAATCACCACCCTTGTTTTCAGTACCCAGGACATAACGTCCGCGAATCCCTGCCAGTACCCCCTGAGTTTTGGACATGCGGACATGGTTCGCTGGTCCTCCCGCACATCAGGCGCACCTGTCCTCCAATCCAAAAAATTTACTCATCCAGGTCACTGTCATGTGGGCCCGGTGGATGACTTTGAATTGAATTAGGCTGAGCCTTGCGCAGGTTGCGGTCGCGTTTACCCTACTCAGCACCTCCGCCCATAAGCCCTCTTCCATTTCACCCCCGAGCTCCTCTTCCCACTTAAGCTCCAGGTCCTCGATCTGCGTCTCCTCTGCTTCCATAAGTTCTTTATATATATCCGAGATCCTCCCCTCCCACACCCATTCCACTGGACACTACCCTGTCCTGGATCCCCTGAAGTGGCAGGCGTGGGAAGGATGGAATCTGCCTGTGTAGAAAGTCCCGCACCTGCAAGTACCTGAACTCATTCCCTCTCGCCGGCCCAAATTTCTCCTCTCACGCCCCCATGCTCGGGAAGCTCCCTTCCAAGGACAGATCCCCCGTCCTCTCAATCCCAGCCCTCTGCCATGTTTGGAACCCACCGCCCATATTCCCCGGGGCAAACCGGTGATTGTCGCAGATTGGGGACCAAACCAATGCTCTCACTTCCCCCACGTGCCTTCTCCATTGGCCCCAGATCCGCAAGGTTGCCACCACTATAGGGCTGGTAGAGTACCGTGCCGGCGGGAGCGGCAGGGGCGCCGTAACCAGGGCTGCCAAGCTGGTTCCCCTGCACGAAGCGGCCTCCATTCACCCCCAAACCGACCCCGCATCCACCATCCACTTCCTTATCATAGCTATGTTGGCCGCCCAGTAGTAGTTACTAAAGTTTGGCAGCGCCAGCCCCCCTTCCCCTCAATTCCTACCAGCCCCTTCCAACCCCTAGAAGCTCTCAGGGCAATTGCCAGCGGCTCTATTGCTAGCGCAAACTGCAGTGGGGAGAGGGGACACCCCTGCCTTGTCCCTCGGTGCAGTCTAAAATAGTCAGATGTCGTCCTATTCGTCCTTACACTCGCTTCTGGAGCCTGGTACAACACTGTGACCCAGTCGATTAAGCCCTCCCCGAACCCAAATCGTCCCAACACCTCCCATAAATAGTCCCACTCAACCCGGTCGCAAGCCTTCTCGGCATCCATTGCCACAACTACCTCTACCTCCCTACTCTCTGGGGGCATCATGATCACATTCAGCAGCCTTCTTAGGTGACCACCAGCTGCCTGCCCTTGACAAACCCATTTTGATCTTCCATAATGACATCTGACACACAGTCCTCAATCCAGGCCGCCAAGAACATGGCCAGTATTTTAGCATCTATGTTGAGCAGAGAGATCGGCCTATAGGACCCACATGCCTCTGGATCTTTGTCCCGTTTCCATATCAGGGAGATGGTGGCCTGCTATATCGTCGGGGGTAACACCCCTCTGTCTCTTGCCTCATTGAAAACCTTAACCAGCACCGCGGTGCCCCACTATCTCGGAGAACTTTTTGTAAAACTCCACCAGGTACCCATCCGGCGCTGGGACTTTACCTGATTGCATGGTCCTCAAACCCCCCAATATTTCTTCAGTTCTGATCGGGGCCCCCAACCCGTCTACCAATTCCCTGCCCACTTTTGGGAAGGTCAGTCCATCCAGAAAGCGCCTCATCCCCAACAGCCCCGGAGGCGGTTCCGAGGTATAAAGCTTACTATAGAAGTCCCTGAACACCTTGTTCAGCCATGCTGGATCCCCTACCAAGTTTCCCCTGCCCCCGTCGGCTACCTTCCCTATTTCCCTGGCCGCCTCCCTCTTCCTCAGTTTCTGTGTCAGCATTCTACTGGCTTTCTCCCCGTGCTCATAGATTGTACCACTCGCCTTCCTGAGCTGCTCCACAGACTTACCTGTGGACAACACCCCAAACTCAGTCTGTGGCCTTCGCCGTTCCCTTAATAGCTTTGCCCTTGGGGCCCCTGTATATCTCCTGTCTATCTGTAAGATCTCCTTTACCAGTCGATCCGTTTCTGCCCTGTCCGACCTGTCCCTTGTGGTAGTCACCACTGATGTATTATATTGTATATATGGGTTTAATGGTAAGGCCCCTGTACTACAGGTACGGGGGTAGGTCCCTGCCTGCTGGCTCCACCCAGTAAGTGGAGTATAAATATGTGTGCTCCCCGTACAGCAGTCATTTCGTCAGCTGCTGTAGGAGGCCACACATCTCTGTGTAATAAAGCCTCCATTACATTCTACTCTCGTCTCGTCATAATTGATAGTGCATCATCCCTATGTGCTCTAATCAAAATCAGCTCCCCTCTCACCACTGCCTTCAGTGCCTCCCAAAGCACCGCAGCTGAGACTTCCCCTGACCTGCAGGTAGTTTTTCCTACATTTCCTGACCCTCTCGCACACCGCCTCGCCCGCCAACAAACCGACCTCCAGCCTCCATTAAAGGCGCTGTAAACTTTCCTTGCAGACCTGCAGATCAACCCAGTGTGGGGCATGATCCAAAATAGCGATCGCTGAATATTCTATGTCTGTCACCCCTGCCAGCAAATCCCTGCTCATGATGAAAAAATCAATTCGGGAATACACCTTATGAACATGTGAATAGAACAAAATCTCCCTCCCCGTCAGCCGACTAGCCCTCCGTGGATCAGCCCCCCCCCCCGCCGACTAGCCCTCCGTGGATCAGCCCCCCCCCCCCTCCCCCCCCTCCAATTGCTCCATAAACCCTCTCAGTTCTTTTGCCATTGCCTGCATCTTACCCGTTTTTGAACACGACCGGTCTAGGCCGGGGTCAAGGACTGTGTTAAAATCTCCTCCCACGATCAGCCTGTGCGAGTCCAGGTCAGGTATCCTCCCCAGCAGCCTCTTAATAAAATCCAAATCATCCCAGTTTGGGGCATATATACATTGACCAAAACTACCCTCGTCCCCTCGAGCCTGCCTCTCAGCATGACAAATCTGCCTCCCCCATCTGAGATTGGGCTGCCTTCTACCGACTACTTCAGCCTCTTGCACTGTTCAATGTGCCAGACTCCTGTCACCCAGCCAACAGCGCCCCCTAGTAATCAGGAGGTCTCATGTCTAACATTCAGATACTTCACCTCACATCCGCACACTTGTCAATGATGCCAGTCTCTCCCCCAGCTCCTGCTTCTTCCACATACCTTCAGCTATTCAACTATGGCAGGTGCATCACCCAAACGCAATGCAATACAATCAAATGCAGCCTGCCCTTTCCCTTTCAGACACAGTGGCACACAATAGAAGGGAGCAGAGCAGACCCTGGTGGGCAAAAGCAGGCCCTGTATCTCCGATACCCTATGGGGGTGGGGTGGGGGGGGGGGGAGGGGGGGGGGATGGGTCTCTGCATCATCTGGCCTGTGGCACCAACCACGGTGAGTACATGCAGGACCACAGTATGTTTTCTGCCTTATGCCCCTCCTCGATTCCCAACTCACCCTTACCCTGCTGCCTAGCAACGATGAGCAAGCTTTCCAACTCATCCTACTTCCCTCTTCTAAACCTCCCCATTCCTCCTTCCTGCTTTCAGACTCCGAAGAAGTGCTCCGTGCTCAGTCACAGGAGTCCCTGGCAGAACAGAGACAGCAGCAGCACAGTATGAATGAAGCTGCCCCATTATTGACCTGTGCAGCCACTCGTCCACGTGCTGCCACTGAAAGTACCTTAAAGGCCAATGTAGAGTTGGAAACTGCACATGGTGAACTAGAACTAGAACATGAGTGGGACTGAACCAGGCTAAGAGGAAAAGATGGTGTGTGTATAATCTTACTGGAGTGCTAAGTTAAAGATGAGTCCTGTTACAGACTGGGATAAGTGTGATAAACCACTGTATTGTTTTGTACTGCTGTATAGTTACATGCCTGGGCTTGTCCCTGCTGGCTCTGAACCACTGTAGTATATAATCTGTATATTGTGATAAACTGCCACTGTATTATAGGTAATGTGGTAAACTACTGCCTGCTAGCTCCGCCTCCCCCCCGGGCTCGGTAAAAAGGTGGCCAGGCTCCGCCGCTGCCTCAGTTCGGGATCCGAGGCCAGGAGGCTTTCTGTTTAGTTTATTAAAGCCTCAGTTACGTTCACCACTCGTCATGTGTTCATTGATGGCATATCAATTTAATAAATGAAACCTCTCAGATGAATTCATCGCTCAAGCCTGATCGCCGGGAGCTGTACCAACAAGCAGCCCATGCCACTGCAACATTCGAGCACTGGCTAAGCTGCTTCAAAGCGTACCTCGGATCATTCACCGAAGACTTCACCGACCTCCAAAAGAAGCAGATCCTCCATGCCCGAGTGAGCCCACAAGTCTTTCTTATCAGGGACGCCCCCTCGTATACGGAGGCGATAATGTTGCTGAAGGGACATTAGGTTAAGCCTGTGAACGAGGTGTATGCTAGGCACCTTCTTGCCACGAGACGACAACACCCTGGGGAATCACTAGCAGAATTCCCGCGTGCCTTGCAGGTACTCTGCCGGAACTGTGACTGCCAGGCGGTATCAGCTACCCAACACGCGGAGCTGTTGGTCAGGGACGCTTATGTCGCATGAAATCAAACTACATCAGCCAGCGATTGTTAGAAGGGGATACACTCAGCCTCCCAGAGATAGTGCAGCTCTCAAACTCGCTGGAGGTGGCCTTCCAGAACATGGAGGTCTACACCTCCAACTGCGCGGCACCCTCTTCGACCTCGGGGGCGCCACCATCATCCGACCCTGGTGCGGCCCAAGCCTGTGCCACGCAGCAGCCCACCAACGCCGGAAGCCCGAAGTGCTACTTTTGCGGCCAGGGTAATCATCCCAGACAACGCTGCCCTGCACGGAACGCGACCTGCAACGGGTGTGGGAGGAATGGCCACTTTGCGAAAGCCTGCCAGGCCCGATCTCTCCCTAAAACACCTAGGTCCAGCAGCCGCCCCCAGCTGCCGTGCCACCCGCCAAGTGCGACCCGTGAGCACTGCCATCTTCGCCGCCATCTTCGATTTTGGCCGCCACGTGTGACCCATGGGGGCTGCCATCTTTAACGCCATCTTGTATTCTACCTGCCACATGTGTCCCATGGGGGCTGCCATCTTTAACGCCATCCCCGGTGCCACCCGCCACACGCGACCCACCAGGGCCGCCATCTTTGGACCACTCCGCAGCCTCCCGGGCGCCCTGCTCACCCGGTCATACGCTGGCCGCCGCTACCTCCGACTGGCCTACCTACCTTCCGAAATGCGCCTCCATCACGCTCAACCAGTCCCAGCCTCATCACCTCAGAAAATCTACAATGACAGTCTGGATCAACGGGCACGACACGGCCTGCCTTTTCGACTCCGGGAGCAGACAGCTTCATACACCCAGATACGGTAAGGCATTGCTCCCTCCCAATCTTACCCGCGACACAGAAAATCTCCCTGGCTTCTGGATCACATGCAGTAGAAATCCGGGGGTACTGTATCGTGACCCTTATTGCACAAGGCGTAGAGTACACTAACTTTAAACTCTACGTCCTTCCCCATCTCTGCGCTGTCCTATTACTGGGGCTTGACTTCCAGTGCCATCTCCAAAGCCTTACTTTAAAGTTCGGTGGACCCCTGGCCCCCCTCACCATCTGTAGCCTTAAGGTAGCCCCACCCTCGCTCTTCACTAACCTCACCCCGGACTGTAAGCCCGTCGCTACTAGGAGCAGATGATACAGTGCCCGGGACAGGGCCTTTAATCAGGTCGGAGGTCCAGCGACTCCTACGAGAGGGGATCATTGAGTCTAGTACCAGCCCCTGGAGAGCCCAAATGGTGGTCGTCAAGACTGCTGAGAAGCACCGGATGGTCATTGACTACAGTCAGATCATCAACCGGCACATGCAGCTCGATGCGTACCCCCTCCCTCGCATATCTGACATGGTCAATCAGGTTGAGCAGTATCGAATCTTCTCCACAGTTGACTTGAATTCCGTGTACCACCACCTCCCTATCCGCCCGGAGGACTGCCAATACACTGCCTTCGAGGCAGATGGCCGCCTCTACCACTTCCTCAGGGTTCCCTTCGGCATCACCAATGGGGTCTCGGTCTTCCAGCGAGAAATGGACCGAATGGTTGACCAGTACGGGCTGCAGGCCACGTTCCCGTACTTAGATAATGTCACCATCTGCGGCCATGACCAACAGGACCATGATGAAAACCTCTGGCACTTACTCCACACCGCGAAACTCCTGAACCTCACCTACAATAAGGAAAAATACGTTTTCCGCACAACCCACCTCGCCATCCTTGGCTACGTTGTGGAAAACGGAGTCCTTGGGCCCGACCCGATTGCATGCGCTCCCTCCTGACAATCCCTCTCCCCCACTGTCCCAAGGCCCTGAAGTGATGCCTGGGGTTCTTCCCTTACTATGCCCAGTGGGTCGCCAATTATGCGGACAAGGCCCGTTCATTTATTAAAGCCACCGTTTTTCCCCTGATGGCTGAGGCCCACCTGACCTTCAACCGCATCAAGGCAGATATTGCCAAAGCCACGATGCACGCTGTGGACGAGTCCATTCTGTTCCAGTGGAAAGCGATGCGTCGGACTTTGCTCTGGCTGCTACCCTCAACTAGGCGGCCATACCGCACCCTCCCGTACCCTCCATGCCTCCGAGATTTGACACTCCTCCGTCGAAAAAGAAGCCCAAGCCATTATAGAAGCTGTGCAACATTGGAGGCATTACCTGGCCGGCAGGCGATTCACTCTCCTCACTGACCAACGGTCGGTTGCCTTCATGTTGAACAATACACAGCGGGGCAAAATCAAGAATGACAAGGTTCTGAGGTGGAGGATGGAACTCTCCACCTACAACTACGACATCTTGTATCGATCTGGGAAGCTCAATGAGCCCCCAGATGCCCTATCCCACGGCACATGTGCCAGCGCACAAGTAGTCCGACTCCGGGCCCTCCACAATGACCTCTGTCACCCGGAGGTCACCCGTTTTTTTCACTTTATTAAGGCTCGCAACCTGCCGTACTCCATCAAGGAGGTCAGGACCGTGACCAGGAACTGCCAGGTCTGCGCGGAGTGCAAACCACACAAGGGTTCCCCACCTTCATCCATAGCGATCGGGGTTCCTCCTTCATGAGCGATGAGTTGCGTCAGTTCCTGCTCAGCACGGGTGTCGCCTCCAGCAGGGCGACCAGCTACAACCCCCGGGGCAACGGACAGGTGGAGAGGGAGAACGCGACGGTCTGGAAGGCCCCTCCTTATGGACCCGTAATGTTTAAGTTTGTAAATTGTCAGTCAAGTCAGCTGGTCGGGCTGAGTGACGTGATGATGCCACCAGTTGGGAGGCATTGGGTGCCCGCAAGGCCCAAGCCAGCCTGGGGCCACTGCTGGTGGTGTCTGCACAAAATACGTGTACTGTCTGGCCAGGCTCCAGATTACATTGCTCCAGCAACTAATGCCACTAATATATTCATTATCTGCTGTTTAAGCAGGGTATCGTCAAAACTAAAGACTGTCTTTCATCTTAGCATTTACTTCCATTGGCAACACACACACACACATTTGTCAGTGAAAAAATCACAAAAAACATGCCTGTTGAAGGAAAACACCTCCATAACACATCTGACAACTGGACAATAAACATTGCAACAAGTTCATGCTGCTAGGAGGGATGCTTGTGTGCTTGGCATAGAGTCAGATAGCAATACATCTGTACTTGCTCCAGTGTATTACTGCCTGCTCTGGATAGGCAGATGTGTGCTTAATGCAATCCCCATATTCTCAGGGCGGGTGGTTTTAGCATCATCCTCTGTCAGAATGTGAAGCAACAGCAATAAATCTGGGAAGTAACAGCCCAGCAGCAACGGCTATTACCGCTCTTCATATCTGCCTCGAAAGATGTCTGTTTTTATTTTGTTTAGTGATATTTTGTGGTGTGTTTCAGCGCCCCACCCCCCACCCCCACTACCCCCAAATTTGGCCCAAGGTGGGACCGGCGAAAGGACAGACGGCGGCGGCCAGTCAGCTCTGTGGCTTTATTGATACTGAATCGGCGACACATGAGGCTGCCAGTCCAGGGTGGATTGGTCAGCGTCGGAAAGGGCTTCAGTAAAGTCCAAAGGAGAAGGCAATAGGGGGGAAGAGAGTGGGGGAGGGGGGGGGGGGGGTAGGGGGGAAGAGAGTGGGGGAGGGGGGGGATAGGGGGGAAGTGGGGCCATGGGGGAGTAGGGAGGGGGGAGTGAGTGAGTGGGAGGAAGGGGAGGGGGGAGTGGGGTGAGTGGGGGTGGGAGGGGGGTGAGTGAGGGGGGAGTGGGATGAGTGGGGTGAGTGGGGTGAGTGGGGGGGGAGTGGGGGGGGGTGGGGGGAGGAGGGTGAGTGGGGGGAGTGGGGGGAGTGGGGGGGGAGTGGGGGGAGTGGGGGGGGAGTGGGGGGAGTGGGGGGAGTGGGGGTGGGAGGGGGGTGAGTGGGGGGAGGGGGGTGAGTGGGGGGGAGTGGGGTGAGTGGGGGGGAGTGGGGTGAGTGGGCGGGGAGTGAGGTGAGTGGGCGGGGAGTGAGGTGAGTGGGGGGGGTGGGGTGAGTGGGGGGGAGTGGGGTGAGTGGGGGGTGAGTGGGGGGGGAGTGGGGTGAGTGGGGGGGAGTGGGGTGAGTGGGCGGGGAGTGAGGTGAGTGGGCGGGGAGTGAGGTGAGTGGGGGTGAGTGGGGGGTGAGTGGGGGGGGAGTGGGGGGGGAGTGGGGTGAGTGGGCGGGGAGTGAGGTGAGTGGGGGGGAGTGGGGTGAGTGGGTGGGGAGTGAGGTGAGTGGGGGGAGTGGGGTGAGTGGGGTGAGTGGGGGGGAGTGGGGTGAGTGGGGGGGAGTGGGGTGAGTGGGGGGTGAGTGGGGGGGGAGTGTGGTGAGTGGGGGGGAGTGGGGGGAGTGGGGTGAGTGGGGGGGAGTGGGGTGAGTGGAGTGAGTGGGCGGGGAGTGGGGTGAGTGGGCGGGGAGTGGGGTGAGTGGGGTGAGTGGGGTGAGTGGGGGGGGGTGGGGTGAGTGGGGGGGGAGTGGGGTGAGTGGGCGTGAGTGGGGGTGAGTGGGCGTGAGTGGGCGTGAGTGGGGGTGAGTGGGGTGAGTGGGGTGAGTGGGCGGGGAGTGGGGTGAGTGGGCGGGAGTGGGGTTAGTGGGGGGGAGTGGGGTGAGTGGGGGGGAGTGGGGTGAGTGGGGAGGGTGGGGTGAGTGGGGGGGGAGTGAGGGGGGAGTGGGGTGAGGGGGGAGTGGGGGGAGTGGGGTGTGTGGGGTGAGTGGGGGTGAGTGGGGGGAGTGGGGTGAGTGGGGTGAGTGGGGGGGGAGTGGAGTGAGTGGGGGGGGAGTGGGGTGAGTGGGGGGAGTGGAGTGAGTGGGGGGGAGTGGGGTGAGTGGGGGGGGAGTGGGTTGAGTGGGGGGAGTGGGGTGAGTGGGGGGAAGGGGGTGAGTGGGGGGAAGGGGGGAGGGGAGGGGAGTGGAGGAGAGGGGAGGGGAGTGGAGGAGGGGGAAGGTGGAGCACTGTGTGAGTGAGGATCACCTTGGCCAAAAGTAGCCCATCCTTTTCATGCGGTTTGAAAGAAGAGCTCCTGATCCTCCCGTCTCGATGGTGAAACAAATTTTTTAAAAGGGGCAGCACGGTGGCACAATGTTTAGCACTGCTACCTCATGTCGCCGAGGTCCCAGGTTTGATCCCGGCTCTGGGTCACTGTCCGTGTGGGGTTTGCACATTCTCCCAGTGTATGCGTGGGTCTCGCCCCCACAATCCAAAGATGTGCAGGGTAGGTGGATTGACCATGTTAAATTGCCCCTTAAATTGGAAAAAATGAATTGGGTACTCTAAATTTTTTTTAAAAGGGTATAATTGACCTTTTGGGCTGCCACTGGTTTGGTTGCTGTGTGCCTGAGAAAGCTGATCCCAGCCTGCACAGACCGTGCTGTAGTCAGTCCCAGGCCAGTTTCACAAAGGTGTCTGCAACAGGCCTCCTATGCTACCTCCGAATTATCTGAATCCAATGGCTCGCTCCAGGCTGGTTGAACAGGCTGATCCGAAAAGGTGGACAGTGCACATCCGGCACTCATCAAAGCAGCTGTATTTGCTAATTCGAACTTTTAGACATTTGCAGTGCCATCTAATTTCTAGCCTGTGATGCTTTAAGTGTTTGTTTTTATGACATTCCAATCAAGCTAATTAACTGCAAGGTTAACAAGAAACAGCAATTTTAAATTGGTATCAACTATCTTCCTGATCTTTCTCATCTATTTGCTTTATTACAAGAGGTTACATTTCACCAGCGGTAGTCATTCATTACCGTTAATTATTGCTTTAATTAGGAAAAATAACAAGTCGCATTGATTAAGAAAAATAGCAAACTACAGCAAAGCAGTAAATCTTCTGAGCGCTAAATTGTTTGGAAGACGTAGCTCGCTGCAAACGATTAGGGAAAGCGTTTTGTCCTTGTTAGCCCAGCTGCCAATCTGAGAGAACATTTCTGTGCTCAACAGCCAATGCTGGAAACTCCATAGGGAATGATGGAGCTGTCAAGACAAATCTACTGTCTTCGCACAGAGGATACGGGAGACCTGGGAGGTTCGCACTAGCCTGAATTCAGCTTCGGAAAATGGTCTCTCTCGCCTGGACATTGCAAATTTAGTTGACGCACATAATATCTTAGTCCTGCTGTTCTAATCGACACACTACTTTTCATAATTGCAACTGCATAATGTACGCATGGAGCTCCCTGGCGACGCTGTTACTAATCGGTGTCATTGCAGGCATATGGTTCAATAAAAACATGTAGCTTACAGGAGCCTCGCACTATTAGCATTCAGAAGTAACTCAGAGAAAGAAGCAAAACCATCTGAATGTTCACTCCATCACTCACCTGGAAGCTGTGCATCGATAGCGATGGGTGCCGTTTTTAACGTGTCGAGATTGTTACTCATTTCAAAGGCATTAAGGACAGGACAGAGTGCAATCAGAAATGATTTAGTTTAGAAATATTTTCTCGCTGCCTTTTAAAGTTGCTGGGTCAGTCACACAACCAGCAACAAGTAAAAACAAAGACGTCACTTCCAAGAAATGGAGCTCTGATTTTAAGGGTGTTTCAACAAAACCTTATTGAGATTAGAAGGCGTAAGAGTGGAAGGAGGCCATTCGACCCATCGAGTTTACTCCTCTATTAAATTACATCATGACTGATCTGATATGATAATCCTCGACTCCAGTTTGCCGCCTTAACCCCATAACCCTCGATTCCCTGACTGATTAAAAATCTGTCCACCTTGGGGCAGCAGTGGGTTAGCCCTGCTGCCTCACGGCGCCGAGGTCCCAGGTTCGATCCCGGCTCAGGGTAACTGTCCGCGTGGAATTTGCACATTCTTCCCGTGCTTGCGTGGGTTTCGCCCCCACAACTCAAGGATGTGCAGGGTAGGTGGATTGGACACGCTAAATTGCCCCTTAATTGGAAAAATTGAATTGGGTGCTCTAAATTTAAATTATTTAAAAAAACTGGCCATCTCAGCCTTGAACATACTTAATGACCCAGCCTCTACAGCTTTCTGCGTAAAGAATTCCACAGATTCACTACCCTCTGAGAAAAGAAATCCCCCCTCATCTCTGTCTTAAATAGGCAACCCCTTACTGTGAGATTATGCCTTCTGGTCCTAGATTCTCCCACTTGGGGAAACAGCCTGTCAGCATCTGAAGGAAATCAGCTATTTCTGATAACTAAAAGGCCATTTTAATGTAAATATTGAAGCCCAGTCTTTAATACCCATTTCAAAATAAGGATTTCCATATTCATAACCTTTGGTCATGACAAAATACATAACTTCAACAGAGGTACAAAGCCCGACACATCCACAAACTAAATGAATCTCAAAACTACATTTTTACTGACAATATGAATGGACTATTGTTCTAATGAACAGATTTCAAAGTAAGTTTATTATTAAGAAATGAGCTGTAACAGTAATCAAGAGCAAGGTCGGAAATAAGCACCATAGCAATATGAAGCCATCATTGTTCAGAATATGGATAAAGTGAAAGTCAGCAGAAAACCAGTAAAAACCAGACTTAATTACAGCACAAAATTACATTCCATAGCACACACAAATATTCAAACATGAAACAATTAAAACTTATGTTGCACATTGAGGATTGATAGTTAACCATCCAATCAAATGTATTTGAAACTCACCCAAACCAATTAGGACGACATAGAGGTATGGACAGATGGCCTCAGACTGATAACATTTTCCTTAAACATGAGGGTCCGCACAGCCATTTTCTATCCAGGATCACTCTATACTTTGATCTAACTACTTGCTATCCTTATTTTCGTATTTTCATTCTCCACCCTAACTCTTGAAGTTCGCACAAGCTGTTTTGCTTTAAGCAAGAAACCATTTCTGTATTGTTTTTGAAAGTTAAAATTGTTTTAGAAATTACTTCTCTTTAAGTCTTTTGCTGGCAAGGCTTCATTGAGAATAGATTTAAGTTTCTCTCAATTGTAATCAGTAGAGGCAATAAAAGATTCTTACTTTCATCGGAGAAGTCTAACTCAAATTTCTACCGAGTTCTATAGTGTTTGCGAGGCTGCACTTGAACCGCATGCTAGATCCCTACAGTATCCATCCTGTCACGTCCTTTATTATTTCCATTATTATGTCACAATTCCACTTTAAAGCCCAAATTCTCCAGGGACACGTCAGAAAAACAATTCATCCCGACTGCAACAGCGTCCTCCAGCCTTCTTCAAATGACAATTAGCAGGAAAAGAAAGGTTTTAAGGGATTTAATATTTGTATTGGTAAACATTAATAATGATTGGTAGTTTTAAGTGGGTTTAATTTGTGTTTTTGTGTAAGGAAGGGTATAGTTGGATTCCTGTAGGACAAAGGTGCTGGATGTGTGGAGGTTTTGGTTTAATTCAAATTGTGCTTTTATTTTGCTGAGAGAGAACATAGAACATTCAGTGCAGAACAAGGCCATTCGGCCCATCGAGTCTGCACCGACCCACTTAAACCCTCACTTCCACCCTATCCCCGTAACCCAATAACCCCTTCCAATCTTTTTGGTCACTAAGGGCAATTTATCATGGCCAATCCACCTAACCTTCATGTTTTTGGACTGTGGGAGGAAACCGGAGCACCCGGAAGAAACCCACGCATACACGAGGAGAACGTGCAGACTCCGCACAGACAGTGACTCAGCGGGGAATCGAACCTGGGACCCTGGCGCTGTGAAGCCACAGTGCTATCCACTTGTGCTGCTGTGCTGCCCTGACGGCATGGTGTAAATAAAACCGAGCAGAAGCTGGAGGGCATTGTTTGGCAACTGGCCCTTTTAAGGGAGAAAAGCTTTTTGAATTTAGCTTAAGCTTGAAGATAGGATGCCAGGGGGTGGATGGGTGCGATGTAACAGAAAAATTTTGAAGTGCCATTTTGGGCAAGTTTGGAGGGGTGTTTCTTGGCGGCCTTTTCTGTAAGATCGACATCGGTATTTACCCACTTTCTTAGGCCTTGGGGAGTTCCTCCCCGGCCGAGTCCACACATAGAAAGTTTTTCAGCAACGGGGAGCTGAACTCGTCGGTGAGACCGACACCTCAGGGATCGGGCCGCCATTTTGAAAGGTTTCCCTGATCTCTAAGTGAACTTGAGGGTCCCCCCTACTCCCCACCCACGGGCAATGTCACCCCACGCACACGTGGGCATTGCCACCCTTCCCCAAGTGAGGACACCCCGCTATAGGGTCGCTGAAGGCCCCCCTTTTTCAGAGCACCCCACCCCCTTTTCTAGCCACTCCCCTTTCAGGACCCCCACTCTTCAACACCCAACCTTTAGGGGGTCCCTTGATAACTCAATCCGCCCTTCACCCCACCACACTTCATACCCCCCTCACCCCCCCTTTCACGAGCATGGCCCCCCTCAGGCCCCAGCCCTTGGTAGTGTCAGCCTGGCACCCAGGCACCATGGCACCCTGCCAGTGTCACTTCCAGCCTAGCAGTTCCACCTGGGCATGTTGGCATTGCCAGGGTGACAGTTCCAAGGTGCCAATCTGCACTGCCAACGTGCCCAGTTGCCAGCGGGAGAGCCAGGGTGCCTGACTGTCCTGCCCCTGACCACCCAGGGGTCGCCTACGGCCTGGGAGACCCCCAGGTACCATTATGCCTGGTCCACATTTGTGTGGACCAGTGCTAAATGGGACCACGGTGAGGTCTCTGAGGCATGGGCGCCAGTTCCAGGGCCCCTGGAGAATCGGGCACCGACATATTTGAATGTGACTAATGGATCATTTAAACATGTATATCTGGATCTTCATCCAGTGAAGGTGAGATCCAGGTTGTGACGTCTCGCGAAATCTCGCAAGGCCTCGTGCAATATTTAATGACCTCGTCGCGTCACCGGCGTGATGAGGCCGTTCAATTACCCCCAACATCTCTAAACTCTTCCAGAAAAGAAGCCGGACAGGACAAAGGGGCTGCCAAAGGCAGGCTTCCCAAAGAACCAGACAGTCAGGGAATTAGGACAGAAAGAATGTGTCAGGAAGACTGAAGTTAAGGGAACAGAAACCAACAAGTTGAACAAGGTACTGTTCGCGGGAAGCGGTGCTCGGAGTTAAAGAGACAACTGCAGTGGGTTACCCACCTCCTGTGCACCCCATTTTGTACTTATGGTATCGGCCACCTGAACGCATGACTTGTTGGGTTCCTTGCTGGGCTTCCTCCACTCATCAGTCGGGTACAGTACATCCGTCCTGACCACAACTTGATCGAGGAGGACACGCAGAGAGGTGTTGCTAAACTTAGGTGCCTGACCTTCATCTCCCCTTTGTAACATCTCCAATGGTAGCTGCAGACAGTAAGGATTCTAGGCGCCATCTTTAAAAGTTCCCTGGATATGACGGCAGGATATATGCCATCAGGCCGCCCCACCATGGAATATGGAACTAATCCCTAGATGCATAATAAATGAGGTGAGGGCCAGAAGATATGGCGTGGTTTCCCGTCAGCCATGACAGTGGGAAACACTCTCCACCTCCTCCACGGCACTTAGTCTCAAATGAGAGAATTCCGTCCAATGTTTCAAGTTAATGGTCTTTCCTCAGAACAAATTCCACCAGAACATCTGGGCAGATGTTTACTTCTGACGGGTTTGCACGCAGAAGTTGGGAGGCTGATTCACTTCTCCAACGACCTTACTGCCTGCCACCCTCCAGCCCACCCAGGACACGTCCCCACTTTAGGCTGGGTGGGCGAGGCCTTTACTCTTGTGGGTGAAAGTAATGAACCTAAATCAAACAAACTGAAGGACAAGTTAAAGGAGCTGCCCCTCAAAGGGATACTGAATCAAATAAAAATAAACTGCAAAGGAAACTTAAAACATCAAGCCAAAATGTTATTAAAGGGGTCAATAAAGCACTCCAATCCCCCCCGGATCCCACTGGGCATGGAAGGCCTCAATGGTGCCAGCAGGCACGGCCAGTTTCCTCTCCAGGGACACCCGGCTGTGAATATAGCTACAGCAGAGGGGAGGCAGTTGGCACGGGTGATCACCTTGATCATCCGTAGCCTGGATCTGTTGAAGACAAGTTTGGCCAGGTTCAGGAGCAGGATCATAAGGGGATCCTTTTCCTTCCCTGCCCCTCTCCGTCCCGGGTGCCTGTAGATCAGGAGTATTACTCTGAAATCCAAATAAAACTCTAATCAAAGGCTTTTCAAAGAATAGATACAGATAACAGCTTATGTGTATATCTATGGTCCATGGACTTCAGAAGGCCACAAACAACGCAGGCATATTGGGAGTCCATGAATTGTTGCATCCTATGGTTGTACGGGACTGCGACATGCAACACCCTCCGCCCCAGCTCCCCCATGATAAAAGGAAGGACTCCCACATGGAGATCAAGATGCCAACCCATCTGCTCTCACCCCAATTGAGTAGCTTGTCATTGGCAATGTTGAGGCTGGCATGAGGTGTTCAGGGGCGGGGGGGAAGGGGCGAGCCCTGGTCGGTCATGGTCCGGGGGCCTCAGGTGAGAAGTGGGAGGTGCCTCCCTCAAAGGCTGCTTTCCATCTTTAGGCCCAGAGGGGGTGGGGTGAGAGATGTGAGGCATTGATGGAGACGTCGGGTGAGGGGGAGCATTTTCTGTGGTCACATTACAAGGAGTAATGGGTGGTTTAATGAAGTTGGGAACATAAAGATATGAGGCAGTACAGATGGAGATCTACTCTGAATTCTAATACGCTGCACATTTCAGTTGGAATGCTAATTTTCTAGCTCCAGGTCATTATCCTTTGAGGCCGGCGCCTCACAGTGTCCTGCATCCTGTTGTAGAAACTGCATTTCTACAAACTCTCCAGAAAGCCTCTGTGATTTCCTTAGTATCTTTGTTACTTGGCCACATTTCCCATCAGGCTACAGTGTCTCTTGTAACTTGACCATATTTCCCAGTCATCTTAGGACCAGGGCTGCACCTTGCCCTCTGTCATGTGAGAGTACCTTTAAGAAATGGGTGTTTATAAATGGGTGTATATATAAATATCTGTAGTGATAGTACCTTTAAGAAATGGGTGTTTTACTACTGCAGTGATGTCAGAGAGTGGGTGGAGCTGCGCTGTCTGTCAGCATTTTACTTTCATTTTAGGCTGTTTGCTGCAGGGTGTGTTTTAGTTTTGTTTTCAGTGTTGGAGCTGAAGCCAGACCAAGCAGGTGTACTGTTGAACTCTCTGCCATCAAAAGACTATCTCTTGATCATTTGGTGAATTCAGAATTATAAATGTTCTCAGTAGTGAATGTAAACCTAATGTGCTTCTGTTAAAAGGTGTCTTAAGTCCTATGGATGTGAAAAGGAAAGCTTAAAGGATTACTTAGTGTTGTATTCTCTGTATTTGAATTAATGGTTGCGAAGATGTTCACTGTATGTTTCAAAAAGGTTAACTTGAGTTCATAGAATAAACATTTTTTTGCTTTAAAAAATACTTTTCCATTTCTGCTGTACCACCCCTGTAGAGTGGGCCGTATGCTCCCCATACCACAATCTATTAGAAGTTGTGGGTCAGGTGAACTCCATAATACACTTTGGGGTTCTCTAAACCTTGGCCCATAACACCCTCTCACACCTGAATAGCAGGCTGCTGCTTCTTCGATTGTTGAGGGACGTTGACTCCCTCAGCCACTCATTGGCCAATTCAGGAAAAAATCATTGCCTGGTGATGGTTTTCGGGGATGTGAACACTCCATTTGATCCCAATGTGGATATCTCAAAGCAAAGAGCACAAAGCTGCCCTGGGTGTTCAAACTGTTGACCCTTTCCCTATGTTCAAGAAATCCCTAATCTTGGTAAGTGCAAAGATTCACAGAAAACAAATTAGGGCCAATTTGAACTCGCCAAAATCAGTGTTAATGGGACACAAAATAGAGGCAGTAGACCTCTTGCCCCCAAAATGCTGATCCATCACTCATCACTTGTTTTAAGGGGGCCTTCCTGTAGCTGTTCAGAGCATTTGCCTGTTTGAGGCAGTTGGCCTCCTCACGATGCACATCCGGCTGTTCTGACATAGTCGGGACCCCAATTGCAATTGTAAACGACAAATGGGTGGCGAATGTGTTGCTGATGCTCTGCTGGTGCCATGGCATTGTGCATTCTAAACCATAACCATTAATCGACTCACTGGAATCTGCTCATTTGAAACAATCAAAATTAGTGTCTGTATATTTAGAGTTGTTGATTGATGCTAATTACGTTGGCTGGTTAAGGCTTGATACTCTCGAAAAGAATGAATATCTATCGAAACACAATACGTGACTTTAAAATACGCATGCATAGTGCATTAATTTATTATTTATTAGCGTTCTAAGTAACTACACTGGGATTATTTTTGTAAAAAAGTGGTGTTGTTTCATTGTGGTGTCGACGCTAACAGTCCATCACATTCAATTTCCACTTTAAAAAAAATGTCTGTGACCTTAAGGATGTCCAAGCTGGGAGAGGAATCACTCAACAGTTCAAATATTTGAATATGCAAATTTAATGTTTGATCTTTTCAGTTTTCTATCCATCCTCAATTTAAACTCCGTGACCAAACTGTGACAGATTTGTTCAGAGATGAGTTCAATTACTGTGTGACAGCCTATTATCCCTGTGTGAAGGTGGAAAGAGCCACAGGGATCATTTCATTTCGCTGTTATGCATGCAGGGTACGTTCCTCGGAGGGTGATTTAACAGAACTTAGTTCACAAAGATTGCAAACACCGTCAAAATGTTTATGTCTGTATTCTCCAATTGTCACCGTTGGCTCATTGAAGGCAAAATGAAAACAGTAAATAATTAACATGAAGACAAATGTAGTTTACAAGACTGCATATTTGCAAGGAAGATGAAACATTAACTGATGACTTATTGTTAATACGCTTATAATTTAAACCTGTTTTTTTTTGCTAAGATCACCATTAGTGCCAATTAAATTATGACATTCATAAATTGAATAAAAAGATAATTAAGTCGCAATAATGAAGTCATTACTGGATCTTATTGAGGTGGAACAGTGCTATAATTAGGTGCTGATACATTAAGCTGCTTTTAGAATGCAGTTTATTCCCTGATCTAGGGCCAGGAGAGTGGCTGTTGGGGTCAGAATTCATTAGCTAATGCCGTTGACCTTGGAGTTGACATCAGCAAATGAAACAATCAGTCTATTCCCCCCTCTTCAATGTTAAAACTACAGTTTGACATAATTTCCATGTTGACTTCAGGTAAACAGCAGCCAACTGTTTTTTAACACCGCAAAGCTCTGAAAACATAATGTGAAGAACTGCTGATTATAAAACGTTACTGGCTTCTTCACTCTCATGGGGGTAAAATACAACTGCAATCTTGTTAGTGGATGCTGCTTCAGAAATGAGTCTCGTGAAGGACATTGTAGTGCCGTGTCACAATCATATTTCTTGCACAATTTATGTCTTGATGGCTAAATCTTTTGTATCAAAATAGGCATAAGCTGCATAGGTGCAGTCATTTACACATCAACTCAGCAGAGTTTCATCATCATATGAATGAATTATTAAATGGTAACAGCATAGGTGGAGGCCATATTTGGGCCTTTCGTCCTCACTTATGGGACGTGGGTGGCGCTGGCTAGGCCAGTTTTTATTGCCCATCCCTAAGTGCCCTTGAGAAGGTGGTGGACGGATTTGTTTATTGTCACGTGTACCGAGGTACAGTGAAAAGTATTTTTCTGCGAGCAGCTCAACAGATCATTAAGTACACGGAAAGAAAAGGGAATAAAAGAAAATACATAATAGGGCAACACAAGGTATACAATGTGTAACTGCATAAGCACCAGCATTGGATGAAGCATTCAGGGGTGTAGTGTTAATGAGATCAGTCCATAAGAGGATCGTTTAAGAGTCTGGTATCAGCGGGGAAGAAGCTGTTTTTGAGTCTGTTCGTGTGTGTTCTCAGACTTCTGTATCTCCTGCCCGATGGAAGAAGTTTGAAGAGTGAGTAAACCGGGTGGGAGGGGTCTTTGATTATGCTGCTCGCTTTCCCCAGGCAGCGGGAGGTGTAGATGGAGATTTCCACACTGCCACAAAAAAGGCAGGCATCCTGGCAGTATGCGGACCGATGTAATCTACTGCTGTGAGGGACTGCTGCGTACATAGAACGTACAGTGCAGAAGGAGACCATTCGGCCCATCGAGTCTGCACTGACCCACTTAAGCCCTCACTTCCACCCTATCCCCGTAACCCAATAACCCCTCCTAACCTTTGTGGACACTAAGGGCAATTTAGCATGGCCAATCCACCCAACCTGCATGTCTTTGGACTATGGGAGGAAACCGGAGCACCCGGAGGAAACCCACGCAAACACTGGGAGAATGTGCAGACTCCACACAGACAGTGACCCAGCGGGGAATCTAACCTGGGACCCTGGCGCTGTGAAGCCACAGTGCTATCCACTTGTGCTATTGTACAACACCCTCCACTCCAGGTCTCTGAGATTAAGGGGGGGGGGGGAGGACTCCTCCATGGAGGGACCTCCAGTAGGGAGTTCTGCAGCCGGACAGCAACAAGGCGTGCCAAGGTGTATCTGGACGACGAGCGAGGGCATGGAAGTGAAGTGTGCAGCAGCAGCCACACAGGAAACTCCTCCGAGGTGGGCGAAAGGGCACGGAGGGCATTTCCGTGAGGCGGCTAGGATTGTGGGGCTCTGCCTCCCGAAGGCCGGGGGGGGGGGGGGGGGGGGGTGTTAGTTGGGGACTTGGGGACCAATGTGAAATTCCGACAGAGCAGGGGTCTGCTCAGACGGGAGTCCACCGCACATCTGCACATCTTCGAGACCACCTTCCTTGACTTCAACTGTGGGCAGCTGACAATGTTAAGGGTTAATTCTTGATGGCCAATTAGTTTGACGAGCTTGAGTTCCAGGAACGTGAGAGGGAACAGTTGCTTTCTGCTTCAGGGATAGGCAAAGATAAGAGGCACCATTCTTACTCAGGCTGCATAATCCCGAGACCTCATTACTATCAGATCTTTCCACTTAAGACTCCTGGACAGACACTCCGTTTTTTTTTGCCCCCACCCCCAGCCTGGGAACTATGTGGCTTCTCTTTCGGGGTCGCAACCACCAAGCCCATTAGGCCTGCCTCCTTCACTCGCATCACACCCTACCCCCCCCCCCCCCTCCCCATGTGGCCCCCAATCACAGCATGCCCATAGCCCATGCCACAGGCAGCAGGTTTCAGAGCCACCCTTACCAGGGGCGACATCCATCCCAGTAACCCCTGACCCTCCCCACCCTGACACCCGTAAGGCACCCACCCTCTCAGGAGCTGGACGGTGGGCTCTGTCCCTTTCGACACTCTGGTGCTAGGTGGAGACGGTGGTGCTCACCTCATTCCGGCCTCTTGGAGATCAAGGTGCCTGGTTTCCATTTTTATAAAGTAGAAGTGATCCATGCCCACATGTCATAATGTCTTGTGGGTGGGAAGATTCAATGAGGTCTGAAAATGTGACATTACCCTCGCAAAGTATATTACAATGGGTTCAACTTGATGCAAATCAGGTTCGAGCCTTTCCTGGGCATGAGTCTGGTCACATCATCAGGAAGATTGTATTCTACAATCTTGCTGCAAATCCCATTTTTGGACTCTCGCAATATTTAGCAGCCATTGCAGGATTTGCCCCCGTGGCTAATGGACCTGCAAAACCTTGACCCTAATGCTTGCGCTTCCCCACCCCCATCCTTGTACAGCCCTCCTTCCATATTGCCACCCTCGCCTTTGGTTAGGCCGCGCCCCCCACTCCCCAGTCCATTGGCCTGACCTCGCAGCACATCCCCGGTCAAACTTCGGACCTTTGGTGCGTGTGATGAGTCTCATGACACAGTGACGTCCAGAGAAATACTGGTCTGTGGCAAACAGGCGCAAGGAGACCCCTATACTCCCCAACCCCAGCACAGTTCTGATCTGACTCAGTGTCACAGGAGGGTCCGTGGGTTCAGCAGCTTAGGCATGGAAGTGGAGGGCAGGAGTACTGGCAGAGTACTGCCCCGGCAGAGTGGGGAGCAGCTCAGCCCACTCTGGCAGAGGGCATTGTTGCACTCACCCCGAAGTCTCTTGCAATCTGAGGACCGCTTTGTGAATGCTGCTCTCCATCAATGGAGTTTTAGACAGACCTAGTTTCCTGCTGCCGGGGAGCTGACGGGGAAGCTGGCGAGCGGTTGTTTTAATGAGCACTCATGAGCTGCAAATGTATACAAATGGAATTCATGCCACCTGCCAGCAGGAAGACTGATCTCAATAACCCACCATTGGGAAAAATGCAACGGAGTTCCGACGTTTTGGCTCTCGCCAGATCCTCCACTCCCGCCGCCCTCATGTTTGGTGGGGGAATTCTGCCCAACGAGTCTCTGATGTCTGTCAGAAGGTTAGAAATCCCTCTGGTATGAGTCATGACTAGTCAAGGTAAAGCCTTGATCCATCAAGAAAAAAAACAATAATAATTCTATAGAGTATCCACGTTGAGGTAGATATGTATTTTCCTTCCAGTCCTCTGGCCAGCTCCCATGATTCAATCTGCCTCCACTACATTGTCAGGCAGAGGGAGATTCATGTTTTAGAAAGTCTGACATTGCATGCTTTGGCTGCACAAAGATTATTCTCAAACACTTTTGAATTTTCTGGTTCGTCAGCGGGTCTTTCCGGAGGCGGGCAAGCAACAACAACTTTTTATCATGAATATTTTCACATATTTTGACAGCATAAATCCAATCTTTTTCTTTCTTAAGCTTTTGATCTTTTTGCCACACTACCGACATCAATATATCAAATGTTTGAATGCAGCAGTCACACTGCACCAGTTGACCGTTGGTCTTGACTATAGTTTAATTGCACTACTGTTGAATTAAGCGGGGCGGGAGAGATAGTGAGTGCCAGATCTCTGTGTGCATACAAATGAGTGTTTTAATAATTGAAGAGGGCTCCTGGGGCAGCCAGTTCCTTAGTTGTTACAAGTTGAATCGAGGATCTGGGCCAATCAAGTTTTTTTTAAACTTTAAAAGTTAATGTTTGCACCAATTACAGTTATTCTGAACACCAGGTTAAAGTCCAACAGGTTTGTTTTGAATCACTAGCATTTGGAGTGCAGCTCCTTCATTGTTACATTCAACCCCCCCCCCCCCCACCATCTGGCCTGGGCTTGTGAAATCCTACCAACTTCCTGGCTTGAGACAATTCACACCTCTTTAACCTCTGATTATCCCTCTCTCCAGTCGCTCCACCTGAACCTGTAAAGACTTAATTATCTGCAAAGACTTACGTTCAAAGTGTCATCTTGCGTCATTGACTTTGTCTATTTATGTGGTTGTGGAACCCACCTCCTCATTCACCTGATGAAGGAGCTGCTCTCCGAAAGCTAGTGATTCAAAACAAACCTGTTGGACTCTAACCTGGTTTGTAAGACTTCTTACTGTGCCCACCCCAGTCCAATGCTGGCATCTCCACATCATAGTTATTCTGAAGGCTGTGGGGGCGATTGGGTACTGCGCTCGGGGGTGGGGATTATGAGGGTGTAAGGCACTAGCAGTGCGAGACCACTCTTTCAAAAGGTTGCTCTACAAGTGACACACATTGGATTAAATAAATAGTTACTTGCCTGAACAACAATCACTATACAGGAATCAATGTGTCGAGCAGATGCAATCCGAGTACAATGGGTTGGATGCCCTGCTCATTGTACCAGCATGTGGGAATTGGATGTTGCTTACAGAGAGCTAACCTTGACCCCTGTTCCAGTCGAAAAAGCCAATTCAGAGCACAAGTCAGGAGTACAAAGAAATTCACAATGGAGAAGCAACATTCTCAACCAGTTAATTAGCATTCAGCCAGAAAGGCTTTGGAGCTTTAGCTCAGCTCTCGGGAATTGTCAAGTACAAAAACCAAGAGGATGCCATTGTGTGACTGGATTTCCTTGGAAGGAACTGATTTGATGTCCTTTTAGCTTTTACATTCTTTGAACTGCACCTTCATTGGTATGTGAAAAGCCAAGGATGTGTATTGAATTTATACTCACTGACCTTATTCTAAAATGTCTATGAAGTGGTCCACAAAAGATCCAACTACCACGGAGGGAAAGGAAACTGCCTCTGATGATTCTATTGCTCTACCTCTTGCTTATTGCCCCTTCCCTACCACGGATAGCGCACACACAGCTGGCCATGCCATGCTTCCCATGTCTGAATTTCCTTTCTAAACTTCTCTGCCTGCCCTCCCCCCTACCCTTTTACGACCCTCCTTAAAACCACCCGAGATCCAGAATTGAAAAGAGGCCCATTGCGTCTGCCCAACGAGAAAGAGTTATCCAGCCTCATCTCACTTTCCTGCTCTTGGTCAGCAGCCTTGTAGGTTACAGTGGTTCAACTATTCTTAAAAATGCAAAGACCCCCTCTGCCGCCTCCCCATGTGGGGGCAAAGTGTCGAATTGTATAAATTGAGCTTATTGTGGAAAACATGCCTTACAAAGGAGCAAATATGACGACCTTGCAAAAGGTCTCCCTTGGCTCCCTGAGTGACTTTGTTGCATGAATGTTGAGAGCTTTGGTCACAGTGAGAGCCGAATATGCTCTGATGATACAAAACTTGGAAATATGGTGAACTGTGAGGAGGACCATGTGGAACTTCAAAAGGACCTCGACAGGTTGGTGGGAGGAATGGACAAGTGGCAGATGAAATGTGGTGCACACAAGCATGAAGTGATTCATTTTGGTTGGAAGTATGCAGATAAACCTTACAAAAGAAAGAGATTTATTCTCCAAGGAGTGCAGGGGCAGAGGGACCTAGATGTATCTGTGCACAAATTATTGAAGATCGTAGAACAGGTTGAGAGCGGGGTTACTGAAGCCTGCAGCATCCTAGGTTGTATTAATATGGGTATAGAGTACAAACGCAAGGAAGTTATGTTAAACCCCTATAGAGCACTGGTTTGACCTCAGCTTCTGAGCGGCCACATTGAATTTAATCTTCCACCAATTGCTCATTCATTAATATATACCAGGAAAAGCAAGATTCCCTATACCGACCCCTGGGGAACACCATGACAAACCCTCAGCCATTCTGAACAATAACTCTTATTTTTGGCTGGCTGTTGTTCAGCCAATTCCATGGGCTTTAACTTTTCTCACAGGTCTGTTGTGCTCGGAATGTACTAATGCCTTTTGGAAGTACATGTACACCACATCGACAGCATTGCCCTCATCAACCCTCTCTGCTACCTCTTTTGTTAGGAAATAAAGATAGATTTAATTAAGTTATATATAAGATATGGCTTTAAGGTTTAAGTGTAATTTATATTTCTGCAGTTGTGTGTGAAAGAGACTTCCAGTTTCACTTTCAAAGTTGCCGGCGAATCTATGGTTGTTTGTAATGAGATTTTACGACTCTTGAAGGGGCGTTCGATCAAGCACAGGGTAATAAAAAAATCGGCTATTGCCTCACAACAGAGAGGCCACAAAGGAACAGAAAACAGTTTGAGGATCAGTTAGTAATCATGCTCGTAGGTGAAGAAAGCAGTTTAAGTAATTCTCTAGCTGGAGATATCGGCAGATGCTGAGGCAAATAAGTCAAAGTCAATGTAACAGAGAATGTCGAGTGGGTTTTGGATCACAAGAGTGATGCCAAGTGTCAACAATCTACCGGGAGAGGGAAAAGGAGAAGCGTTCCAAGAATATCTTCCAGTCAAAGGAAAAGAACAGAAAATTGAAAAAGGATCCTGTTAAGTGAAGTTAAGAGCGAGGAACAGAGTTAGAAGACAGGGTTGCAGGGTGCAGACCTGGGGTAACATGGGCTTGCGAGAATCCAGAGACACAAGGAGACCCAAAGGTTGGCGATTCTTTACTACAGGCCTGTGAAGCAGTTGTGGCCTGTTCGCGCCCCTGGGTACTTTCGAGATTGCAGCATGGGAATCAAAGCTTGAATGCACGTGGAGCTCCAGGACAGATTAACACCGGAAGAAGCAGTTGAAACCCTGGAGATGGACCTTTGTTGAACACAACCAAGAGAAAACATCATTTTGGAGAAGGTTCCAAAGTGTGTTCTTCAGGAGAGGAGTTTCAAGACCCTCATGTGAAAAGCTAAGTTCCGGTGAGGCCAGTTTGTTCACATTGTGAGTCGTGTCCGGGAGGAATTGCTGCGAAATTCATAGAAGTTGTTTTGGGCCGCATCTGTCACTTGGTTTCAGAGTGTGGTGATTCTGATCACAGTTTGCCGAATGGTTTACATGGACTGTGTACTCACTGTGATCATTATAGTATAAGATAGATTTTGCAACTTGTGTTATCCTTATGAATCCGTGTATTATCGTTCATCTAAGTGTTTTATTCTTTTTAAAATTTATCAGCAGGCTCCTGTGACTCTGTTCAGTAGCCATTCTCCAAGTTTCTGAACAAAAAAAGTAAAAGTTGGGCTGCGGGATGCTCCATTGGTGGGATCCTCCACCTCGCTGGCTGTGCACTCACGCCTGTGTAATTCCCGATGGCGTGGGGTGGCCCACAATGGGAAACCCATTGGCCGGCTGCGGGAACGGAGAATCCCGAAAAACAGGGTATGGCGGGACGGAGAATCCTGCCCAGGATCTATCAATCTGGGTTCCACGCTGAGATCTGAATTGTCGAGTAGTAACATCAGTTGAGATCCTAACACCTCAAAAAACTTCAGCAAGTCAATTAAACAATGTTTCCTGAAAAAATCTATGCTGGTTCTTCCTAATCAACCCACTTTTTTCCATGTGATTATTAATTCTATCCTGAAAATGTGTTCCGAGGGGCTCCCCCACCATGAATGTTAAAACTGACTGGTCTGTAATTGCTATGCTTATCCTTGCAAACACTTTTGAACAAGGGCGCAATGTTTGTAACTCTCCAGTTTTCTGGCACCGCCGCTGAGTCCAGGGAAGACTGAAAGATTATGGCCAGTGCATCTGCAATTTATACTCTCACTTCTTTCAATATCTTTGGATGCACCTCATCTGGTCCTGGTGCCTTGACAGCTGTAAGTACCGACAGTTTTCCCAACACTTCCTCCTTATCAATTTGGAATCCTTCTGATGGCTGAATTTCCTCCTCTGTCACCATGGCCTGGGTAGTGTCTTCCTCTGTGGTAAAGACAGGTGCAAAGTATTCATTTAATACCCCAGCCATGCCCCCTGCCTCCATGTATAAATCTCCTTTTTATCGCTAATCAGCCCTACTTCTCCCTTTTACTATTTAGGGCCTATAGAGGACTTTATTTTGGCTGCCAGTCTTTTCTCATGCTCCCTCCTCACTTCTCTTATTTGCACTTTTACCTCCCCTCTCAACCTTCTGCATTCAGCCTGGTTCTCAGTTGTAGGTATGCACCTGACAACTCTCATCAGCGTTTTTTTTTCTTCTTTTTTAAAATTTTGATCTCTTTTTTTCATCCAGGGAGCTCTGGATTTGTTGGACCTACCTTTCTCTTTTGAGGGAATATACCTTGATTGGTATCAAACATTTCGTTTTTGTAAGTAGCCCATTGTTCAGCTACAGTTTTCCCCACTAACCTTTTGTTCCAGTCTAATTGGCCCAGCTCCATCCTTGCCCCATTGAAGCCAGCTCACCCCAAACCCTGGTTTGCCGAATGACTTTTCTATCATCATCCCAAACATTATTTCATAGATAGAGGGCGGGATTCTCTCAGTCCAGGCTGGGCCGGAGAAGCGCCTGGACGAGCGGGAATCACGCGATGCTGCCCCGATGCCGGTCCGCTGATTCTCCGTTCACGCGGTGCCGGTCCGGGGCCGCCCTATGTGGCCACCCCACCCCCCCCCCCCCCCCCCCCCCCCCCCCCCACCCCCCCGGTGATTCCCGGCCCGGGATGGGACGAGCGGTTGTACAAAAGAACCTGAGTTCCGCTGGCGCCGTTCACACCTGGTCTTACCCGGCGGGACCTCAGCGTGAATGCATCTGGGGGCGGCCTGGTGGGGGGGTCGGACCCCGGGGGGGAGGGGGGGGGCCTCTGCTGTGGCCTGGCCTGCGATTAGGGCCTACCAATTGACGGGCCGACCTCTCGGACTGGGGGCCTCTTTTGTTCTGCGCTGGCCCCTGTAGCCCCATGCCATGTTGCTGCCACAGAGAAGGGAGCCACCGTGCAAGCGCGGCAAACGTCCCGGTCCCACCGCGCATACGCAGACCCACGGCACCCATCTGATGCCGGGATCGGCAGCTGGTACGGTGTGGATCACTCCAGTGCCGTGCTGGTCCTCTGTTGGGGGCAGAATCGCTGCTCCTGTGACCATGTTAACGCCGTCGAGAAATGCGATGGCGTTTACGACGCCGTCAACACTTAGCCTCAGGATCAGAGAATCCCGCCTAGAGTCTATTTCATAGAATTTACAGTGCAGAAGAAGGCTATTCAGCCCATCAAGTTTGCACTGGCCCTTGGAAAGAACACCCTACTTAAGTCCACACCTCCACCCTATCCCACTAACCCAGTAACCCCACCTAACCTTTTTCTTTTTTTTCGACACTGAGGGCAATTTATCATGGCCAATCCACCTAACCTGGACATCTTTAGACTGTGGGAGGAAACTGGAGCACCCGGAGGAAACCCACGCAGATACGGGGAGAACGTGCAGACTCCGCACAGACAGTGACCCAAGCGAGAATTGAACCTGGGACCTTGGAGCTGTGAAGCAACAGTGCTAAGCACTGTGCTACCGTGCCACCCACAATGGGGATTTCCACAGTAACTTCATTGCAGTGTTAATGTAAACCTACTTGTGACGCTAATAAAGATTATTATTATTATGATACACTGATCACTGTTTCCTAACTCTCTCACTGGCACTTGATCTACTTGGCCCAGCTCATTTCCAAGAACTAGGTCAAACAATGCATTCTCTCTTGTTGGCCTCTGTATGTATTGATGTCGAAGATTTTCCTGAGCACAATCTAGGAACTTTTGCCCGTCTCTGCCCTTTATACCACCACTGTCCCAGTGGGTAATTGGGTAATTAAAGTTCCCCATTATAATGTTCACATCTCTCTGTAATTTCCCTGTAGATTTGTTCCTCTACATCCTTCCCACTTGTCGATGCAGTACAGCAAGCAATATGCTGTGGTCATGAATCCCATCACAGCAGCTAGCTGCTGAAATTTAAATTTAATTCCTAAAAAATCTGGGCTGCTATGAAACTGTCATCAATTATAATAAAAACCTATCTAGGTCACTAATGTCCCTCAGGAAAGTAAATCTGCCACCTTTACCTGGTCGAGGCGGGGGACGGACGTGGGTAATCGAGGGGTTGGGAGGGCAGTTTGGGAGTGGGGAAGGTAGCGAGAGCGGTGGGGCAGAGTTGGGGGGGGGGTCCCATGGGGAGTAGAGTGGCTGGGGGCTATCCCATGGGGATTCGTAGGGTTGTTGGGGAGGGTAGTCAGATCCTGCATGGCGGGGGTGGGGGCAGTAGGGTAGTCGGGTGGGGGGAGTGGTGGGGTAATCAGGAGGTCCAGTAGCAAACCGGAGGGGTTGGGGTCAAGTTGGGTCAATACAATAGTTATCCAGAAGCTCAAAGAGGTTTTACTTCTTCTAACTTTTTCTGGGTAATTATTGTTGTAAGACAGTGGAGGCCATCAGAAGTTTGCAAATTAAATAGAAGTTTTGGATGGTTCCCATTGCAGGGCTGTTGCCCAATGGATGTTCGAGTTCCCAGGGAATTGCTGTATAATCCTTATACGGTGTGCATCTTTGGAGTAACACTCGCCTCCCATTATGACACACCAGTGCTCGGAATGTATGGGCCTGTATATTATGGAGATGAAATTCTATGGAGAAGTAACTTTGGATGATGACTTTCAAGCAAATAAATGTAATTTAGATTATGATAGACAATTGATAAAGTTCTGTCTTAGCTTTTAAATAAGGCTGACGTGCATGGATGAATTATAAATCAGTTTGCTCGAATGAAAAGTAACTTTGCAATGGGCAGCAAAAAAACCCTGACCTTTGAGTGGTAGGTATTTGCAACTGACAGGACTATGATGGAATACTCTCCACTAGCCTGAATGAGTGCAGCTCCAACAACACTCAAGAAGCTCAGCACCATCCAGCACAAAATGGCCCCCCTTGATTGTCACCGAATCCACAAACATTTACTCCATCCATCACCGATGCACAGTCGCCACTGTGTGTAGCATCTACAAGATGCACTGCAGAAACTCAACAAAGTTCTTGAGACAGAGTACCTTCCAAACCCATGACTGCTACCATTTAGAAAGAGAAGGGCAGCCGGCATAAAGGGACACCACCACCTGTAAGTTCCCCTCCAAGTCACTCACCATCCTGACCTGGAAGTATATTTCAATTCCTTCGCTGTCGCTGGGTCAAAATCCTAGAACTCCTTCCCTAACAGCACTGCAGGTGTACCTACATCACAAGGACAACAGCAGTCCCACGAAGGCAATTCTTCGTCACCATCTTCCCAAGGGCAATAAATGCTGGCCAAGCCAGCAATGCGCAGATCCCATGAACGAATAATAGAAAATATATTGTGCGGTCACCCGATGAGGTTAATTAGAAGTGAGACCTTGTTACTTTTGTCCATCAGATCCCCCAACATCTGCAGTATTTTACTTTTGAAATCATGGCATATTTTGATCAGAGGCCTTATGAGCTCAATTCTTATAAAATATAGGAATTGATATTTACACAACTTCTGTTCAGGATTCCCCGACTTGCTGTGTAGTTTTGTGTGGACGGCACTGACATTGTTTTCACTCACATTGCTCCGCCTGCATGGGTATCGGGGTTGGATCTGTTACTGGGTTTGGGGAGCGGATTCCAGGTCCACTTGGGTGTGGGGGTCATAGTTTGCTCGGTTGGAGGGAGGGGATTTTGGCTGCGCCCGGGGTGAGATCCGGGTCCTCTCGTGCAGGCGTCAGGGTCGGGGCTGAGTCCGCTCCCGACTCTATTGGTCGGGGGAGGGGGGGGGGGGGTTGGTGGGGGTGGGATTGGGGGCAGATCTGTTCAGGGTGGAGGATTCCGTGTCCGCTCTCGGAGGCGTGCCAGGGTCTGTTCGGGTCCTGGGAAGTCGAGGTCCCGGTCCACTTGGGTGGGGATCTGGGTTGATTCAGGGGTGGTCCAGGTCCGTTTGGGGTGTGGGTCCAGGTCTACTTGGTGGGGGGGGGGGGGGTGGTTCCCCTGGGGTCTGGTTGGTGGTGGTGGGGTTTCCAGGACCACTTGGGAGGAGGGGGGGGGGGGTGGAGGGAGCGGGGGTTCCGATTCTGCTTGGGGAGACTCTGGGTGTGCTTGCGGAGGGGGGTGGGGGGGGGGGGGGGTCCAGTTCGAAACTTGGAGGGGGTGCGGGTTTGCTCATGGGGATCTGGGTCCGCTCTGGGGGGTGGGAAGGGCGCCGGGTACACTCGAGGCATAGGGTGATGGTGGTGGGGGAAAACTTAAAATTGGGCCCCTTGTTTGGAGAGTCCCATATGGCAGGGGGCGAGAGGGTGGGAGGGGGGATCCCACGGGTGTATCGGGGGTTGGGGGGGGGTGCGGTTTTGGGAATACCCTGGGAGTTGATTAGTTGAAGGGTGAGGGTTCCGGAGTGTGGGGGTGTCCCTTGCGTGTCTCGGTTTGGGTCTTTAAAATAGTTACCCTGAAGTTAGAAGTAGTTTGATTTCTTCTCATTCTTCCAGTGAATGTACCATCCGAAGTTAGCGATTTACATCGCTTTGTGAGACAGTTCCCAATGCAGCGCAATTTGGGGCAGCACGGTAGCATTGTGGATAGCACAATCGCTTCACAGCTCCAGGGTCCCAGGTTCGATTCCCGGCTTGGGTCACTGTCTGTGCGGAGTCTGCACATCCTCCCCGTGTGTGCGTGGGTTTCCTCCGGGTGCTCCGGTTTCCTCCCACAGTCCAAAGATGTGCAGGTTAGGTGGATTGGCCATGCTAAATTGCCCTTAGTGTCCAAAATTGCCCTTAGTGTTGGGTGGGGTTACTGGGTTATGGGGATAGGGTGGAGGTGTTAACCTTGGGTAGGGTGCTCTTTCCAGGAGCCGGTGCAGACTCGGTGGGCCGAATGGCCTTCTTCTGCACTGTAAATTCTATGTAAAATTGTCCAGGGCAAGTTAGCCCTTCTGCGTCGTTGTCACCTAAAACCTGACCAGGGAACATCCGAGAGGGATTCCCCAACGCATTCTTGGGATGTTCCCCAAATCTAACACCGGGGGAGCCAAGATTTTGCACAGACAACCACCCCATCAACCTATCGAGATTTGATTGCACCGCCTATGTCCAAAATTTGAAACATTAACCATGAAAACATTAATGCAAGATGTTTGGATTAAATATTTCCAATGTTTTAATAAAGGTTAACATTGTGCAAAAATGAATTATTACTGAAACAAACAGTGCAATTTCAATCCACTGGTCTGCTTTAGTCTATCTCATTTAACTGTAAATATTTTATTTGCTGATGCAGCCATTTGGAATACAATGCATGCTGTTATTAAATGTATAACTCATAATGAATGTAATAATAAATGTAAAACTCTCATAACCAATAATACCAGATATTAAAGACAAATTTGGCAGAATGATAATATTCTAATAATTCAGTATAGTTCAACTTACAGAAGACTGAATTTTTAACACCAATTATTTGTTCTTGTCCAATTAACCTGTCAGGAGATTATTTTACATTGTCTTCAATTCACCATTAGAATTTAACAACTCAACTTTACTCCTTTACATAATCTGTTTACAATGAGGTGCTCTGGCATCACACAATTATAACAGAATACAGCTTGGTGCTGACTTAAGCTAACCTATCGAACAAATAATTATCAAAACATTATCATTTTTAAAAATTATGTAATCACTTCTCCACAAAGGGAAATAAAGTCACATAAAAACATTGTGACAAAGAATGAGTGGGGTCTTTCAGGGGCAGCAGATGAGTGTGAGAGGTGTGGGCGGGGGTCAGTGAATCAAGCACACATGTTTTGGGGTTGTGAAAAATTGGGAAGATTCTGGCAGGAGTGTTTACGGTCTTAGCCAGGATAGTGGAGGAGGAGGTGGACCTGGACCCTTTGGTGGCGATATTTTGGGGTTTCAGAGAAGCCGGAGCTCATGGAGAGGAGGAAGACCGATGTCGTGGCCTTCGCCTCTCTGATTGCACGGCAGCTGGAGTGGCGGTCGGCATCGCCATCGGGGGTAGCAGCTTGGTTAGGTGACCTGTACAATTTCCTGTGGTTATAGAAGATAAAGTATGAGTTAAGGGGCTCTTCAGGGGAAAGGTGGGGGATAAGAACATAAGAACATGAGAACATAAGAACTAGGAGCAGGAGTAGGCTATCTGGCCCCTCGGGCCTGCTCCGCCATTCAATGAGATCATGGCTGATCTTTTGTGGACTCAGCTCCACTTTCCAGCCCGAACACCATAACCCTTAATCCCTTTATTCTTCAAAAAACTATCTATCTCTATCTTAAAAACATTTAATGAAGGAGCCTCAACTGCTTCACTGAGCAAGGAATTCCATAGATTCACAACCCTTTGGGTGAAGAAGTTCTTCCTAAACTCAGTCCTAAATCTACTTCCCCTTATTTTGAGGTTATGCCCCCTAGTTCTGCTTTCACCCGCCAGTCGAATCAACCTGCCTGCATCTATCCTATCTATTCCCTTCATAATTTTATATGTTTCTATAAGATCACCCCTCATCCTTCTAAATTCCAATGAGTGCAGTCCCAGTCTACTCAACCTCTCCTCGTAATCCAACCCCTTCAGCTCTGGGATTAATCTAGTGATTCTCCTCTGCACACCCTCCAGCGCAAGTACGTCCTTTCTCAGGTAAGGAGACCAAAACTGAACACAATACTCCAGGTGTGGCTTCACTAACACTTTATACAATTGCAACATAACCTCCCTAGTCTTAAACTCCATTCGTCTAGCAATGAAGGACAAAATTCCATTTGCCTTCTTAATCACCTGTTGCACCTTTAAACCAACATTTTGCGACTCATGCACTAGCACACCCAGGTCTCTCTGCACAGCGGCATGTTTTAATATTTTATCATTTAAATAATAATCCCTTTTGCTGTTATTCCTACCAAAATGGATAACCTCATATTTGTCAACATTGTATTCCATCTGCCAGACCCTAGCCCATTGACTTAACCTATCCAAATCCCTCTGCAGACTTCCAGTATCCTCTGCACTTTTTGCTTTACTGCTCATCTTAGTGTCGTCTGCAAACTTGGACACATTGCCCTTGGTCCCCAACTCCAAATCATCTATGTAAAATGTGAACAATTGTGGGCCCAACACTGATCCCTGAGGGACACAACTCGCTGCTGATTGCCAACCAGAGAAACATCCATTAATCCTCACTCTTTGCATTCTATTAATTAACCAATCCTTTATCCATGCTACTACTTTACCCTTAATGCCATGCATCTTTATCATATGCAGCAACCTTTTGTGTGGCACCTTGTGAAAGGCTTTCTGGAAATCCAGATATACCACATCCATTGGCTCCCCATTATCTACCGTACAGGTAATGTCCTCAAAAAATTCCACTAAATTAGTTAGGCACAACCTGCCCTTTATGAACACATGCTGCGTCTGCCCAATGGGACAATTTCCATCCAGATGCCTCGCTATTTGTTCCTTGATGATAGATTCCAGCATCTTCCCCACTACTGAAGTTAAGCTCACTGGCCTATAATTACCCGCTTTCTGCATACCTCCTTTTTTAAACAGTGGTGTCACGTTTGCCAATTTCCAATCCGCCAGGACCACTCCAGAGTCTAGTAAATTTTGGTAAACTATCACTAGTGCATTTGCAATTTCCCTAGCCATCTCTTTTAGCACTCTTGGATGCATTCCATCAGGGCCAGGAGACTTGTCTACCTTTAGCCCCATTAGCTTGCCCATCACTACCTCCTTAGTGATCAATCATCTCAAGGTCCTCACCTGTCATAGCCTCATTTCTATCAGTCACTGGCATGTTATTTGTGTCTTCCACTGTGAAGACCGACCCAAAAGACCTGTTCAGTTCCTCAGCCATTTCCTCATCTCCCATTATTAAATCTCCCTTCTCATCCTCTAAAGGATCAATATTTACCTTTGCCACTCTTTTTTGTTTTATATATTTGTAGAAACTTTTACTATCTGTTTTAATATTCTGAGCAAGTTTACTCACAACCTATTTTACTCTTCTTTATAGCTTTTTTAGTAGCTTTCTGTTGCCCCCTAAAGATTTCCCAGTCCTCTAGTCTCCCACTAATCTTTGCCACTTTGCATGCTTTTTCCTTCAATTTCATACTCTCCCTTATTTCCTTAGATATCCACGGTCGATTTTCCCTCTTTCTACCGTCCTTCCTTTTTGTTGGTATAAACCTTTGCTGAGCACTGTGAAAAATCACTTGGAAGGTTCTCCACTGTTCCTCAACTGTTTCACCATAAAGTCTTTGCTCCCAGTCTACCTTAGCTAGCTCTTCTCTCATCCCATTGTAATCTCCTTTGTTTAAGCACAAAACACTGGTGTTTGGTTTTACCTTCTCACCCTCCATCTGTATTTTAAATTCCACCATATTGTGATCGCTCCTTCTGAGAGGATCCCTAACTATGAGATCATTAATCAATCCTGTCTCATTACACAGGACCAGATCTAGGACTGCTTGTTCCCTTGTAGGTTCCATTACATACTGTTCTAGGAAACTATCACGGATACATTCTATAAACTTCTCCTCAAGGCTGTCTTGACCGACCTGGTTAAACCAATCGACATGTAGATTAAAATCCCCCATGATAACTGCTGTACCATTTCTACATGCATCAGTTATTTCTTTGTTTATTGCCTGCCCAACCATAATGTTACTATTTGGTGGCCTATAGACTACTCCTATCAGTGACTTTTTCTCCTTACTATTCCTGATTTCCACCCAAATGGATTCAACCTTATCCTCCATAGCACCGATGTCATCGCTTACTATTGCCCGGATGTCATCCTTAAATAACAGAGCTACACCACCTCCCTTACCACCCACTCTGTCCTTCTGAATAGTTTGATACCCTTGGATATTTAACTCCCAGTTGTGACCATCCTTTAACCATGTTTCAGTAATGGCCACTAAATCATAGTCATCACGATGATTTGCGCCATCAATTAATTTACCTTATTCCGAATACTACGAGCATTCAGGTAAAGTACACTTATGTTGGCTTTTATACCTCTGTTTTGAATCTTAACACCTCGATCAGTAACCTTTCCTAAGTTATATATTTCCTCTTAACTTTTCTCCTAATTTTCCTTGTCATTGAACCCATATCTTCATGCTTACCATTTACGTTTTTACTTCCCGTTTTATTCCTTTTAGTATTACTGGGCCTAATCACTGAGCTCCCTTCAGTCACTGTACCTTGTACTGTTGCCTTTTTTGATTTTTGACTGTGGCTTCTCTGCCTTACACTTTCCCCCTTACTGCCTTTTGTTTCTGTCCCTGTTTTACTACCTTCCGACTACCTGCATTGGTTCCCATCCCCCTGCCATATTAGTTTAAACCCTCCCCAACAGCTCTAGCAAAGATGTTTGTGACCGTGTTCGAGGGACTGTTCATCACGGGGGTGGGGAGGAGTGGGGGGGAGGGGGGGGGGGGGTAGGTGGTTGGGCGGGGAGGGTGAAAAAGAGGATAAATCTGTCCAAACTGTACAGTTGATTGTTGGGAAGAATGTTTTCCGGGGGGTTGATTCGCTGTAACTTGTTTTGATACATGTTTGTAATAAAATATATTTTAAAAAAGAGCAGGAGTAAGCCATTCTGCCCTTCAGGCCTGCACCCATTCAATATAATTGTGTTTAATCCTCTATCTCAATGCCATATTCCCGTGTTTCACCCCATACTACTTCATGCCATTAAAATCTAAAAAAAAAAAAATCTCTTTATTGAATGCATTCTGTGTGTTAGCCTCCACAGCCTGTGGTAGAGATTTCCACAGGGCCACTACCCTGTGAGCGAAGAGATTTTTCCTCAACTCATTCTTCAATGTCCTACCCCTATGGTCTTCAAATCGTGAGACTGTGACCCCCATAATCAAACCCTTGTCAAAATTTACAATTAGCAAGTGCAGTCTGTATTTATCGATTGGAAATTTGCCTCCACTTTACTCAATCTGTTTTGCAAGAAACTGTGCGGCTCCCTAGATTAAAACAACGGGCATTCCCTGATGGGACCAGAGTTAAATTTCAATTGGACAAATAACCCAGACCAGATGGAGCACACCCCAGGGTTATGAAGGAGATAGCTGAGGAGATTGTGGAGACATTAGCAGTGATTTTTCAGAAACCACTGGAGTCTGGGAGGATCACGGAGGACTGGAAAGCGGCTAATGTAACACCCCTGTTTAAGAAGGGAGGGAGGCAGAAGTTGGAAAATTATATGCCGGTTAGCCTGACTTTGGTTGTTGGTAAGCTTTTAGAGCCCTTTGTTCAGGATGAGATTGTGGAGTACTTAGAAGTGCATGGTAAAATAGGGCTTCCTCAAGGGGCGGTTATGCCTGACTAATCTGTTAGAATTCCTGAGGAGGTAACGAGGAAGTTAGACAAAGGAGAACTAGTGGACGCGATCTATTTGGATTTCCAGAAGGCCTTTGACAAGGTGCCGTGCAAAGAGGCTGCTAAATAAGTTAAGAGGCCATGGTGTTAAGGGTAAGATCCTGGCATGGATAGAGGATTGGCTGACTGGCAGAAGGCAGAGAGTGGGGATAAAGGGGTCTTTTTCAGGATGGCAGCCGGGGATTAGTGGTGTTCCGCAGGGGTCAGTATTGGGACAACAAATATTCATGAGATACATTAATGATCTGAACGAAGGAACTGAGGCCATTGTTGCTATGTTTGCAGATGATCTGTAGAGGGTCAAGTTGTGTTGAGGAAGCGGGGAGCCTGCAGAAGAACTTGGACAGGCTAGGAGAGTGGGCAAAGAAGGGCAGATGGAATACAATGTGGAAAAGTGTGAAGTAATGCACTTTGGTAGGAAGAATAGAGACATAGACTATTTTCTAAATGGGAAAAGGCTTCGGGAATCTGAAACACAAAGAGACTTTGGGTTCCTAATTTAGAATTCTCTTAAGGTTAACATGCAGGTTCAGTTCGACGTTAGGAAGGCAAATGCAATGTTAACATTCATTTTGAGTGGGCTAGACTACAAGAGCAGGGATGTAATGCTGAGGCTGTATGAGGTTTTGGTCACACCTCATTTGGAATAGTGTGAGCAGTTTTGGACACCGTTTTTGAGGAAGAAGTCCAGAGGAGGTTCACAAGAATGATCCCAGGAATGATCCCGGGAATGAAGGGCTTGTCTGATGTGAAACGGTTGGGGGCTTGCAACTGTACTCGATGGAGTTTCAAAGGATGAAGGGGGATCTCATTGAAACTTACAGAATACTGAGAGGCCTAGATAGAGTGAACATAGAGAGGATGCAGAGGAGAGACTAGAACATGCAGAGGAGAGAATAGAATCTGAGGGCACAGCCTCAGGCTAAAGGGACGATCCTTTAAAACTGAGATGAGAAGGAATTTCTTCAGCCAGAGGGTGGTGAATCTGTGGACCTCATTGCCGCAGAAGACTGTGGAGGCGAAGTCACTGAGTGTCTTTAAGGCAGAGATAGAAAGGTTCTTGATTAATAAGGGGATCAGGGGTTATGGGGAGAAGGCAGGAGAATGGGGATGAGAAACAAATCGGCTAAGATCGAATGGCGGAGCAGACCCGATGGGCCAAATGGCCTAATTCTGCTCTTATATCTTATGATCTATGAGACATGTTTCAAGTGAAGAGAGGAGTACGACTAGGCTGTGCACTGTCGCCAAAATGATTCAATCAGTACACAGAAGAAATATTCAGAGATTTAGGGCCAAGATTTTACATCTCTGCCGCATCATGTCACCCCACCACTGGAGGCGGCAGACAATTAAAATTGCCGTTTACTTTGGTGGGTCCATAATATCCCGCCAGATGGGAGGGCCTATAAAATCCTGGCCTTAATTTACTTCCAGGGGTTGAAAAGTGGAGGCAAAAGCATAATGAACTTGTGGCATACCACTGACACAGTACCAATCGCAAAATCAAAAGAGACCCTCCAATATGTCACAGGTTAAGTCAAATCTAAAAGTTTGGAATATGGATTGACTGAAAACACATATTAGGTTGGAAAGCTCAGTTCTGAAGAGTTACAATGTTGATATTCATGTGCCTTACAAAGAGTGCATTCTGGATCAGAGAACATCAGATGGCTTATTAGATGAAGCACACTTTTCTAAGCTGACAATTTATGGCACCAAAAAGATTCTGCATCGCGTTGATTATCGTAACTAACAAATCAATCAACTAAGAAATTGAATTGGTTTCTGTCTCACTGTTTTATTGCAGCCGCAATTAAAGCAGCTATCATGGCAACGAGAATGTAATCATAATTTCCTTCCCGGGAATACACGGACTGTTTTGCTCGGACATCAATGGTCCATGCTAGATTTCAGTCAAGGCAAACCTATTGCTGTATCACGCGTCTTTGTCAGGTATGTGTTATATTGCTGAAGAGAAACTGTAATAAAGTAGTTAAAGTTTGCAGCAGATTGATACTCTTTATATTACTTATCGAGATTTTTCTGGGATTTAACCTCTGACGTTTCAAGGCGAATGGTGCATAATTGAGCTCCGCATGTTTTATGCATTATGAGAGAGAATTGCCACAAGAAAAAAAACATTGATTTATCAAGTAATTCAATAATGATTTCACAATATAATCGGAGGTTTTCCCACTGAGAACAGGAAATGAGAAAAATTGGGTGGAAAAGAAGAGACAACAGCAGCGCTGTGTTACAGAATAGACAACATCAGCGCTGTGTTACAGAATGGGCAATATCAGCGCTACGTTACAGTATAGACAACATCATCGCTGTGTTACAGAATAGACAACATCAGTGCTACGTTACAGAATGGACAACATCAGTGCTGTGTTACAGAATAGACAACATCATCGCTGTGTTACAGAATAGACAACATCAGCGTTGTGTTACAGAATAGACAACATCAGCGCTGTGTTACAGAATAGACAACATCAGTGCTGTGTTACAGAATGGACAACATCAGCGCTACGTTACAGTATAGACAACATCAGTGCTGTGTTACAGAATAGACAACATCAGCGCTGTGTTACAGAATAGACAACATCAGCGCTGTGTTACAGAATGGACAAGATCAGCGCTGTGTTACAGAATGGACAACATCAGTGCTGTGTTACAGAATGGACATCAGTGCTGTGTTACAGAATGGACAACATCAGCGTTGTGTTACAGAATGGACAAGATCAGCGCTGTGTTACAGAATGGACAACATCAGTGCTGTGTTACAGAATGGACATCAGTGCTGTGTTACAGAATGGACAACATCAGCGTTGTGTTACAGAATGGACAACATCAGAGCTGTGTTACAGAATGGACAACATCAGAGCTGTGTTACAGAATAGACAACATCAGCGCTGTGTTACAGAATGGACAAGATCAGCGCTGTGTTACAGAATGGACAACATCAGTGCTGTGTTACAGAATGGACATCAGTGCTGTGTTACAGAATGGACAACATCAGAGCTGTGTTACAGAATGGACAACATCAGAGCTGTGTTACAGAATAGACAACATCAGCGCTGTGTTACAGAATGGACAAGATCAGCGCTGTGTTACAGAATGGACAACATCAGTGCTGTGTTACAGAATGGACATCAGTGCTGTGTTACAGAATGGACAACATCAGCGTTGTGTTACAGAATGGACAACATCAGAGCTGTGTTACAGAATGGACAACATCAGAGCTGTGTTACAGAATGGGCAACATCAGCGCTACGTTACAGTATAGACAACATCAGCGTTGTGTTACAGAATAGAAAACATCAGAGCTGTGTTGCAGTATAGACAACATCAGCGCTGTGTTACAGTATAGACAACATCAGCGTTGTGTTACAGTATAGACAACATCAGAGCTGTATTACAGAATGGACAACATCAGCGCTGTGTTACAGAATGGACAAGATCAGCGCTGTGTTACAGAATGGACAACATCGGCACGGTGTTACAGAATGGACAACATCAGCGCTGTGTTACAGAATGGACAACATCAGCACCGTGTTACAGAATGGACAAGATCAGCGCTGTGTTACAGAATGGACAACATCGGCACGGTGTTACAGAATGGACAACATCAGCGCTGTGTTACAGAATGGACAACATCAGAGCTGTGTTACAGTATAGACAACATCAGCGCTGTGTTACAGTATAGACAACATCAGCGCTGTGTTACAGAATGGACAACATCAGCGCTACGTTACAGTATAGACAACATCAGCTCTGTGTTACAGAATACACAAATTCAGCGCCGTGTTACAGAATGGACAACATCAGTGCTGTGTTACAGAATGGACAACATCAGCGCTGTGTTACAGAATAGACAACATCAGCGCTGTGTTACAGAATAGACAACATCAGAGCTGTGTTACAGAATGGACAACATCAGAGGCGTGTTGCAGAATAGACAACATCAGAGCTGTGTTACAGAATGGACAACATCAGAGGCGTGTTGCAGAATGGACAAGATCAGCGCTGTGTTACAGAATGGACAAGATCAGCGCTACGTTACAGAATGGACAAGATCAGCGCTGTGTTACAGAATGGACAAGATCAGCGCTGTGTTGCAGAATGGACAACATCAGAGCTGTGTTACAGAATCGACAACATCAGGGCTGTGTTGCAGAATGGACAACATCTGCGCTTTGTTACAGAATGGACAACATCAGAGGCGTGTTACAGAATAGACAACATCAATGTTGTGTTACAGAATGGACAACATCTGCACGGTGTTACAGAATGGACAACATCAGCGTTGTGTTACAGAATAGACAACATCAGCGCTGTGTTACAGAATGGACAACATCAGCGCTGTGTTACAGAATGGGCAATATCAGCGCTTCGTTGCAGTATAGACAACATCAGCGCTGTGTTACAGAATACACAGATTCAGCGCCGTGTTACAGAATGGACAGCATCAGCGCTGTGTTGCAGAATGGACAACATCAGCGCTGTGTTACAGAATGGACAACATCAGCGCTACGTTACAGTATAGACAACATCAGCGCTGTGTTACAGAATGGACAACATCAGCGCTACGTTACAGTATAGACAACATCAGCGCTGTGTTACAGAATGGACAAGATCAGTGGCTGTGATACAGAATGGACAACATCAGCTCTGTTACAGAATGGGCAACATCAGCGCTGTGTTACAGAATGGACAACATCAGAGCTGTGTTACAGAATAGATAACATCAGCGCTACTTTACAGTATAGACAACATCAGCGCTGTGTTACAGAATGGACAATATCAGTGCTGTAGAACATAGAACATAGAACAGTACAGCACAGAACAGCCCCTTCGGCCCTTGATGTTGTGCCGAGCAATGATCACCCTACTCAAACCCACGTATCCACCCTATACCCGTAACCCTGGGACCTGGGACCCTGGAGCTGTGAAGCATTTATGCTAACCACCATGCTACCGTGCTGCCCTATGGACAATATCTTTTTAAAAATAAATTTAGAGTACCCAATTCATTTTTTCCATTTAAGGGGCAATTTAGCGTGGCCAATCCACCTACCCTGCACATCTTTGGGTTGTGGGGGTGAAACCCACACAAACACGGGGAGAATGTGCAAACTCCACACGGACAGTGACCCAGAGCCGGGATCAAACCTGGGACCTCGGCGCCGTGAGGTCGCGGTGCTAACCCACTGCGCCACCGTGCTGCCCTCCCTGTGGACAATATCAGTGCTGTGTTACAGAATAGACAACATCAGTGCCGTGTTACAGAATAGACAACATCAGAGCTGTGTTACAGAATGGACAACATCAGAGCTGTGTTACAGAATGGACAACATCAGAGCTGTGTTACAGAATGGACATCAGTGCTGTGTTACAGAATGGACAACATCAGAGCTGTGTTACAGAATAGACAACATCAGAGCTGTGTTACAGAATGGACAACATCAGAGCTGTGTTACAGAATGGACAACATCAGAGCTGTGTTACAGAATAGACAACATCAGTGCCGTGTTACAGAATAGACAACATCAGAGCTGTGTTACAGAATGGACAACATCAGAGCTGTGTTACAGAATAGACAACATCAGTGCCGTGTTACAGAATAGACAACATCAGAGCTGTGTTACAGAATGGACAACATCAGAGCTGTGTTACAGAATGGACAACATCAGAGCTGTGTTACAGAATGGACATCAGTGCTGTGTTACAGAATGGACAACATCAGAGCTGTGTTACAGAATAGACAACATCAGAGCTGTGTTACAGAATGGACAACATCAGAGCTGTGTTACAGAATGGACAACATCAGAGCTGTGTTACAGAATAGACAACATCAGTGCCGTGTTACAGAATAGACAACATCAGAGCTGTGTTACAGAATGGACAACATCAGAGCTGTGTTACAGAATGGACAACATCAGAGCTGTGTTACAGAATGGACATCAGTGCTGTGTTACAGAATGGACAACATCAGAGCTGTGTTACAGAATAGACAACATCAGCGCTGTGTTACAGAATAGACAACATCAGAGCTGTGTTACAGAATGGACAACATCAGAGCTGTGTTACAGAATGGACAACATCAGAGCTGTGTTACAGAATGGACAACATTAGCGCTGTGTTACAGAATGGACAAGATCAGCGCTACGTTACAGTATACACAACATCAGAGCTGTGTTACAGAATAGACAACATCAGCGCCGCGTTACAGTATAGACAACATCAGCGCTGTGTTACAGAATAGACAACATCAGTGCTGTGTTACAGAATGGACAACATCAGTGCTGTGTTACAGAATGGGCAATATCAGCGCTACGTTACAGTATAGACAACATCAGAGCTGTGTTACAGAATAGACAACATCAGCGCCGTGTTACAGTATAGACAACATCAGCGCTGTGTTACAGAATAGACAACATCAGCGTTGTGTTACAGAATGGACAAGATCAGCGCTGTGTTACAGAATGGACAACATCAGTGCTGTGTTACAGAATGGACAAGATCAGCGCTGTATTACAGAATGGACAACATCAGTGCTGTGTTACAGAATGGACAACATCAGTGCTGTGTTACAGAATGGGCAATATCAGTGCTGTGTTACAGCATCGGCAATATCAGCGCTGTGTTACAGAATAGACAACATCAGAGCTGTGTTACAGAATAGACAACATCAGCGCCGTGTTACAGAATAGACAACATCAGTGCTGTGTTACAGAATGGACAACATCAGTGCTGTGTTACAGAATGGGCAATATCAGCGCTACGTTACAGTATAGACAACATCAGCGCTGTGTTACAGAATGGGCAATATCAGTGCTGTGTTACAGAATGGGCAATATCAGCGCTGTGTTACAGAATAGACAACATCAGAGCTGTGTTACAGAATAGACAACATCAGCGCTGTGTTACAGAATGGGCAATATCAGCGCTACGTTACAGTATAGACAACATCAGCGCTGTCTTACGGAATGGACAAGATCAGCGCTGTGTTACAGAATGGACAACATCAGTGCTGTCTTACGGAATGGACAACATCAGCGCTGTGTTACAGAATGGACAGCAACAGAGCTGTGTTACAGTATAGACAACATCAGTGCTGTCTTACGGAATGGACAACATCAGCGCTGTGTTACAGAATGGACAGCAACAGCGCTGTGTTACGGAATGGACAAGATCATCACGGTGTTACAGAATGGACAAGATCAGCACGGTGTTACAGAATGGACAAGATCAGCGCTGTGTTACAGAATGGACAACATCAGCGCTGTGTCACAGAATGGACAAGATCAGCGCTGTGTTACAGAATGGACAACATCAGCGCTGTCTTACGGAATGGACAAGATCAGCGCTGTGTTACAGAATGGACAACATCAGTGCTGTGTTACAGAATGGACAACATCAGTGCCGTGTTACAGAATGGGCAATATCAGTGCTGTGTTACAGCATCGGCAATATCAGCGCTGTGTTACAGAATAGACAACATCAGCGCCGTGTTACAGAATAGACAACATCAGTGCTGTGTTACAGAATGGACAACATCAGTGCTGTGTTACAGAATGGGCAATATCAGCGCTACGTTACAGTATAGACAACATCAGCGCTGTGTTACAGAATGGGCAATATCAGTGCTGTGTTACAGAATGGGCAATATCAGCGCTGTGTTACAGAATAGACAACATCAGAGCTGTGTTACAGAATAGACAACATCAGCGCTGTGTTACAGAATGGGCAATATCAGCGCTACGTTACAGTATAGACAACATCAGCGCTGTCTTACGGAATGGACAAGATCAGCGCTGTGTTACAGAATGGACAACATCAGTGCTGTCTTACGGAATGGACAACATCAGCGCTGTGTTACAGAATGGACAGCAACAGAGCTGTGTTACAGTATAGACAACATCAGCGCCGTGTTACAGAATAGACAACATCAGTGCTGTCTTACGGAATGGACAACATCAGCGCTGTGTTACAGAATGGACAGCAACAGCGCTGTGTTACGGAATGGACAAGATCATCACGGTGTTACAGAATGGACAAGATCAGCACGGTGTTACAGAATGGACAACATCAGCGCTGTGTCACAGAATGGACAAGATCAGCGCTGTGTTACAGAATGGACAATATCAGTGCTGTCTTACGGAATGGACAACATCAGCGCTGTGTTACAGAATGGACAGCAACAGCGCTGTGTTACGGAATGGACAAGATCATCACGGTGTTACAGAATGGACAAGATCAGCACGGTGTTACAGAATGGACAACATCAGCGCTGTGTCACAGAATGGACAACATCAGCGCTGTGTTACAGAATGGACAACATCAGCGCTGTCTTACGGAATGGACAAGATCAGCGCTGTGTTACAGAATGGACAACATCAGTGCTGTGTTACAGAATGGACAACATCAGTGCTGTGTTACAGAATGGGCAATATCAGTGCTGTGTTACAGCATCGGCAATATCAGCGCTGTGTTACAGAATAGACAACATCAGAGCTGTGTTACAGAATGGGCAATATCAGCGCTGTGTTACAGAATAGACAACATCAGAGCTGTGTTACAGAATAGACAACATCAGCGCTGTGTTACAGAATGGGCAATATCAGCGCTACGTTACAGTATAGACAACATCAGCGCTGTCTTACGGAATGGACAAGATCAGCGCTGTGTTACAGAATGGACAACATCAGTGCTGTCTTACGGAATGGACAACATCAGCGCTGTGTTACAGAATGGACAGCAACAGAGCTGTGTTACAGTATAGACAACATCAGCGCCGTGTTACAGAATGGACAACATCAGCGCCGTGTTACAGTATAGACAACATCAGTGCTGTCTTACGGAATGGACAACATCAGCGCTGTGTTACAGAATGGACAGCAACAGCGCTGTGTTACGGAATGGACAAGATCATCACGGTGTTACAGAATGGACAAGATCAGCACGGTGTTACAGAATGGACAACATCAGCGCTGTGTCACAGAATGGACAAGATCAGCGCTGTGTTACAGAATGGACAATATCAGTGCTGTCTTACGGAATGGACAACATCAGTGCTGTGTTACAGAATGGACAGCAACAGCGCTGTGTTACGGAATGGACAAGATCATCACGGTGTTACAGAATGGACAAGATCAGCACGGTGTTACAGAATGGACAAGATCAGCACGGTGTTACAGAATGGACAACATCAGCGCTGTGTTACAGAATGGACAACATCAGCGTTGTGTTACAGAATGGACAAGATCAGCGCTGTGTTACAGAATGGACACGATCAGCGCTGTGTTATGGAATGGACTACATCAGCGCTGTGTTACAGAATGGAAAAGATCAGCGCTGTGTTACAGAATGGACAATATTAGCGCTGTGTTACAGAATGGACAAGATCAGCGCTGTGTTACAGAATGGACAACATCAGCGCTGTGTTACAGAATGGACAATATTAGCGCTGTGTTACAGAATGGACAAGATCAGCGCTGTGTTACAGAATGGACAAGATCAGCGCTGTGTTACAGAATGGACACGATCAGCGCTGTGTTATGGAATGGACTACATCAGCGCTGTGTTACAGAATAGACAACATCAGCGTTGTGTTATGGAATGGACAAGATCTGGCTACACTTTGACCCAGTTTTAAATGACACCCAGATATCTGAACACCCCACCACGGCCTCTGGACTCCCCCAAACGCCCAACATTATGAATGAGGGGGCCCTTGAGTCACCCGCGTTTCACCTGATAATGGCATGGTACCCTGGGCCCGATCCCCAGCATGGGCCTGATGCCACCTTTCCAAGGACTTGCAAGATTTTGACCCAGTGGCAATGAAGGAACGGCGATACATTCCAAGTCTGGATGGCGAGCGACTTGGAGGGGAACTTCCAAGTGATGGTTCTCCCATGTATCTGCTGCCCTTTTCCCTCAAAGTGCTAGTGCCCATGGGTTTGGAAGGTGCAGTCTCAGGAAGCTTGGTAAATGCTGGTATATGTCCAAGTGAAGTTGGTGTGAGACTTGGCATGGAACTAGGAGGTTTCCAGTTCTGAAATGTTGATGCTTTGCTGCCATGGTGTGGCCATGCTTGCTCAAGGAGATGCATACTGGGTGAAGTGCTGACCAAAAAGATGGTGTTGCCCTGCTGGCATTGAGCATCTTGAATGATGTTACTGATTCACCCATCCGGACAAGTGGGGATTTGTCCCTAACTTGCGCCTTGTTGATAGTGGAGAGGCTTTCAGGAATCAGTTGGTCAGCTAGTTGTAGTAGTGTAGAACATCAAAGTGTCTGAACTGCTCTAGTAGCCAAATCATTCATATGGATGGCCCAGTTGAATTTCTGTTCAATGGCCTTCCATGGTGGGGATTTTAATGACAGTAATACCACTGAATATGTGGGCGCCACTGGCTAGGCCAGGATTTATTGCCCATTCCTAATTTCCTCTTGAGAAGGTGGTGGTGAGCTGCCTTCTTGGACTACTGCAGTCTGTGTGGTGTAGGTACACCCACAGTGCTGCTAGGGCGGCCAGCTATGAACTGGGATGCAGTCAGGAGGGGTGAGTGTACATACCCCTCCCCCCCCCCACCTGGAGGACGAAGAATTCAGCTTACAGCCTTAAAACGAAGGATTAGCTGTGATAATAATGCTTCATTGCATTAAACCTTCACCCCTCTATCATACCGCAGTCATGAGGTGAAATTATTCTCCTGTATATCTAAAGTCAAAAATGCTAAGAAATGGAATCAATGACTTTGATGCTATCAAGACAATTTTGGGTCAAAGTAAAAATACAGAAATAGTGAACATTTCAACAAAATCTATGACATAAATATGTCAAATGGTTTCATGCATTATGCATCATCCGCAAAGCAATTTGTGAAATCAGTTGTCATTGTACAAGCATGCGAGATTATCAAACTAATGCAGAAACAGTTTTACAATCAGCGTTCTGAGTTCATAGTTTCGCCCTAAAATAAAAAGACAACTCATTAAAGGGAAAGGAGGAATATGGAAGAGTCAAACCGTTTCTCCTGTACTCACCATTATTGCATTTGATGACATAAAGGTGGCCCAATCTGAAAGTACGATGAAGAATCCTGATTCTCGACATCAAGTCGAGGGGCTGGTTTAGCTCACTGAGCTAAATCGCTGGCTTTTAAAGCAGACCAAGCAGGCCAGCAGCACGGTTCGATTCCCGTACCAGCCTCCCCGGACAGGCGCCGGAATGTGGCGACTAGGGGCTTTTCACAGTAACTTCATTGAAGCCTACTCGTGACAATAAGCAATTTTGATTTCATTTTCAAGTTGGATACCACCAAGGATTGGTTAACCAGAAAAAAAACATCATCAGCTCCACCTCAGGAAACACGCATCCACAGAATGAATTGTACTTTTCCGTGATGTGCACACCTGGGTCGGAATTTCCGCTCCCACCCTCTGCGGTGGCTCGTCATTGGCTGCTGGTAGGATCTCGTGGTCCCCCTGAGGCTTGTGGATGTTTGGTATGGCTCACCCCCCCCCCCCCCCCCCGTCATCGGGAAGACCGCTGGCGGAAAGGGCCGGAAAATCCCAACCTTGGTACCTCAAGTCGAGTCTGGAAAGATCACTTCTAACTGAAAAATGTGATCCTACTTTTTTTTTTGTGGGATTTGTCTGTCACTGGCAAGTCCAGCATTTCATGCCCATCCCTAATTGCCCTTGAGCTGAGTGGCTTGTCACAGCATTTGAGGGGGGGGGGGGGGGGGAGTTAAGAGTCAACTATATTGCTGTGGGTCTGGATTAGGTTAGACCTGGTAAGGACAGCAGATTTCTTTCCCTAAAAGACATTAGTGAACCAGGTGGCAACTATTATTTCATTGTAACCAGCACTGAGGCTAGTTTTTCATTTCCAGATTATTCACGGAATTTAAATTCCGCCAGCTGCCTTGGTGAGTTTTGAACTCTTGACCTCAGGATATTAGCCTGGGCCAGTTATTCTGGGTTACCTGTCCACTGACATTACCACTACGCCACTGTCTCTTCCAAGTAAAGTTACAAGAATCTTCTCTGTAAAGTAAGAGCAAATCAACTATTATATTTGATGTGATGTGTCTTTACAGGGAAGGCCGAAAGGGAGAGAGCATCCAAACTATACTCAGATATGTCCCAGAAGGTAGCTAAGAAGCAGCCTATCGCCTGAGAACACATTTCTCTTTGTCCCTTTTTTTATTGGCAATTTACACATGGTGTAGTTTTCAATTGTTCTATATTTTAAAATGTGAGTCTGTTTACTATTGATGCTCACTCTAGTTGATTGGTTCAGCTTGGGTGTGGATTCAGGGAAAAAAGAAACAAAGTTGTAGAAAGAACTGGAAACCAGAGCTGTAAGCATAGCATATAAATTGTGATGTACAGTAAATATAACCTGTTATATTTAACAGGTTAAATATGAGTAGCTCAAGTCGTGACTCTCCAAAGCCTGTCCACCATCTACAAGGCAAAAATCAGGGGTATGATGGAATATTCTCCACTCGCCTGGATGAGGAAAACGAGTGTCACCTCTGCATACATCAGGGGCTGGATCCTCTGAGCCTCCGCACCGAAATCGCGTTCGGCGCGGACGTGGAGAATGGGCGTCAATCCTAAAATTTCAACCAGCGGCGCATGTTCGAGGATCACGTGCTTGCGAACTATGCTGCGTGTAGGGGGCCATTGACAGAGGCCCCCCCCCCATCGATTTTCTGCGCGCAACTGGCCGAGTTCCCGACAGCGTCGTTCGAACCACCTATCGGCCATCGGGAACATCGGGTGGCAGTTGCGGATTCAGTCCATGGCCGCCCTGGTGGGAGTTGGGGCGTCATGGGCGGCCAGGCAAGCAATTGGGCGGCACTGATCTGCGGGCATTTGCGATCTCGGGGGGACCTACTTCTTCCATCACGGTCTGTTCTGTGAGTCCGCCATGTCACATGGGGCGGCCGCCACAGGCAACCGCCATGCGCATGCACGGACTCCCGACTGGACGTGTGAGCCCCCGTTCTTAAGGAAAGTCCAGAGTGAAACACCAAAGTTTTTACGCTGGCGTGAGGACATAGCCCTCATTGTTGGAGAATCCAGCCCCTGAGATATAAAATATGCAAAACATGGGACTGTAAAAATCTAATATGGTAATCAATTACAACACATTATGGCCGGGATTCTCCGATCCCCCGGCGGGCCGGAGAATCACCGGGTTGCGGCGTGAATACCACCCTGCTGCCTGAAGCCAGCTGCCGGATTCTCCGGCGCCAGTTTTTTGGTGGGGACGGGAATCACGCCGTGCTGTTCGGAGGCTGTTGCCAGAGGCCCCCCCCCCCCGGCGATTCTCCGGCCTGTGATGGGCCGAGTGGCTGCCCGTTTTCGGCGGGTCCCGCCGGCGTAAAATACACCAGGTCCGTACCGGCGGGGCCTGGTTCTGTGGGCGGCCTGCGTAGTCCTCGGGGGGGAATCTGGCTCCGGGGGAGGGGGGGGGGGGGGGCAGGAGGGGGGCCCACGGTGGCCTGGCCCGCGATTGGGGGCCACCGATCCGCGGGCGGGCCTGTGCCGTGGGGGCACTATTTCCCTCCACGCCGGCTGGTGTAACGGTCCGCCATGGCCGGCGCGGAGAAGAACCTCCCTGCGCATGCGCTGGGATGATGGCAGCACCTGCTGGCGCTCCCACGCATGCGCCAACTCTCGCCGGCTGGCGGAGGCCCTTTGGCGCTGGTTGGCACGGCGCCAAGCCCTTCCGCACCGGCTGGCGAGGCACCAACCCTGCAAGCGCCGGCCTAGCCCCTGAAGGTGCGGACGATTCCTCACTGTCCGGGCAGCCCGACGTCGGAGTGGTTCATGCCACACCTTGGCGCCGGTACGCCCCGCCCCACCGGGTAGCGGAGAATCCCGCCTTATATCCCCTTCACATGCTAGAGAGTTGAAAATGTCAAACTCAACATAAGACAGCAGAATGGGTAATTCGGCCCATCGAGTCTGCTCTGCCATTCGATCATGGCCGATATGTTTATCACCCCCCTACAATGACAGCAGCTGCATTTTCGTGGTTATGTGATCACTAATGATTACCAACCATATTTAATTTAGTTGGGCTCTGGATATGAAGCAGTCAACCTATTAATTCTGGTTACACTTGACTCAGGTTTCTTCAGTGGAAAATTGATAATTATGAACAGTACTGTCCTGTTCCAAATTTAGAATTTTGTTGGTGTCTCAAGCAACAAATGAGAAAAGATTTATTACGTCAGGAACAACAGCCATCAACGAGGCATACCGGGGACAATTTTCCGTCATTGTTCGGCTGAAAAAGCAACAGTTTTTGACAAGAGTGGGAGGGGATTTGGGAGGACCATAATTGTCTGGGGAGCCTTTTAAAAAAAGTTTTAGACATTTTTTGAATCTTTCACGAGATGTGGGACAGTATCCATTGTTGCCCATTCCTAATTTCCCTTGAAAGGTGATGGTGAGCTGCTGTCTCAAACGGCGGCAGTCCATCTGGCTTAGGCACACCACGGTGCTGTTAGGGAGGAAGTTCCAGGATTGTGTCCGAGGAAAAGCAAAGGAATGGGGATATATTTCCAAATCAGGATGGTGTGTGTCTTGGAATGGAATGTGCAGCTGGTGGTGTTCCCAGGTATCTTCTGCCTTGGCCTTCTAGGTGTAAGAGGTTGCGGGTTTGGAAGGTTCTGTCAGTGGAGTCTTGGTGAGTTGCTGCTGTGCGTCTTGTAGATGGCACACAGCGTGAAGATGGTTGATGCAGTGAATGTCGAAGGTGGTGGATGGGGTGCCAATATTGTGGGCTGCCTTGTCCTGGATGGTGTCGAGCTTCTTGGGTATTGTTGGAGGTGCACTCATCCAGGCGAGTGGAGAATATTCCATCATACCCCTGATTTTTGCCTTGTAGATGGTGGACAGGCTTTGGAGAGTCACGACTTGAGCTACTCACTGCAGAAGTCACAGCCTCTGACATTCTCTTGTAGCCCCAGTATTTATATGGGCAGTTCAGTTTCTGGTCAATGGTAGTCCTCAGGATGATGACAGTGGGGGATTCAGTGATGCTAATGCCATTGAATGTCGAGGGGAGGTGGTTAGATTCTCCATTGTTTGAGATGGTCATTACCTGGCACTTGTGTGGCATGAATATTACTTGCCACTTATCAGCCCAGATCTGGATGCTGTCCAGTTCTTGTTGCATGCAGGCATAGACTACTTCAGTGTTTGAGGAATTGTGAATGGTGCTGAACATTGTACAATCAGTGAGCATACCTATTTCTGACCTTTTGATGGAGGGAAGATGATCGATGATGGAGCTGAAGATGTTGGGCCTAGAACACGACCATGAAGAGCTCCTGAAGTGGTGACCTGGAGCTGAGATGATTGACCTCCAACAGCCGCAACCATCTTCCTTTGTATGAGATATGACTCCAACCAGTGAAGAGCTTCCCCCGATACCCATTGACTTAAATTCTGCCAGGGCATTTTGATGGCAGGTGGACAAATGCAGCCTTCATATCAAGGGCAGTCACTGTCACCTGGAACCCATCTCTTTTGTCCATATTTAGACCAATGCTTTAATGAGATCAGGAGCTGAATGGCCCTGGCAGAACCCAAACTGTGCACCAGTGAGCAGGTTATTGCTAAGCAAATAAGATAGAACTGTTGGCTACCCCTTTCATCACTTTTGCAGGTGACTGAGAGTAGACTGATGGGGTGGCAATTGGCTGGGTTGGATTTGTCCTGTTGTAGTGGACAGGACATAACTGGGCAATTTTCCAGACTGTTGGGTAGATGCTGCTGTTGGTATAGCTGTTGCATAGACACCAACAGAGATTATTTGGGCCAAATGGCCTGCTTCAGTGCTGCGGATCAGATGCAATTCTATACAAGTTACGTTGAAGCACCATGGGTTAACATCTGGATCAAATTGCCCTGTGCGGTGACTTCAAGGCTAGTTGGACAGTGACCCTGTGTGGCAATTATGTACAGTCACCACCCAACCGTAGGAGTGTTGCTTCCCACTGTTTCGCATGATGAGTTGCTGCTGGCAATAAACAAAGCTATCCAATGGAATACAACATGTAATAACCCAAATTAAACTGCTTAACAGCCAGAAAGTACCCATTTGATTTTTGTTAACGAGTGTGGCAAGTTAAATTAAATGATGAACCGGAAAATAATTTAAATCATGTTTCAAAGAGTACAACCATTAATTTCTTTCTGGTGAAACGGCACAGGGAAAGAAAAATGTAGCTCATATCCATTTACATTTTCACAAAATAGAAATAACAGTGCGAAAATTAAACTGGGTGTGCAGGGGACTGCAGAGAGTTTCTCAATGGATTAAAAAGGGTGGCAAGGAAAAGGGTCCCACGGCAACAGGTTGCAAAGGAAGTGAGAGGGCATATTAAAGACGCTGACGATATTGTTGACTGCCGCAGAAATATTGTCACCCATGCTTCTAAATCTTGTGCTTTAGGCAGAGAGCACTGTGCTGAATACTTGCATTCTGCTAGGAAATCTTACACGTCATCAAATTCAATGTATAAAAATACGAATTTTATCGAATACATGCCAATATGATGTGGATGTTAGTAATTTCATGACACATTCGTCCCTTTAGACGTTATTTTAAAATTTAATTTTACTGGCTGTGGGTGTTGCTGCCTCGGCTGGTGTTTATTGCCCGTCCCTAACTGCCCTCCATTTCAAAGGGTATTTGAGAGTCAAATGTGGTGTCACATGTAGACCAGACCGGGTAAGGACGGCAGATTTCCTGCCCTAAAGGACCGGGTAAGGATGGCAGATTTCCTGCCCTAAAGGCTACTAGTGAACCAGATAGATTTTTACAACATGGTAGGGCTGGGTTAATTTGTTTGACATGGGCCAAGTTAGCCAATGTCTGGTGCAGCTGTCCTGGGTTGCTGCAGAGCGCAAAATCATTTATTCTAAAATTATGCTTTCTTGTAGAGACATAGCTCTTTGCAAAGACAGCCAGCCTGAGTCTAATGTGCAGATTCCCAAGGTACTTGAGGTTTTGGGATTCACCCTCTTCGCCTCAGAGACCAAAAGGAACTGCACTCATGGGAGTCTCCAAGGGGTTCGGAGGCCCCTAGCTGCATGCCCTTTGGGCAGGATGGTGCCCTGGCATTGCTGGTGCCACCTGGGTACCCTAGGCAGTGCCACCTGGGTGGCATTTTTGCACACATGCGACCGGGCGGCTTCACACGGGGGGACGGGGACCCACCCATATTGCGTTTGGGGGGGTGGTGGAGGTTGGGGATTGTTTTAGGGGCCTTGGAGGTTGGGATGCCATTTTTAAATGACGTCCCAATCTCTCGCTACACTGGGGAGTTCCGGCGAGTGGAGCTCTCCACTCTACAAAACGGGGCTAGTGAAGCCTCGGCTGTGCGTTCCCTGTTCAGGCCACTTATTCAAAGCGAGTCGCATTGATTAACCATGTGTTTCTCGGCACTGCGAGTGCTGGGAAACCCATGGCTCAACGTGCTTGCTAGGGGACTTTGTTCCCTTTTGGATGAATCGTTCCCATCATCAGAGTCTCAAAACCATGATTAGGAATCAAATGTAGTGAGCAAATCCCTCATCGTCCTAATGATAAGGGATTTGGTCACGCCATTTGTTTCCAGCACACGATGGCTCAAGCTTTCGATCTGTAACAGTGGAAATCGGTAACCTGTTTTGGTTGATTGGTGATAGGTCACATTCATGAATACCCGAGAGATTCACACAGGGGATTAGATTTTTTACTTTTTGCCATCAAAGATTCTCCAAACAATCGACTGGGTTTAGCCCATTTGAATTAGTTTATGGCCATGAAATACGAGGTGCATTAAAGTTAATGAAGGAGAAGTTTCTAAAACAACAGGACAAATCCTCAATATTGGATTATTTGTCCACGTTTCTGGAAAGACTCACACGAGCTTGTCAGTTCCCCGAGAGCACCTGGAGCAAGAATCAAAATGTGGGCAGACAAACATGTCAGGTCCAGAACATTCCAGACTGGAGGTGAGGTACTGTTATTGTTGCTGTTGCAGGGTGAACCTCTGATAGTGAAATTCAGCAGCCCCAATAAGGTAGTTAGGAGGGTGAGTAAGGTGACTTACCTAATAAATACTCCAGACCAGAGGAAGAAGGGCCGATTATGCCACATACATATGTTGAAGAAATACTATCGTAGGGAAGAGGCTAGGAATGAACAAGTGTGTCAGGTGGTCAAAGTAGCGGAGGAGGACAGAGATGGTAAGAGTAAGGTAGGAGAAGAAGTTGATAGTTCACAGATGACCCTCCTGTGGTATGACTAACAGATACGAACATCCTAGGACAACTAGAGACTGAGTTTACCTACTTCGAAGAAGAACAGCGAAAATATCTAATAATAAAATATCTCAGTAAAGATACTGAGAAAATATGGGTTACTTGTCGGGACACACCAGGGTGTACCACGTTAACTAGTCATGATGTAGGCAGAGGAAGCCTCAAACCAATAAAGCGACATCCATCTCGACTGAACCCACAGAGACTGGCTCAGATAGAGGCGCAAATCCAGTGCACGTTGGATATGTTGGGGAGAAAAGCAAAAACAGTGTGCTTCACAGAACGTCAAGTAGAGTTTGGGAGATTGAGAGCCAGGTTAGTGGGCCAAATAGTGCTGACCGCCCCAGATTTTTCCAGACCTTTTTAAAATGGCCACAGGTGCCAGCGACCTTTGGGTGGGGGCAGTGCTACTACAAGACGGCGATGGAGGGATAGAGAAACCAGTGGGCTATTTTTCAAAAAAAGTAAGTCTGTGCCAAAGAAATGGTTACAAAAGTATTCCAAAAGGAAGCTTTCCTTTGCTATTCGCCTTCAGCACTTTGAAGTATATGTCCGCTATGACAATAAACACAGCTTAGGTTATATGGGCCATAATCCGTTTGTATCTGGAGAGAGGTTTACAACCCGGAAGGCATAATTATTCCGGTTGGAGTTTATTATTACAACAGTTCAATGTTAAAATTGCACACATGCCCTGAGGGGATAATGTGATAGCGGGTGCTTTGTCACGGATTTAATGGTTGATTATTTACCAATGAATGAACTGGGGGAGGGGGGGAGATCTATATAATGAGGAAGGATGAATGGATAAATGCTTATTTATGTCTTGCATACCTCATAATGAAATGTTCGCGCCCTGATGTTTCGTTCCTTTTAGGAAGGTATGTTAGGACCATGGATATTTAATAGACATATACCTTTAAAAGGTAATCACCTTGGCGTAACCTCTTTTCCAAAGCAAACAGCCCAATTTCCTTTCCTCATAAATTGTTGACACCTATCATTTTAAAACATGTTTTAAATTTGTTCTTGGGTTGTGGGCGTCGCTGGCTGGGCCAGCATTTGTTGCCCATCCCTAATTGCCCTTGAGCTGAGTGGCTTGCTGGGCCATTTCAGTGGCGGGGCATTTAAGAGTCAGCCCCAGGGCAGCACGGTGGCGCAGTGGGGAGCATTGCTGCCTCACGGCGCCGAGGTCCCAGGTTCGATCCCGGCTCTGGGTCACTGTCCGTGTGGAATTTGCACATTCTCCCCGTGTTTGCATGGGTTTTGTCCCCACAACCCAAAGGATGTGCAGGTTAGGTGGATTGGACACGCTAAATTGCCCCTTTGTTGGAAAAAATGAATTGGGAACTCTAAATTTATTTTTTAAAAGAGTCAATCAGCAGTGCAGAATGGGTGAAGAATGTTCTTCAAAGGAACATAGAACATAGAACGATACAGCGCAGTACAGGCCCTTCGGCCCTCGATGTTGCACCGACATGGAAAAAAACTAAAGGCCATCTAACCTACACTATGCCCTTATCATCCATATGCTTATCCAATAAACTTTTAAATGCCCTCAATGTTGGCGAGTTCACTACTGTTGCAGGTAGGGCATTCCACGGCCTCACCACTCTTTGCGTAAAAAACCCACCTCTGACCTCTGTCCTATATCTATTACCCCTCAATTTAAGGCTATGTCCCCTCGTGCTAGCCACCCCCATCCGCGGGAGAAGGCTTTCGCTGTCCACCCTATCTAACCCTCTGATCATTTTGTATGCCTCTATTAAGTCACCTCTTAACCTTCTTCTCTCTAACAAAAACAACCTCAAGTCCATCAGCCTTTCCTCATAAGATTTTCCCTCCATACCAGGCAATATCCTGGTAAATCTCCTCTGCACCCGTTCCAAAGCTTCCACGTCCTTCCTATAATGAGGCGACCAGAACTGTACGCAATACTCCAAATGCGGCCGTACTAGAGTTTTGTACAACTGCAACATGACCTCATGGCTCCGGAACTCAATCCCTCTACCAATAAAGGCCAACACACCATAGGCCTTCTTCACAACCCTATCAACCTGGGTGGCAACTTTCAGGGATCTATGTACATGGACACCGAGATCCCTCTGCTCATCCACACTACCAAGAATTTTACCATTAGCCAAATATTCCGCATTCCTGTTATTCTTTCCAAAGTGAATCACCTCACACTTCTCCACATTAAACTCCATTTTCCACCTCTTAGCCCAGCTCTGCAGCTTATCTATGTCCCTCTGTAACCTGCAACATCCTTCCGCACTGTCTACAACTCCACTGACTTTAGTGTCGCCTGCAAATTTACTCACCCATCCTTCTGCGCCCTCCTCTAGGTCATTTATAAAAATGATGTGGAGATGCCGGCGTTGGACTGGAGTGAGCACAGTAAGAAGTCTTACAACACCAGGTTAAAGTCCAACAGGTTTGTTTCAAACACGAGCTTTCGGAGCACGGCTCCTTCTTCAGGTGAATCTTCAGGTGGATTTATAAAAATGACAAACAGCAACGGCCCCAGAACAGATCCTTGTGGTACGCCACTCGTAACTGAATTCCATTCTGAACATTTCCCATCAACTACCACTCTCTGTCTTCTTTCAACTAGCCAATTTCTGATCCACATCTCTAAATCACCCTCAATCCCCAGCCTCCGTATTTTCTGCAATAGCCGACCGTGGGGAACCTTATCAAACGCTTTACTGAAATCCATATACACCACATCAACTGCTCTACCCTCGTCTACCTGTTCAGTCACCTTCTCAAAGAATTCGATAAGGTTTGTGAGGCATGACCTACCCTTCACAAAACCATGCTGACTATCCCTAATCATATTATTCCTATCTAGATGATTATAAATCGTATCTTTTATAATCCTCTTCAAGACTTTACCCACCACAGACGTTAGGCTCACCGGCCTATAGTTACCGGGGTTATCTCTACTCCCCTTCTTGAACAAAGGGACCACATTTGCTATCCTCCAGTCCTCTGGCACTATTCCTGTAGCCAATGATGACCTAAAAATCAAAGCCAAAGGCTCAGCAATCTCTTCCCTGGCTTCCCAGAGAATCCTAGGATAAATCCCATCAGGCCCCGGGGACTTATCTATTTTCACCTTGTCCAGAATTGCCAACACTTCTTCCCTACGCACCTCAATGCCATTGATTCTAATAGCCTGGGTCTCAGCATTCTCCTCCACAATATTATCTTTTTCTTGAGTGAATACTGACGAAAAGTATTCATTTAGTATCTCGCTAATCTCCTCAGCCTCCACACACAACTTCCCACCACTGTCCTTGACTGGCCCTACTCTTACCCTAGTCATTCTTTTATTCCTGACATACCTATAGAAAGCTTTTGGGTTTTCCTTGATCCTACCTGCCAAAGACTTCTCATGTCCCCTCCTTGCTCGTCTCAGCTCTCTCTTTAGATCCTTCTTCGCTTCCTTGTAACTATCAAGCGCCCCAACTCAAACTTCACGCCTCATCTTCACATAGGCCTCCTTCTTCCTCTTAACAAGAGATTCCACTTCTTTGGTAAACCACGGTTCCCTCGCTCGACCCCTTCCTCCCTGCCTGACTGGTATGTACTGATCAAGAACATGCAATAGCTGTTCCTTGAACAAGCTCCACATATCCAGTGTGCCCAACCCTTGCAGCCTACTTCTCCAACTTACATATCCTAAGTCATGTCTAATGGCATCATAATTGCCCTTCCCCCAGCTATAACTCTTGCCCTGCGGGGTATACTTATCCCTTTCCATCACTAACGTAAAGGTCACCGAATTGTGGTCACTGTTTCCAAAGTGCTCACCTACCTCCAGATCTAACACCAGGCCTGGTTCATTACCCAAAACCAAATCCAATGTGGCCTCGCCTCTTGTTGGCCTGTCAACATATTGTGTCAGGAAACCCTCCTGCACACATTGTACAAAGAACAACCCATCTAATGTACTCGAACTATATCTTTTCCAGTCAATATTTGGAAAGTTAAAGTCTCCCATAACAACAACCCTGTTACTTTCGCTCTTTTCCAGAATCATCTTCGCAATCCTTTCCTCTACATCCCTAGAACTTTTAGGTGGCCTATAGAAAACTCCCAACAGGATGACCTCTCCTTTCCTGTTTCTAACCTCAGCCCATACTACCTCGGAAGAAGAGTCCCCATCTAGCATCCTTTCCGCCACCGTAATACTGTCCTTGACTAGCAGCGCCACACCTCCCCCTCTTTTGCCCCCTTCTCTGAGCTTACTAAAACACCTAAACCCCGGAACCTGCAACAACCATTCCTGTCCCTGCTCTATCCATGTCTCTGAAATGGCCATAACATCGAAGTCCCAGGTACCAACCCATGCTGCCAGTTCCCCTACCTTATTTCGTATACTCCTGGCATTGAAGTAGACACACTTCAAACCACCTACCTGAACACTGGCACCCTCCTGCGAAGTCAAATCTGTGCTCCTGACCTCTATACTCTCAATCTCCCGTACCCCAAAACTACAATCCAGGTTCCCATGCCCCTGCTGAATTAGTTTAAACCCCCCCAAAGAGCACTAACAAATCTCCCCCCCAGGATATTGGTGCCCCTCAGGTTCAGATGTAGACCATCCTGTCTATAGAGGTCCCACCTTCCCCAGAAAGAGCCCCAGTTATCCAGAAATCTAAATCCCTCCCGCCTGCACCATCCCTGTAGCCACGTGTTTAATTGCTCTCTCTCCCTATTCCTCATCACACTATCACATGGCACGGGCAACAACCCAGAGATAACAACTCTGTTTGTTCTCGCTCTGAGCTTCCATCCTAGCTCCCTAAAGGCCTGCCTGACATCCTTGTCCCCTTTCCTACCTATGTCGTTAGTGCCAATGTGGACTACGACTTGGGGCTGCTCCCCCTCCCCCTTAAGGACCCGGAAACCACGATCCGAGACATCACGTACCCTTGCACCTGGGAGGCAACATACCAAACGTGAGTCTCTCTCGCTCCCACAAAATCTCCTATCTGTGCCCCTGACTATTGAGTCCCCAATTAGTAATGTTCTACTCCTTTCCCCCCTTCCCTTCTGAGCAACAGGGACAGACTCTGTGCCAGAGGCCCGTACCCCATGGCTTACCCCTGGTAAGTCGTCCCCCCCACAAGTATCCAAAACGGTATACTTGTTACTCAGGGGAACGACCGCAGGGGGTCCCTGCACTGACTGCTTCTTCCCAGTCCCTCTTACAGTTACCCATCTATCTCCAGTCTTTGGTGTAACTACTTCCCTGAAGCTCCTATCTATGACCCCCTCTGCCTCCCGAATGAGCCGAAGTTCATCCAGCTCAAGCTCCAGGTCCCTAACACGGTTTTTGAGGAGCTGGAGTTGGGTGCACTTCCCACAGATGAAATCAGCAGGGACACTGACGGCGTCCCTCACCTCAAACATTCTGCAGGAGGGGCATTGTACTGCCTTCCCTGACATCACCTCTAGATTTAAAAAAAAACAAGAAAAAGAAAAAGAAAGGAAGAGCTTACCTGATATTACCTCAAAACCTGCTCCCGCTGAAAGGTAAGCAAATTTAAAGGCACTCACTCACCTTCACGACAGGCCCCTGCTCCCGCTTCCCAACCACCGTGGGGTGGGGGGGTTGGTTAGAGGAGGAGGTAGGGTGGGAAACACTCACGAAGTGTTTCGGGTTTAACTGTCACTTGACAACAGCCCCTCCACAAACCACCTTCAACTTAGGCTGACCGCACTGCACGTATGCAAATTTCCCCAGAACAGCTGATCAGGAGCTCTGCTCTGCTGCCCTCTGCTGAACATACAAGAACCTCTTTCGGTAGTTTTTCCTGAAATCCGTGAAGGTTAATATTATTCTGACCACAGACTCTCATGTTTCCCACCAGTAATGGCACTGGTTTCAGTTGTCTGAAAAAAAAAAGTGGGCAGCACGGTAGCATGGTGGTTAGCATAAAGGCTTCACAGCTCCAGGGTCCCAGGTTCAGTTCCCAGCTGGGTCACTGTCTGTGCGGAGTCTGCACGTCCTCCCCGTGTGTGCGTGGGTTTCCTCCGGGTGCTCCGGTTTCCTCCAACAGTCCAAAGATGTGCGGATTAGGTGGATTGGCTGTAATAAATTGCCCTTAGTGTCCTAAAAAATAAGGTTAATTGGGGGTGGGGGAGGGGGGGTTACTGGTATAGGGTGGATACGTTGGCTTCAGTAGGGTGATCATTGCTCGGCACAACATCGAGGGCCGAAGGGCCTGTTCTGTGCTGTACTGTTCTATGTTCTATGTTCTATAAATATATGAAACGGATTCAGGGGAAACCTACTAAAAGGATGATCAAATCAGAAATAAAAACAGAAATTGCTGGAAATGCTCAGCAGGCCATGCAGTATCCGTGGAGAAAAACACAGTTAACGTCTTAGGTTGATAAACTTTTATCAGCTTAAACCGGAGACACTGTGCCTGCGTGTTCACTTTGAAACCAGCTCCATAATCAAAGGTAAAGCCATCTGAGTATTTTGGGGCGGGGACATCCACCTTCATCAATTTTAGGAGTGGGATCCTTAAAGAAATACTGCTTCCTCTCGAAGATTATGATGTGGAGATGCCGGCGTTGGACTGGGGCGAGCACAGTAAGAAGTCCAGGTTAAAGTCCAACAGGTGTGTTTCAAATCACTAGCTTTTGGAGCACTGCTCCTGAATCACCTGAGGGAGGAGCAGTGCTCCAAAAGCTAGCGATTTGAAACAAACCTATTGGAATTTAACCTGGTGTTGAAGTTTATGGACCAGGAATTTGGCACCACACCAACTCTGCAACCAGCACGAAATATTCGGAAGGCCTCACAATGACGTGTGCTGTAATCCCTAAGCCTTCATTACAATTTACTTTCCCACCTATTTTTGTGTCATCAGCAAATTTAGCAACCATTACATCCGTCCCTTCATCCAAGTCATTCATATGAATTGTAAAATGTTAAGGGCCCAGTTCTGATCCCTGTGGCACCAGTCGTTACACCTTCCCAACCAGAAAAAAAACATTTACGCCAACCCTTTGTTACCTGCTAGCTAGTCAATCTTCTATCCAGACAAATATGTTACCCTCTACACCGTGAACTTTCATTTTCCAAAATAACCTTTGATGTGGCACCTTATCAAACGCCTTCTGGAGATCTAAGTACAGTACATCAACCGGTTCCCCTTTAGCCACAGCACGTTCCTCCAAAACCATGTTGATTCTGCCTGATTTGAATTTTTTCCAAGAGACATCTTTAATCATGGCTATGAACATTATGCCAATGACAGACATTGGGCCAATTGGCCTGTAATGTTCTGGTTTCTGCCTCTTTCCCTTTTTGAATAAAGGAGTTACATTCCAATCTGATGGAACCTTCCCTGAATGTGGGGAATTTTGGAAAATTAACGCGAATGCATCAACTATTTTGCTATCCACTTCTTTCATGAGCCTAGAATGAGGTCCTAGGGATTTGTCAGCCCGCAGCGCCGAAGAATTTGCTCACTATCACTTCAGCTGCTCTCCCGGTGCATCAAACACAAAGCCGACTGCTTTCCTCTGCAGAATTGTAGAAATACTGGGGTGGAAATGCCTGTGCACTGTACTTGAGAAATTAAACCTGATTTGTGCCTTGGGTTTACAGAAAGCCATTCACATTACAAATGGGCACCAAGAAGCAGAAATGATGGCAGAGATCTGGAGCGTGAGAAAAACACTGAACTCGTATTCCTTTCCTGTGTATGAAAATTAAAGTTGCAGGCCACCCAGCCATCATTCATGCAGACCAGGCACAGCATGTTGAGAAACATTTCAATTAAGCTTTTGAATTGTTAATATGACTTTCACTGATACCATAGAAAATGTCAGCAAAGCAATAGAAAATACAAGGGAGGCCCTCAGTGAGGAGAAAGGTTAAAAATAAAAATCACTCAAAAATAGCAACAAAGACCATGCTTTGATTCTTGCTGTACCCAAAGGTCTAGGCTTACCTTTACACCCTATTGAATCAGTGGCATTGAAAGGAATTAGTCTGTATGGCTCTTTAGCCTGGGTTGGCCTGTAACTCCCAGCTTGTGCCGATTTTAAAAGAGAAATGTGCGCAAGAACCTGCGCTCCGAAGATAATAATAATCCTTATAATAACCTTTATTGTCACAAGTAAGCTTACATTAAGACTGCAATGACGTTACTGTGAAAAAGCCCACAGTCGCCACATTCCGGCGCCTGTTCGGGTACACGGAGGGAGAATTCAGAATATCCAATTCATCCAACAGCACGTCTTTCAGGACTTGTGGGAGGAAACCAGAGCACCCGGAGGAAAACCACGCAGAGATGGGGAGGACGTGCAGAGTCCGCACAGACAGTGACAAAAGTTGGGAATCGAACCTGGAACCCTGGAGCTGTGAAGCAACTGTGCTAACCACTGTGCTATTGTGCCGCCCACACAAACCTTCATTTCTCTTCAACAGCCTGGGGCCTCCAGCGCCCCGGTCTGCGCAGACTCCAGCGTGGCGCAGGAGGAGTGCAGCCCCTCCCCATATGACACGGACAGTATGGGAACGCCTATTGAGCGCAGGCATTTAAACAATAGATTTGGATAGAAAACAATAGGTAACTTTTTTAAACAAGTGTTTTAAAGCTATGTCGACTTGATTTTTGCTCTTTCTTTCAAACTGGCATTACTATTGTTGTTGATTCTTTTAAAGTAATTTTTATTTTTTATGATTAAAGATGATTATTTATAAGTGAACATAGCTTTGGTTATTTGTTTTACATCTGTGAAACTATTTAAATCTGCACTATATTATTCTATAACTTTACGTGTGGCATGCTTAAAAGTGTTCATATGGTTTAATTTAGATTATGCTCATAAGATTTTAAAAGTGCTTTTTGCTGTCACTGTCCTTGTAAAGTTTTATTTTTAAAATTAGTGTTTATAGAATCACTACAGTGCAGAAGAAAGCCATTTGGCCCATAATGTCTGCACCCTACCCAGGCCCATGGCCCCGCCCCCAGAATGTCACCTAACATTTGGACTCTAAGGAGCACTTTAGCATGGCTAATCCACCTAACCGGCACATCTTTGGGCTGTGGGAGGAAACCGAAGCACTCGGAGGAAACGGTGGTGGCACACGTGGCACAGTGATTAGCACTGCTGCCTCACCTGGGTGCACTTACGGCCTTGGGTGACTGTCTGTGCGGACTTTGTACGCTCCCCCCATGTCTGCGAGGGTTTTCTCCGGATTTCCCAGAGCTTGGATCAGGACCATTGCTTTTCTTCATCTATGTTAATAACCTAGACTATGGTGGGCAGAGCACAATTTCAATATTTCACGTGACTCAAAACCTGGAAGTATTCTGAGCTATGAGGAGGGTGGTAGACTTCACAAGGATGCAGACAGGCTGATAGATACATAGCAGATGAAATTGAATGTAGATAAGTGTGAGGTGAGGGGCTGGTTTAGCTCACAAGGCTAAATCGCTGTCTTTTAAAGCAGACCAAGCAGGCCAGCAGCACGGTTCGATTCCCGTACCAGCCTCCCCGGACAGGTGCCGGAATGTGGCGACTAGGGGCTTTTCACAGTAACTTCATTGAAGCCTACTCGTGACAATAAGCGATTTTCATTTCATTTCATTTCATACCTTTTGGTAGGCGGAACCAAAGAGAGGTAGGATAAATTAAGGGTGCAATTCTAAAGGGGTGCAGGAACAGAGGCACTGGAGGTTACTTGTGTACCAATTGGGGAATATGGTGAGGCAAGTTGAGAAAGTTGTTCTTAAGACACAGGGGATTGTGGCGCTAACAATTGCACACAAAGACTCGAGACATGTACAATTGAGGCTTTATTGCTGTGTGATGCTATTCCTCCGGCGGCCCCTGTAGAATAGGATCTCAGTGACTCACATGCATTTATAAGCAGGGGGATTGAGTTTCGGAACCACAAGGTCATGCTGCAGCTGTACATAACTCTGGTGCGGCCACACCTGGAGTACTGCGTGCAGTTCTGGTCACCACATTATAGGAAGGATGTGGAAGCTTTGGAAAGGGTTCAGAGGAGATTTACTAGGATGTTGCCTGGTATGGAGGGAAGGTCTTACGAGGAAAGGCTCAGGGAATTGAGGTTGTTTTCGTTAGAGAGGAGAAGGCTGAGAGGTGACTTAATAGAGACATATAAGATAGTCAGAGGGTTAGATAGGGTGGACAGTGAGAGTCTTTTTCCTCGGATGGTGATGACCAACACGAGGGGACATAGCTTTAAATTGAGGGGTGAGAGATATAGGACAGATGTCAGAGGCAGTTTCTTTACTCAGAGAGTAGTAGGGGTGTGGAACGCCCTGCCTGCAATAGTAGTAGACTCGCCAACTTTAAGGGCATTTAAGTGGTCACTGGATAGACATATGGATGAAAATGGAATAGCGTAGGTCAGATAGGCTTCAGATGGTTTCACAGGTCGGCGCAACATCGAGGGCCGAAGGGCCCGTACTGCGCTGTAGTGTTCTATGTTCTATGTTCTATATTTATACACAAGCTCCCTGTGGGCGGAGCTAGCCAGCAGGGGCTTACCGGAGGAACCTGTATTACAGGTACAGCCATACATCCCCCTACTGCAAGTACACATATCTACAGTGGTTATATCACCACAGGGATCATGGGCAATAGAAGTATAGAATATAAAAATAAGTCGCAATGAACCTTATAAAACACTGATTTGACATCAATTGGAGGATTGTGTTCAATTCGGGACCTCTACACTGTAGGAAGGGTGCCTAAGCATTAGAAAGATTCAGCTAAGGGACTTCAATTGTGTGAATGGATTGGCCAATCAGAGGTTGTTCTCTTTAGAGAAGAGGAGGTTGAGAGGAGATTTGTTCGAGGTGCTCATTACCGTGACGGATTTGGATGGGGTAAACAGGGAGAAACTGTTCACATGGTGGGGGAATCAAAGACCAGAGGACCCTGATTTAAAGTGATTGGCAAAAGAACCCAAGATGAGTCCACAAAAGATCAGCCATGATCTCATTGATTGGCAGAGCAGGCTCGAGGGGCCAGATGGCCTACTCCTGTTCCTAGTTCTTATGTTCTTATGACATGCAGATCAAACGTTTTAAGGCAACTAGTGGCGTGGATCTTGAATGCACCGCCTGAGAGTATGGTGGAGGCGGGGTCAATCGAGGATTTCCAGATGGAAGTGGGATCATTACCTGAAGGAGAAAAAACTTGCGGGCCTACAGGGAAATGGTTAGGGGAGTAAGACTGGATGAGTTGCTGTGGCAGAGAGCTCGTATGGACACGGTGAGCCAAATGGCTTCCTTCTGTAATGTAACTCGTGTATCATTCTCGGATTAATGGATAGTAGGTATGACTCAGCTGAACTGCTGCTTAAAAATGTAATAAATTCAGCAGAATGCATGAGTTTGGATATGTAATGGCAAGGGAATTCAGACTTAGAAGTTTAATTTGTTCTGTACATAAGAATTGGGGCATGTGCTGACTGTGAATTAAGTAGCAGTAATTTTAAAGCTGGTGTTCACGAAACAGGTATTAATGGTTACTTGTGCCCCTAAAACAGTTTCTGGTTGTATAGATGCAGTTCTAATGTACATTATTACATAGATCCAGTTCTACCGAATGCTTTCAATTCACTCTTGGGATTTGGGAATTGTTGATATCGCTACATATACAACCCGCATTCCGAACAAAAATGTAGTGGTTCCAGCGCAACTTTAATCATTGATTTCCTTGTGGTGATGCCATTTTCACAATCTAGGATTCTTTGGTGCTAGCCCTGGGTCAATGTGATATTGGAGGGCCTCTCCTCTGGCATTCACCTCTTGCATCCATACTGTTGCTCCTCCAGTGCAAACGCTTTTTTCTTTCTCTCAGTGACTCACTCTCTGTTGCATCATGAGATTCAGTAATATTTTCTGGTGCATTTGGTGGCACTTGTTTCAAGTAATGTGAGCAAGGCAGACTACAGAGATGTATTATGATCTGGATTCTCCGTTCCTCAGGCTAAGTGTCAATGCCAGGTGAGAATTTATGGACGTTCACAACAGCAAAACTGGCGCCGAACCCAGATCAATTCAGCAACTGAAGAGGGGCCGGTGCCAAGTGGAACACAACTGACGTCAATGAAAAATGGTGGGGGATTCCCCGGGTCCATGATTGACACTCGGGAGGATGACATATACACATTACAATCCCCACACACACCATCGCAGCTAATAAGATGGCCCTGGTTGTGCTGGAGCGTAGCTATACAGCTGATGGGTTGGCTGGGGCCAGAGGGCACCTAGGGGGTTGCCCTGGGGGGACTCCTCTGAGATACTTGGCCCCAAGTTCACAGTGGGCTGTTAGCGGTCCGAGCAGCTGCATGACTGCCTTGCCAGCTGCGGCAATGCTGTTCCGTGCCCGTCCACCCTGACCACAGAGCCCCCCTCCTGGCCATTCCCCACTACTCCCCCCCACCTCTAGCCCTGGCAGAATCCCCCCGACCAGCAGCACAAATGTCAGCAAACTATGGCGATGTTGGACACTTTCCATACCCCCTCTCTCTCCCTCAGCAGCCGCCACGCCGGTTTTCACGCTTTTTAAAAGCACAAGTGAACCACGCTGTTGGGAACTTGGCCATTGGAGGCGGAGCATCGCGGAGGCCCTGGGGAATACCGGGTCAGGCCCGCTAATGATATGCAAACGGTGTTTTACTGTCCGTGTGTTCCGGACACCGCTGTCGAGGTGACGGAGAATAGCGATTTGGCGTCAAATCGGCGCCCGTCACAATTTTGCCATCAGAACCTATTCTCCGCCCAATCGCGTTTTGCGATTTTGGCGTCAGCCAATGGAGAGTCCCGCCCATACATTTTACACCCTCGGTAACTGCTTCGTCTTCCTGGTCCTGCAGTGTTTCTGTGCTTCCAAAAAATAATGACACAAAATAACTTAATTGGCATTGGTATTCATATTGCTATGAGCAACGATAGTAAATGTTGTGTTCTTCAGTGGAGCATAATCATTGTTTTGAATCTGATCACAGCAGAAACCATTACCACAGTGAACATATGTGCTGATATAATTCCACAAACGACAGCGCTCCCAAGGCCCTGTGCACCAGTCTATGATCTTCAGACTTCCCATCATGTTGTAACCAACTGCTTCCATTTACTCCATAAAACCTATTGAATGCTGCCTTCCTTTATGTATTGCTTGATGTATAATTTCGCAGAGCAGCTAATGATGCACATTACCAGGTCCTGTAGAATAAAATGCAAAGAACACACCCAGCTTAAGATAGAAACACAGGGAACATTTGTATTCAGTTAACTCTAAGCATAAATACAATTAGTGAACAATCTTCTTCCTATGCTAATAAGCATGTCTGTCTTTACAAACTTGTTCTAATGCTTTGGAAATATGTTCATTACCTTCTGGCTGTGCTCCATTTACAGCAATGCGCTGGCTAATTGCAGATTAAAGCTTATGTGAAATGTATATAAGTGAAACAAAGCAGACCATTATAATCTACCTGGATAGATATTTCTATCAATGGACATCGCAATGATGCCCACTGAACTTGCCATAGATACCCTCCTATTATTTTGTGGCATTAGTTGCTCCAATTAATGATTTAAACGATTTACCTTTCTGGGAGTTAACTTCCATTTGGATGCTGATGGAACAAATGAAGTCTCTTTGTGTCCTGGACCAGAAAACGCGCATCTTTAGCACATGCACTTTTCAGAAGGCTGACTAAACTTACACCAGAAATGAGATTTGATGTGTAAAGTCACTTTCTTTCACATTGGAGTAAAGTTATACAGAAACAATTATGATTGGATTGACTAATTTCAATGGGTTAAACATTTATATTGTGCAATAATATTGTTATGGGCCAGGTCTTAGAAACTCCAAAGTGTATTATGAAGTTCACCTGACCGATAACTTTTATGTTGAATTTGGCTAGGATGAGCACAAGAGCCTTCCCTTCAGGTGTGATTCATCAGGCTTCCTCGGCGCTTTTATCAAAACAAAGTTTATTACAAGAATGTAGTTAACATATATAAAACACAGCAAGAATTTGTTATCAAATACAAGTATGAAACAACACACAACGGCTACAGTAATCTGTAGAACTCTTAATGAATCACCCTTAGTAGCTGTTCCAATTCAATGACAAAAACTAATAAACCGAAACCCCTTTCAAGGGCACGGTCAAGCACACTATAATCTCTCCTTTCCTAAACCCCCTGTCACCTGACAGCCACAGCCCAGCTCCACCCACAAGTGACATCACTGAAGCCGTGCTACAAGTCATGTGGTAAGACCAAACCTTTCTTAAAGGGACACTCACATGACAATATAAAACTAACAGAAATGTGGCAGCACTCCAGTTCAATGATTTTCCTGTCTCACACAATGAGATTAACTGCATTCCACATTCTGTCCTGTAGCAGAAGGGAGCACCTTTATCCCCTGTTGATTCCTATCTATTTCTTGGACTACCTTTATTTACCTAGTAAAGACACGTACTTGAGTTCAAATGAACAAAGCAGCAAGTATGACCAGTTATTGGAATGTCAAATTATATTTCATTGACTGCAATTGAAAGGAGAACATTTAGAGATGTATAACGGGTGGTTATGTGCACTAGATTCATTTTACACATTGTCAATGTTAAATTGAACCCCATTCTGTGCAAATCATTGACTCAGATGCCTGGATTAAAATCTACCAGCCCTGTAATCTTCCTCCAGGTTAGGTTTGACTCATAGTTGCTTTGATAATATATATTACACATGTTCTCCTGGGCTAGTATAGTTTGAAGTCCCAAAGTACAGCATCCATGTGGAGAAATGTAAAAGAAAGAAGGACTTGCATATTTCTAGCACCTTTCGTGACCCCAGGAGTTCCCAATGCACTTTATAGCCAATTAAATACTTTAAATGTAGTCACTGCTATAAAGCAATTAATAGTCAAATCCATATTTGGCTCTAGAATTGATTTTAATAAATTCATTTAATGCACAATCAGCTTTTTTATTTATCTTCTGAGAACTCTCTTGATAGTTTATTCTGAGAACATTAGATAGCTTCTTATTTGACAGAATATGGCGATTTGATCAGAGGAGTTGCTCATAGATATTTTTTGTTTTACTTCCTCATTTAAGAATCTTTTGAAATGTTTTTTAAAAGATTCCTCTGTGCCAAGATCTATTCCCTTGTTAGGATGATAAGATGAGATAGGCGTATTTTTAACCAGTCAGGGAATCAGGTTTATGGGGACAAGACGGGAAAGTGGAGCTGAGGATTATTGTATCAGATCAATCACGATCTCATTGAATGGCGGAGAAGACTCGATGGGCCGAATGACCTGCTTCCCTCCTACATCTTAAGAATGTAACCTCCTGCTACACCTCTGTCAATTTTGCTCTGCACGAATCAATACATTAGGAGTGAATGGGGATGTTTACTACCACTTCCCATTTTCCAACCTTTGTGTCTCGCTTCTTGGAAATCCTGAACTCCTTTCTCCCCGCATGAAAGAGTTGAGTTTAGCAACTTGGGACATGGAGAATCTCAAGTGTAAAACCTCATCTGTGGTTTGAATTGTTAGCATCCATCTAAAACATCAATTGCAACAGTAAACTAGTCTTAATCCTTTTAATTCAAACAGACAGGGTTCATTCGCTGTTGGAGTCATTCTTCCCAGAAAGTGTACTTCCATGGATCTCCACCACAATCTGTTCTGTGTTGCAGAATTCACATCCCCGTGCACATTCCCAAGATACATTGCCTCCAGTGCATTGTATCCCTCATCCATTCTCTTCCCTGTTTCCTATTCCCATTTTCCATCCATCTTTCCAACCAATAGTTGTCTCTGTCTACTGTCCCCTCCAATGGCGTGACCAAAATATTACAGCTTTCCCTCTTTGATCCACTCCTCTCCTCTTTTCTCCAGCTATTTCCAGCACTTTCTCAATAGTATTTCTGACTGGGTAGGACATGTGGGATTTCCTCCTCTTTGCCCACATCACCAATGTTTTCAGCTTGTCGACAGTCACCTCATTTGTTGTCCTTGTCTCCGAGTCACATAACATGGATGACGAAATATAGAATCTCAGAATTCTTTCCCCAAGATTCATGGTCAGTTTCTTTGATGTTAGCACGTCCTTCATCCTGACAAAGCTGGTCTTAACTGTCTCAATTACCTCTTGGATCTCAAAATCAAATCTTCTATTGTCTGTGATAATCTTGACAAAGTATGTGAACCTTTTCACAAATGCACCTGTATGGGCCAGGAGCTCTGGGGAGCGGCACACACAAGCAGACTGGGGAAGGTATGTGTGAAAGGTAAGTGGGTAATTTGGGCGGGGGTAGACTAGGTAGAAATGGGTGGTTGGAGTTGGGTAATTGGTCGGGGTGGGTCAGGTGGTCATGGGAGGGTTGGGTGGTCAGTCGGGGGGGGGTAGGAAGGGGTAGTTGAGGATCAGGCGGTTGCAAGGGGAGTTGGGGGTAATCGGGGATGGGGATAGTCAGGGGGTCGGGAATATAGTCGAGGGGATGGGTGGGTAGGCCGGGTTGAGTGAGAAAGTAGGCAGGGTGTGGGGCAAAGTTGACCATTTATTCCTACTTTCTATTTTCTATCTGTTAACCAATTCTCAATCCATTCCTGTGTATTACCCTCAACTCGTGAGCTCTAATTTTATTTACGAGATAACCTCTTGAATGGAACCACATCCAGTAGTTGCCCATTATCTGTACCGTTGGTAACATCCTCAAAGAACTCTAATAGCTTGTAAGATTGCCCTTTGATAAATCCATGTTGACTCTGACCAATCCGACCATTTTTTCTACGTGTCCAGTTACCACATCCTTTATAACGGATTCTAACATTTTGCCACCTTCTGATATCAGGTTAAAATTTTCTGTTTTCTGTCTCCCTCTTTTCTTAAATAGTGTGGTTACATTTTCTACTTTCAAAACTGCAAGAACCCTTCCAGGACTTATAGTATTTCAAAAGATGGTCACCAAACTCTGCAGCCGCCTAATAAAACACTCGGGAACATAGATCCAGGGACAGTACGGTAGCACAGTGGTTAGCACTGTTGCTTCACAGCGCCAGGGTCCCAGGTTAGATTTGTGGCTTGGATCACTGTCTGTGTGGAGTCTGCACGTTCTCCCTGTGTCTGCGTGGGTTTCCTCTGGGTGCTCCGGTTTCCTTCCGCAAGTCCCAAAAGACGTGCTTGTTAGTTGAATTGGATATTCTGAATTTTCCCTCTGTGTACCCGAACAAGCGCCGGAATGTGGTGACTAGGGGATTTTCACAGTAACTTCATTGCAGTGTTAATGTAAGCCTATTTGTGACAATAAAGATTATTATAAAAGATCATCAGACCTAGGGGCTTTACAAACTTTGAGTCCCCGGAGAGGGGCTGTTTAGCACAGGGTTAAATTGCTGGCTTTGAAAGCAGACCAAGGCAGGCCAGCAGCACGGTTCAATTCCCGTACCAGCCTCCCCGAACAGGCACCGGAATGTGGTGACTAGGGGCTGTTTACAGTAACTTCATTTGAAGCCTACTTGTGACAATAAGCGATTTTCATTTCATTTCATTTCAGTAATCTGTATAATTCTTAATGAATCACCTTTAGTAGCTGTTCCAATTCAATAACAAAATCCAATAAACCAAAACCCCTTTCAAGGGCGTGGTCAAGCATACTGTAATCTCTCCTTTCCCTGAGATACTTGTGACAATAAGCGATTTTCATTTCATTTTCATTTTTCATTTCATTCATTTCTCCAGAACTACTTTTTAACCAATACTAATTTCATTTTCATTTCCTCATTTCTGCCGGCCACTTGGTTCTCCAGTCCTCCTGGAAATACTTTGTGTCTTCCTCTGCGAAGAGAGACACAATGTAGCTTCAGTTTCTCTGCCATTTTCTTGGAACACCTGCAGGAATATCTGCAGAAAACATCTAGGTAAAGAATGCCTTTTAACATAGTAGAGAAGGGTTATTGCAGCATTATGTTTTTTTCTGTTAATGTGACAAAGTCCATTTATCAGTTCAGGCAGTCGGTAGTGCATGAAACAAATGATAAATCCTGCATTTGGAAAGGGTAACAGGTCCACCATCTGGTTAAATGGCCAATGGCCTGAATTTTAGGCCTGCTACAGAATTGGACACTTTAAATTAAGAATTGGAGATTTTATATTAAATCCACAGTCAGAACCACAGACAGGCCTGATGGGAATTCGATTAGCCAAGTTCGAATACACTGGACAGAGACAGAGAGCCGAGGCAAGTCTGGGCCTGCCCTGTAAACAGGACATCGGAAGATAATCGGTCCCATTCAAATGGATCGATTGTTGTGGATTGCCCAGATGAGGCCAGACTTTCTGGCACCTAGATATCCCGCCACTATCATATAGGGGATAGGATTACGTGTGGACAATGCACCTGAAGATGGAACCCCTGGGGGTGAGTTCCTGGTGTCCAGCAGAGTTGCAATCGGCAACTCCATTGGGTGTTGTATCACCCGTCCCAAGACTGCATTGGCCGAGGGCCAGAGAAGCTTCTGGAAGGGTGCGAAGAGGAATATAAGGAAGAGGAACCGGGAGACCATCCTCAGTGAAGACTTAATGTGGAGGCAGCGGAGAACACTCCACGGTGGACCAGAGGACAGAAGGAGGAGCGCGCGAGACCCACATTCGCAGACAAAGACCCTGCGACGACGGAGACTCAGAGGATTGGACCTGTAGCTCGATCCAATTCATCAGCACGGGTTGCATTGAGAGTCTTAAGGCGTACTATAGTTGGGAGAATTTGAGGGATAATTATTTCAGGGATGTATTATTGTGTTTTAAAATAAACTTGGGTTGAATTGTAAACTTGTGACATTTCGCGAATAAGGTGTCTGAGTAATCTCGCAAATAATGGCTGAACTGTCTGAATTTTACACACAACAACTGCACTCCCCGCCATAAAAAGGAGGCAGTGACTGATAAATCAGCGATCAAAATGGTTCAATTTAGTCACATGACACCCTGAATAATGAAATGTTAAATTGAGGCCAAGTCTAGCCGTTTCGGTAATCTGCATGCAGAGTGAATCCGACTTGCATCCTGTTCTCTCCACTGCGTGTGGGGACCTTGCAGAGTGCAAGGCTGGCTCGCATGCTGCCTGATTACCATAAACCTGTGGAAAATGAACCACTTTTGGAAGTTTGTGAGATTTTCGACAGCAGAATATAAATGCTTGCCTGTCGTGGGTGCCATTTGGGTGTATTGTAGCTAAAGGTAAAAACAAACTGTTTGAAGTAGAACAGCTTGCTGCGTAATTATTATTGCCACAGGGAGAATGGGAAAGCGCAGGTTTTGTGCCTTGGAAACAGTCCAGTGCTCATCAAGGAGAACAACACATTGGCCTATTACTGATGATTGCTGGAGAGCCGCCATTGACTCATATTTTTGTATTTGTACACAGGGTTGTTGCTGTATTTGTTCTTTCTCTCAATTACTTTGATGCGATGGTGGTATTAACAGAACATCTGACCTCATCAGCCGCAGGACTGTAATGACGGTTAAAGATATCGTTTGAGTGGTAATTGGAAGAAACACATAAACCACTGAAGAGGAGGGGATGGTGGTGTAGTGGTGTTAACAGTGGGCTCGTGATCCAGAGGACTAACCTGATGCTTTGGGGTTATGGGTTCAAATCCCACCACAGGAATTTGAATTCAGTTAATAAATGTGGAATATAAAACTGGCTCATATCATAATGGTGACCATGAACATCGATTGTTGTTAAAAACCCAGCTGGTTAACTTTGTGCCTCTCTAGGAAGGGAAATCTACCATCTTTACCTAGTCTGCTGGCCCCACAGCAATGGGGTTGATCTTAACTGCTCTCAGACAAGGGCAATCGGAGTTGGGCAACAAATGCTGGACTTGCTGGGGCTATCCACATCCCATGAAAGATAAAAGGTGCATGCAATGATTCAGTGATTCAGAACCAATGATTCAGTTTTGTTTTAAAGCTTATTTAATGTCATCAGGATTTCTTGCTGCCAACTTCTGGAATTATAGAATTTACATTGCAGAAGGAGGCCATTTGGCCCATTGAGTCTGCACCGGCCCTTGTCAAGAGCACCCTACCAAGCTGGGAATCGAACCGTGGGACTCAGGAGCTGTGAAGCAACAATGCTAACCAATGTGCTGCTGTGCCGCACACTTACTTGGAAGGCGCCATTTATTGGAATAAAACAAAATCTTAAACAAAAAGGCAGAACAAGAAGGAACAATGTGGTGCCAGGAATCGACATTGCAGACACCCCTCCCCATTAATCTTACTTTGAGTCCATGAAAAATAATGGAATTGATGATCGGGCTGGCACGGTGGCACAGTGGTTAGCACTGCTGCCTTACAGTGCCAGGGACCCAGGGTCATCAGTTCATAAGATATAGGAGCAGAATTCGGCCACTCGGCCCATCGAGTCTGCTCCGCCATTCGATCACGGCTGATATATTCCTGATCTGGTATCTACAATGCTACAGGCCAAGAGCTGGATTGTGAAATAAGTCAGAGCATCTCCTCCCTTAGAACACATGAACTACGGGGGGGGGGGGGGGGGGGGGGGGGGGGAGTAGGCAATTTAGCCTCCCGAGCCTAAACAAACTCAATGTGATCAAGGCTGATCCATCCTGGCCTCAACTTCACTGTCCTGCCCATTCTCCATAACCTTTCAACCCATTACCAATTAAAAACCTGTCTAACTCCTCCATAAATTTACTCACTATCCCAGCATCCTCCGCAGTCTGGGGTAGCGAATTCCACAGGTTCACAATCCTTTGGGGGAAGTAGTTTCTCCTCAGAATCTGTTTTAAATTTGCAACCTCTTATTCTAAGACGATGACCTCTCATTTTAGAATTCTCCACAAGAGGAAGCATCAGCTCCACGTCTACTTTATCCATACCTTTTAGCATCTTGCATACCTCAATTGGATCTCCCCTCATTCTTCTAAACTTTAGAGAGTGTAGACCTAAACTGTTCAATCTCTCTTGATACGACAAACCCCTCATCTCTGGAATCAATCTAGTGAACCTCCTCTGAACTGCCTCCAATGCCACCACATCTTGCCTCAAAGGGGACCCAAACTGTGCACAATACTCCGGGTGCAGTCTCACCAATGCCTTGTATTTCGGCCTCAGGTCACTATGTCTGTAGAGTTTGCATGGTCTCCCCATTTCTGCGTGGGTTCCCACCAGGTGCTTCAGTCTCCTTCCAGAGCCCAAAGGTGCGCAGGTTAGGGGGATTGGCCGTGTAAATTGCCCCATGGTGTCCAAAGATGTGCAGAATAGGTGGGGTTATGGCGATAGAGTAAAGAATATAGAAAGGTGAAGTGAGTGGGCAAAAACCTGGCAGGTGGAATGTAGCGTAGGACGAGGTGAAGTTATGCACTTTGGTGGGAAGGCCAAAGGAGTTGAATATGATCTAAATGGAGGAAGGCAGCAGAAAGTTGCAGTTCAGAAGGATTTGGGGGTTCCTCATGCATAAATCACAAAAAGCTGGCATGCACGTTAGGCAGGTACAGGGAAGGCAAATGGAATGTTGGTCTTTATTTCAAAGGGAATGGATTATAAAAAATAGAGGGCAAGATCTTCCGGCTGTTCATGCCAACAGGATCTTCTGTTCTTGCTGACTGCGCATCCTGCTGCGTGTTTCCTGGGGAGGGGGGGGGGGTTGTGGGGTGGATTCAATGGCAAATCCCATTGAGGGCAACGGGACGAGAAAATCCCACCGCTGGCCAATGGCGGGCCATCAGCCACTGCTGAGAAATAAGCTGCGGAGAGGCTAGAGAGTCTGACCCAGCAGTCTTGCTAAAACTATCTAAAGCACTAATTAAACCACACCTGGAACACTGTGAACAGTTTGGTCCTCTTTGCTAAGGAAAAATATACTGGAATTGGAGGCAGGCTCGAGCGGGTTCATTAGGTTGAACCTGGGTTTGAAGGGATTTTCTGATGAGGGGTGGTTGAGAAGGTTGGGCCTGTACGCATTGGTGTTTAGAAGACTGAGAGGCGACCTTATTGAGACATATAGGATTCTCAGGGACTTGACAGGGTAGATGTTTCCCCAAGTAGGAGAGTTTAGGACCAGGGGGCATAATCTCAGATCAAGGAGTTAACCATTTAAGACCGAGATGAGGGTAGTGAATCTGGAATTCTTTACCACAGAGAGCTGTAGAGGCTGGGTCATTAAATATGTTCATCTTTGCGACAGACAGATTTGTAATCAGTAAAGGAATCAAGGGTTCTGAGATAAGGCGGGAACGTGGAGTTGAGGATAATCAGATCAGATATGATCTCATTGAATGGCGGAACAGATTCGATGGGCCAAATGGCCTCCGTCCGCTCCTACCCTGCCTACTGGTCTAATCAGTTGCAGTGCCTACACGCTAACCTTTTGTGATTTATGTACAAGGACTCCCAGATCCCTCTGTGGAGCAGCATTCTGCACTCTTTCTCCATTAAATAATATCCCGCTTTTCTGTCCTTCCTGTTGAAGTGGACAATCTCATATTTTCCCCATTATACTCAATGTACTCCATCTGCCAAATTTTAGCCCATATTGTTTAGCCTATGATTATTTATGCCGTTGCAAATTCTTTGTGTCCACTTTGCAACTTGCTTTCCTTACCTATCTTTATATCATCAGCAGATTTATCCACAGTACTGCACAGTTGGTTCTTTCATCCAAGGTATTCATATCGATCATAGATAGTTGAGGTCCCAGTCCTGATTCTCACGGCATTCCATTATGGTTTGTCACCCCAAACATGGCACATTTATCCCAACTCACTTTTTCCTGTTAGTGAATCTTCTATTGATGTTGGTAAATAATCACCATCAGCGTGAACTATATGGCAGCTTCTTGAAAGTCATTTGGGAATCTAAATACATTACATCTACCAGTTCCCATCTCATCCACTCAACTTTATACATCCTCAAAGAATTTCAATAGTTTTTTCAAACATTATTTTCCGTTCACATACTATGTTGGCTCTATATGGTTGTATTATGACTTTTTAAATATCTACCTCTTTAATAATGAATGCTAGCATTTTCCCAATGATAGATGTTAGACACTCTGGACAATAGTTTCATGCTTTTTGTCTCAATTCTTTCTTGAATAAAGTTATCGATATTTTTCAGTCTGATGGGATATTTCCAGAAGTTAGGGGATTTTGGAAGATTACAACCAGTGCATCCACTATCACTGTAGCCATTTCCTTTAAAATCTGGTATGCAGGCCATCTGGTCCAGGTGACTTGTCAGCCTTTAGTCCCATCAGATTTCCTAATACTTTTCCTCTGTTGATTGTGATTGTTTTAAGTTGCCCCATCTCTTTTGCTTCTTGATTTTCTGCTATTCATTTGGATTTTGTTTGTGTATTCTATAAGCATATCAATGGGAAGGGGATACCCAGCAAAGAGTAGGACCTATTAGGGCGCAAGGAGCAATCAGTGGGCGGAGCCAGAGGATATTGGTAGGGTGTTGATCGAATACTTCACATCCGTCTTCACCCAAGAGAATGAGGATGTCAGTATGGAACGCAGGGAGAGAGACTGAGATTCTTGAGCACATTGACATTGGGAGTGGCAAGATATTGGAGGTGTTTCAGGCTTAAAAGTGGACAATCCTCCAGGTCCGGATGAATTGTGTCCCGGGATGCAGTGGGAAGAGAGGGGGGAGATTGCAGGGGCTCAGACACAAATTTTTAATTTTTCTTTGGCGATGGCGGAGGTGCCAGAGGACTGGAGAACAGCTAATGTGGTTCCACTTTTTAAGAAAGGTTGTACAGATAAGCCAGGGAACAACAGGCCAGTGAATCTTATGGCAGAAGTCGGGAACTATTGGAGAAAATTAATCTCCATTTGGAGAGGTAAGGTTTGATCAGGGATAGTCACCATGGCTTTGTCAGAGGAAGGTCGTGCCTAAAAAATTTGATTGATTTTTTTGAGGCAGTGACCAGGTGTGTAGATGAGGGTAGTGTAGTTGATGTAGTTTATGTGGATTTCACGAAAGCCTTTGGGATGAGAGACTTATGAAGAAGACAAATGTACTAGCTTCCTTTTTATTTTGTCCCTTGTTATTATTTTGAGTCGTTTTAAAGGTTTCTAAATCTTCTGGGTACTACAAATCTTTCGAGCATTGTTTATCTTTTCTTTCAATTTGATACCATCCTTAACTTCATAAGTTAGAGGTGGATGAAACATCCTTCTCATTGTGTTTCAATCTCAATGGAATGTGTCTTTACTGAGAGTTATAAAATATTCCCTTAAATGTTTACCACTATGCCTCCAACACGTAACCATTTAATCTATTTTAGATTTCTCTTTATGCAACTCTGTCTTCATACTCTTGTAATTACTTTTATTTAAGTTGGAGATGTCAGTTTCAGACTGACATTTCTCATCCTCAAACTGAAGGTAAAATTCCTGCATGTTATGATCACTCATACCCACAGGTCCCTTTATTATGAGCTAATTAATTAATCCTGTCTCATTACGCATTACCAAGTGTAAAATAATCTGCACCTTGGTTGCATTGTTACAAGAAATTTCCTGTTAGTGTCGAAAGATATGCAGGTTAGGTTGGGGATAGGGCAGATGAGTGGGCCTATGTAGGGTGCTCTTTCAGAGGGTTGGTGCAGACCCAATGGGGTGAAATGGCCTCCTTCTGCACTGTAGGGATTCTATGGTTCTATCATATCCACTGTGTATGGTCTCTTTGGGTTAGTGCATGACTCTCTGTAGCTCCATCAGCCTTTACTCTAGTGCACGGACACTGCCAGTGGCCTTTACTGCCACATGCTGGTCAGAATTGCTGGGAATCTGGGCATTTGCTTGGTTCACACAGAAGACCACACCTTCTGCATGTTTTGTTGTGTTTGGTTATTGTAGTGAGTCCATCAATAATTGGGCTTTTGCTTAGGACCTGTAAGCTTTGATGACTATGAGGATTGCTTTGTACTGACGTGCATTCTTGAGTGGGTCTTTGATGCTGTACATTTTGGGCTTGACTAACAGATCATTCTGGAAATCTTCCATTGGAGTGGATGCGATCACCAACACAGCAATTCTGTCTGCTAGTTCCACGTTTGAAGAATCCCAATACGTAGCCTTTTCTCTGCATCTGCTGATGAAGTGGTTTATGGATTCTGTAGGCTGTTATTGCAATGACATGAACACTAGTTGATGAATATGGAAGTTTAACCTGATTCTGAATTGAACTTCCAATGTAATCCATATCCTTTGGGGCTCTTTTCACTCTACTGCTGTTAATTCTGATGTGTTCGGCCTGTCAAGGCCTTCATTTCCAATTGCTAGACAAATATTTATGGCTTGCTTGTCTGGATCGGACACAGCCGAATCACGAAACTTGGGTTGGATTCTCCCGACGCCTAAATTGCGGCCGGCGCCTGGGCGGAGAATCCATGAAATTGGGACCGACACCGGTTACCCCATTCTCCTGGGCCCCGAAAAGCGGGGTACTCGGAGAGTATGCTGCACCGCATATCACCTACCTGGGGGCCATTGCTGGAGGTCCGCTCCGCTATTCTCCGCCCCCCGACCGGCCAAACTCCCGATGGCGTCGATCCAAGATGGTCCTGCCAGTCAGGATACTAGTCCGGAGCAGCCATGGTCGGGGGCAGGCCCATTGGGGCCTTATATGGGACTGGACAATGTTTGGGCGGGCGATCTGGATCGGATGCGTGGCCGATTGGGGGCACTATGTTTAAGGTCCAGCTCCGCGGTCTGAGTCCGCCATGGAGTACGGTGCGGCCGCTGACCCGGACGTACGGGGCCAGTAACTAGCTTTATGATGGTTCACTGCTAGCCCCTGCAGGGCTATGAGTATGTCGCCCTTTCCCACCAGTTTCTCTGGCATGAAAGGCCACAGGTTTTACGACGGTGGAGAATATAGTCCCAAAAACAGAGAATCCAGCCCCATAGCTCTGTACACTGTTTGACCATTCCGATTTCAGATAGTACGTCAAATGCATCCCCACTGCTGAATTTGGTGAACATTTTGACAGTATTAGATCATAGATTCCCGACAGTGCAGGAGGAGCCCATCGACTCTGCACCGACCCTTGGAAAGAGCACCCTACCTAGGCCCAATCCCCCACCCTATCCCTGTAACCCCAATTAACTTTTTGGACACCATGGGGCAATTTAGCATGGCCGATCCACCGAGCCTGAACATCTTTGTACTGTGGGAGGAAACCGGAGCACCCGGAGGAAACCCACGCAGACACGGGGAGAAAGTGCAAATTCCACACAGTCACCCGAGGCGGGAATTGAACCCGGGTCCCTGGTGCTGCGAGGCACTAATTAAGGATACGAAAGAAATGAAGCAAATTTTCCATAAAGTCTGAGGTTAAATGTACTGGAACAGAGAATTGTTCAGTAAAGTCATAGAGTTGAAAAGGCATTGCCTCGGGAGAGGCCAGAAAGATATCTGAAGTGATTTTCAAGTTTGTGTTACTACAGCCTTCGGAACATGAGTTGAAAGAACTATGGAAGTTGATGGCTGGAACTCCAAGTTTGTGTAAAAGCAGTTAAGATAAAGGAAACCTAAGAGGGGGTTGCAAAATCCTGGACTGGATCCACTGTTAACAGTGGAGCAGAAGCTTGGTTGAAAAGTGTAATTTGTAAAACCTGCACTGGATTTCAGAATGAAAACCGCCAAGGAAACGCATTATTCAGAAAGAAGATTTTAAGGCGTGTTTTTTGGGTGTGGAGTTTGGAAACACACGTGTGATCATCATCTGAGGGGATTCTGAGGAGAAATCCAGAAACATTAACTTGGATTCAGAGCAGAGTGTGCAGATGACCACAGCCACCTTCTCTGCTTAAAAGAAACTTTCTTGTGTCAATCAAACTATTGTAGCTTAAGATAAATTTTGCAATTCATGTTAATCTCTAAACCTTATTAAGCTAAAGGGGAAGTAAAGGAATATTGCATAATAATCCAATGTTTCATGCTTAGTACATGTGTTTTTCTTGTTGTTCGTGGTCCTGTGACTTTCTTCCTCCACAAAAAATTATGAAAGTTTGAGCCAGGGTTCAATTCTGGGATCTTTCCGTCCAGTTATAACATCAACTGGGATTGTAACAATTAAACCAGCCACGCCCATACTCACACACGCAAGCTAGTGTATGCCAATAATATTGCAAAAAACAGGAAGAACTTTCGTTTTCCTCACATCACTTACCTGCACACAGAATTAATGCCTTGGGCTTCATTCCCGGGTCTGACCACCTCCGATTTCCTCTCTTAGACAACTCTTTTGTTTGAAAGAATAGCACTTACCCAGGCTTAAGCACCCCGCCTCTCGGTTCCAACTCTGAGCGACTTATTTCTAACATCTGCTAAACCTCCTGTATTTATACGAGCTCAGATTCTGGAAAGCTGAGCTGGCTAGCAAACATGTTCAGACACATTACCTGATTAACTCACTGCTGTTGCCCCTCGCTAACGGACATGTTTCATGCTAAGACTGAGAAAAGCACAATGAGGGGTGAAATGCTGAACGCCAACTTAACTAGGTTTCGGGAAGCGATCACCTCTTAAAACCCTCTGACTTACACATTCCCGTACCAGCCTCCCCGGACAGGCGCCGGAATGTGGCGACTAGGGGCTTTTCACAGTAACTTCATTGAAGCCTACTCGTGACAATAAGCGATTTTCATTTTCATTTCATTTCCTGATTCAAGCTCTCTCTCTTCTCACTGAAGTCAGTCTTCAGATATTACCTTTGTTTAACTTACTTCCATTTGCCTGCTACAAGTGTTCAAATTAAATGATGCTGTTCATTCCCCAGGATGTTAAAAAGTGCTTCACAGCCAATGAATTACATTCGAAGACCATAGACCATAGAATTTACAGTGCAGAAGGAGGTCACTCGGCCCATCGAGTCTGCACCGGCCCTTACAAAGAGCACCCTACTCAAGGCCACGTATCCACCCTATCCCCATAACCCCCACTTAACCTTTCTGGGCACAAAGGGCAATTTAGCATGGCCAATCCACCTAACCCGCCCATCTTTGGATTGTGGGAGGAAACCGGAGCACCCGGAGGAAACCCACGCAGACACGGGGAGAATGTGACCCAGCCGGGAATTGAACCTGGGACTCTGGAGCTGTGAAGCAACTATGCTAACCACTATGCTACCGTGCTGCCCAAAATCAGTCATTGTTATGTTGGTATAAACAGCACAATCAGTGACATCATCCCACAAATCGCTACGGGATACAAACCCAACAACATGTGGGAAAGTCAATTGGTTTTAAAGCAGATTTATTGTTAAAATAAAAAAGAGCAACAGAGGAATGTGACATAAAATTTGAAAATCAGAGTGATATTACAATAGAATTTGTTTAAAATGTTGAGAGTCATTTTATTATAAGGAAAAAGATTCAATTCACTTTCAGCGAACAAATAAAATTCTTTGCAAGACATTTCTGCCCATTCAGAATAGACTCTACAAACCAAAGGAAATTACATCCTGTCATAAAGCACTTACTCCCCAGTGACTCAATCACTTAATTACAATTTCTAAATACATTAATTCCACTGTACTTCCACGAAAAAGCCCATCTCAACAGTGCAATCTTTTGGTGAAGTATGCAATCAATTTTCCGTCACTCCATAAATGGTCGCGGAGAATGTGAAAGACCCCTTAGATGAGTCTTTGACTTTCTTCTTTGAATGGATGTCAAGCATCCGGCAATTTAGAGTTCAGCTGGTTAATTGCGCTGTGCTTTACCATAGAGTTTTCTGCATCCATTAACTGTCCACTGTTAACAACAGCCGACTAGTTGAGTGTTCATTATTTGCTAGCCCAGGCTCTTCAGCTTTGTTGAAGAGCGACAAAGTGGCCTGGGAGTGAGTGAGGGTGGGCTGCTGAGATGGTGCAAGGAGCTTGTAACAAGATGAGAGCTAGCAGTGGGTAGGAATCCAGGGGAGTCAGGCTCGAGGAGCCAGAAACTGGTAAAGGCAAAATGGGAAGGCTGCAAAGTGACTGGTGGGAAAGGTGTAGTGTATTGGATAATTGGGGAGGAAGTTCAGGAATTGTTAATAATAATAACTTATTGTCACAAGTAGGCTTCAATGAAGTTACTGTGAAAAGCCCCTAGTCGCCACATTCCGGCACATGTTCGGGTAAGCTGATACGGGAATTGAACCCGCGCTGCTAGCCTTGTTCTGCATTACAAACCTGCTGTCTAGCCCACTGAGCTAAACCAGCCATAATGCAAATGGCAGTTGCAACATATTTCCTTACTTCCTCAGTTTCCTTGTTGGACCATGAGTGTGGTCGTTACGGCAGCCCAGACGGTGTTGATTTTTGTTACTTGTAATGTTTGATTGATTCATTGCTTCCGCTGTTGTAAAAACAACTAATCAGAGAGCGCAGCTGTAAAGGTCTGGACATTTCTGGTATAGGAGACGGATTAAATAACAATCATACTGGCTGTTGTGCCAAAGTTCTGCCAGCCTTTCCATTATCAAAATGGACTGCATGTGCTTGGAGGGTGCCTGGGGTGGATGGTAAATGTGTGCTGGGTGGGCAATGCAGGAGTTTGAGGTGGGGTGAGCGGGGGGTGGCGGAGTGGGGGTGTGGGGTGAGAGAATGTCTCTGGCTTTCCTTGGAAATTCCTGCTGCTATTGTCTTGGAAGGACATAGTGAGAGAAAGGCACTGTAGGCGTTGGCACAAGTTTCTTTGAGACTTCTAAAGTTACCCCAGCCATTCACCTAAATATGATAATGCTATCAGGTGGCACTTACTCAGCAATAGCCTTTGTACTGATGCTCAGTTTGATTCCTGCCAGGGACACCAGGTTCCAGGCAACTTTCAACCCTTGGCCCAAACACGGACAAAAGAGCTGAATACCAGAATTGAGAGTGACTAACCTTGGCAACAAGGCAGTGTTTGTTTGGCATCAATTAGAGGAAAGTCCTCTCCTGGTTGGAGTCATACCTGACATAAAGGAAGTTAGCTGTAGTTATTGCAAGCCAATCATTCCAGCCCTATGAAATATAGAAGTTCCCCACGGTAGTGTCCTAGGTCCAGCCATCTTCAGCTTCTTCGTCAATGACCTTCCCGGGTAGCACGGTAGCGCAGTGAGTATCATAGAATCATAGAAGTTACAGTGCAGAAAGAGGCCATTTGGGCCATCGAGTCTGCACCGGCTCTTGGAAAGAGCACCCCACTTAAGTCCACACCTCCACCCTATTCCCGTAACCCAATAACCCCATCTAACTAAGGGCAATTTAGCATGGCCAAACCACTTAACACTGCACATCTTTGGACTGTGGGAGGAAACCGGAGCACCCGGAGGAAACTCACGCGTACAATGTGCAGACTCCGCACAGACAGTGACCCAAGCTGGGAATCAAACCTGGGACACTGGAGCTGTGAAGCAACTGTGCTAACCACTATTCTACCGTGCTGCCCTGCCTAAGTAGCACTGCTGTCTCACGGTGCTGAGGTCCCAGGTTCGGTCCCTCCTCGGGGTCACTGTTCGTGTGGAGTTTGCACATTCTCCCCGTGTTTACATGGCTTACACCCCAACAACCCACGGATGTGCAGGGTAGGTGGATTGACCATTCTAAATTGCACCTTAATTGGAAAAAATTAATTGGGTACTCTTAAAAAAAATCAATGACCTTCCTTCCATCATAAGGCCAGAAGTGGGTATGTTTGCGAGATGATTGCACTATGTTCAGTAGTATTCACAGCTGCTTTGATACTGAAGGAGGTCACATGTAGAAAAACCTGGGCAACACACAAGCTTGGCTCATAAGTGGCAAGCAATATTCGCACCATACAGGTAGCAGGCAATGACTGTCTCCAACAAGAAAGAATCTAACTATCTCCCCTTGAAGTTCAATGCCATTACCATCACTGAATCCCCCACCATCAACATCATGAGCATTACCATTGACCAGCAACTGAACTGGATTAGCCATATTAATACTGTGGCTACAAGAGTAGGTCAGAAGTGGGGAATTCATTGGTGAGCAACCACCTCCTCAGTCTGAAGTCCGGTCCACTATCTACAAGTCACTTCTTGACTTCCCTAGATGCGTGGAGCTCCAACAACACTCAAGAAATTCAACATTATTTAGACCACAGTCGCCCACTTGATTGGTCCCTCTGCCACTGACAGTGGATTCAGTGTGTACCACCTAGAAGTTGCGACAAGTGCCCCTTTGAAAGCACTACCCAAACCTTGACCTCAACCACCTAGGATAGGAAGGACAGCAGGTGCATGGGAACACCACCACCTGTAAGTTCCTCTCCAGGGCATGTACCACTTTGAATTGGAACTATATCACTATTCATTCACTGTCGCTGGATCAAAATCCTGGAACTCTCTCCCTAACAGCACCCTAGGTGTATCTGCACCGTATTGACTGCAGCGGGAGAAGAAGGCGGAGGAACGCCTCAACCTTTCCTCATGCAATGAAGGATGGGCAACAAATTCTAGCCTATCCAATGATGCTGATATCCCAAGAATGATTACAAAATGCTACCAAATCTGGTCTAATTTCCATTAGAGTTTCCTGGAATGGTACGAGTTCATAAAGAGATATGTTGACTTTCTTGTCATGTTTGATGGAAGTTCTAGATTAATATTGCAGTATTACAATTGGGTTTTATCCATGATGTGGAGATGCCGGCATTGGACTGGGGTGAGCACAGTAAGAAGTCTTACAACACCAGGTTAAAGTCCAATATGTTTGTTTCACACACTCCATTTTATCCATGTTAGGCGTCCAATACTGAACAACAATAGAATCTTATCATTTTTAACAATCTGTACGCAAACAAAATCAGATTGGCAGCACAATTCTTGTAATGATGCCAGGAACTGTGGGCGTGATTCTCCGCACCCGGGAGAAATCGTGAGGCTGGCGTCAAAAACGGGCGGGTTTGACGCCAGCCTCCGCCCCCCCCGACTGGGAACCGATTCTGCTCCCCGGTCGGGGATAGCATTCCGCGGCCGTGAACTCCGGCATCGCGGGCTTAACGAATTTTGTTAAGCCCGCTAGCCAGAGTTAGCGACGGCTGACGCGTCAGATGATGTCAGCCGCGCATGCGCGGATTGGACGACTCCAACCCGCGTATGCGCGGATGACGTCATCACGCATTTGCGTGAAACCTGCGCATGCGCGGGCCGGTATGCCCCTCAGCCGCCCCGCGACTGGATACAGCGGGGCGGCGGAAGGATAAAGAGTCCGCGGGGTAAGTACCCACTGCCCGCGATCGGTGCCCACCGATCGCGGGCCCATGGCAACATTGGCACGGCCGTGGTACTGCCGTGCCAATCGGTGCCATGGTTCCCCAGATCGGGACTTTACGGCCGTTTTTACGAACGGTCAGACCAGGTGTGATTGACGTTCATAAAAACGGTTGTAAAGGCCTTGGAAATCGGCCCATCGGCCAGCTGAGAATCGCTGCTCAGCGTAAAAAAACGGCGGGCAGCGATTCGTGTCGGGAGGCGGGCGTGGGGGGGGGGGGAGAATAGCGGGAGGGCGTCGGACCAGCGTGGCCGTAAAAATTTACGCCGCCCGCTATTCTCCGCACCGTCGTAAGTGCGGAGAATTCCGCCCTGTGTGTTTATTTACCCTAACCAATAACATTTCTGGAAAATAAAAGTTTGCATGTTTCCTTTTCTTTATAATGCTCTGTGCAAATAAAGACAGCTAAAATTCAATGTTCTATTGTTCGGATCTCTTTGGGGGAACTGTGATAAGGCAAATTTACCAAACGGCCCCCCAAATGAAGAAATTAACAATAAGATTTCACTTCTTGTAACATTTACTTCAACACAAATCCAAACCAAAGTAAGATAGATATTGATTAACAGGAAAATAACACTTTAAAACAAAAAGGCAAATTTCACTTTGAATAGTCGATACAACAAAGACACATTTTACACAACCATAAGCACTTGCATCATTCATCGTAGCCATGTGGTACCACATCCACTTCCAAACTTCTCAAAATGGGCTTGTTACATAGGATCTCTTACTTTCTCAGTCAATCAATTTGGCCCTCAAATCATGTCGACCGGCAGCCATATTTCATCCAAGGTCCTCATAGGTGGTCATCACATGCCCGGCACACTCTTGCAGAACCTGCTACCTAGGTTCACAACAGTGCTGATCCCCCAGGGACTCCTTTATCCTTCCCCTTTGTAAAACCCATTGAATGGCCTGATCGGCTCAGGCAAAATCTAAGCAGAAGCAGTAAACCGGTTCAGTTTTCAATTCCTGCTCTAACCCTAGTTAGCTTTTCATCCTGTTTAACTGCATTACACACACACACATACAGCTCCATCTCTGTTCTCTCCTCTGCTGCAGCTCTGCTTTGTCTGCAGCTCTCCTTTGTCTCTCGCCACATGGCTTTCATATGTCAACCTCTTTCCTGCTCGTGCTGCTTCCAGGTCAGGGGTTGCCATGTCACATAGACCAGCATTACGTACTATTCAGGAAAATTGCAACTGATCCCTTTACAATTGATGTGAAATCTTAAGAGTCATTTTCAAACATTCTTAAAACCAATTACAGATTCCACAGACATGTAAAAGAAATTACACATTTTCCTTACTTCTGGTCAAAGGTTGTCACACTAGACTGTTTTTATTTTGCTTGTCTGCACAAACTAGAAATCCCACTGTATGAGTCACGAGGGAACATATTTAAATGAATTGTTGTTAAGGGAATAGTCCACAGCAGGCAGAAACCAGCCACCCCTTCTAGTTATGCTGGTGACTGTATTGTTCATTATTTCAGAGGCTGTTTCTCTATTCCCCCATTTCCTCAAATAATTTATCTCACTCTTCAAGTATTATTTGTATCTGACAACCCTCTGGTGTCCGAAAGGGAATGAGAAGCAAGTGAAGCAACATTGTGTAAATGGGCCGGAGTTGCTTCAGATAGTGACCTAAAATAATCTATACTCCAAGCTCTTAACCCTCTGGAAAGGCGAAGAAAGAATAGAGTTTGAACTATAGTGTTCAGATGTCATAATTAGGCATAAGCGACCAGCCAATAAATTATTGACGTCATATTTTTACTCTGTACAATCTGAGTATTCAAAACACAGATTAAAAACAAATGCAACAATGAAGGGATGTGATTAACATATGCAATGGAAAATCCTATCATTACGATATGGGAGTAATGAATTGGTAACAAGCTGGACATTGTCAACTGCAGCATAAATGCCATTCATTAAAAATTAAATCTTACTCTTTTTTCCTATTGGCATTTATTTGTAAGTGCTTTGTTTTCCTATTCCTATTTTAAAACTGCATATTTCACAATTAACTTCAATTTTTCAAAGCCATCCCTGATGGAAAAGGAAACACCTTTCTGTGGATTCTAAGAGTTATAGCTTCAGATCTGCTTCATGCAGCTTCAGCTTTTACAGCTTCAGATAGTTTGAAATCTGCCGTCCTTACCCAGTATGGCCGACATGTGCCTCCAGACACACAGCCATGTAGTTGACTCTTAAATGCCCTGTGAAATAGCCTGACTGGCCACTCAAATTATACAAACTTGTCAAAAATTAAAAGGAATGAAAGCGGGCAGGCCTCCTGGCCTCGAATAAGGCACCAGAAACAACAACATCATGTTGACCCGGGAAAGTCCTTCTTACAATTTTTCTGTCAATATTGGTACAGTCATCCACGGAATTATACTGTACAATGTCCCAGACACCACCATCACTATCCCTGGGCATGTCCTGTCCCAGTTAAAAATGAGGCATACTACAATGTGGTGAAGTGGTGAAGCTACAATGCATGCCAAACAGCAGAAGTAGCATGAGACACTCAAATTAAGCAAACTTGCAACCAATGGGTCATATCTAAGTTCTGCAGTCCTGCTTCATCCACCCATGCATGGTGGTGGACAATTAAACAACTCACTGGAGGAGGAAGCTCCATAGATTTCTCCATCCTCCATGATGAGGGAGCCCAGAACATCTGTGCAAAAGACAAGGCTGAACATCTGCAACAATCTCCAGCCAGATGTGCCGAGTGGATCATCCATCTCGGCCTCCAACAGAGGTCCCAAACATCACAGGTGCCATTTTCCAGCCAATTTAATTCACTCCACGTGATATTAAGAAACGGCTGAAGGTGCTGGATACTGCAAAGGCTCTGGGCCCTGATAATATTCCGGCAAAAGTCTTGAAGACCTGCGCTCCAGAACTTGACTCCAGAACCCCTAGCAAATCTGTTCCAGTACAGTTATAACACTGGCATCTACCCCGCAATGCAGAAAATTACCCAGTTATGTCCTGTCCATGAAAAACAAGACAAAACCAACCCGTTCAATTTGTGCCTTAACAGTCTACTCTCGATTGTCAGCAAAGGGGTGGATGGTGTCCTCAACAGTGCTATCAAGTGGCACTTACACCGTAATAACCTGCTTGCTGATGCTTGTTGTGTGTTTTTATAATGACATAAAGGCACCAATCACCAATAAGGGATTGTGCAAACATGTCATGGGTTTGTTTATTAACCCTAGGCACATGTGAACAGATACAATGAACAGAAAGCTGATGAGATCTGAGATGCAGAGCAGTGTGTGTGCGCTCTGCTCCAGACTGAAGTGAAACTGAGGCTGGATAACATGACACATTTTCATTAAAGTGATGGAATGATGTCCCTTCAAGGCATATTACCAGAAATGCTCAGTTTGGGTTCGGCCAGTGCCATTCAGCTCCTGAACTCATGACCTTGGTTCAAACATGGACAAAAGAGACCAACTCCAGAAGTGAGGTGAGTGTGACTGCTCCTAATGATAAGGCAGCATTTGACTGAGTATGACATCAAGGGACCCCAGCAAAACTGGAATGGGAATCAGATGGAAAGCCCTCATTGGTTGGAGTTATAGCTGGGACAAAGGAAGATGTCTGTGGACCATTGATTTTCAATTATCTCAATTCCAGGGCATGCCTACAGGAGTTCCTCAGGTTAGGTTCCGAGGTCCAACCTCCTTCAGTTGCTTCATCAATGACCTTCTTTCCATCATAAAGTCAGAAGTGGGAAGTTCGCCGATGACCATTCATGACTCCTCAGATACTGGAGCAGTCCATGTGCACATACAGCAAGATCTGGATAGTATACAGGCTTGGGCTGACAAGTGGCAAGTTACATTCATGCCAAACACAAATCCCAGGCAAGTACCATCTTCAACAAAAAAGAATCTGACCATCTCCCCTTGAGATTCAATGGCATTACCATCGCTGAATTTCTCATCATTAACATCTGGGGGTTATCATTGACCTGAAACTGAACTGGACCAGCCATATAAATACAGTGGCTTCAAAAATAGGTCTGAGGCTGGGATTTTGCGTCATGTAACTCTCGTCCTGTCTTTCCAAAGCCTGTCCACAATCTGCAAGGCCCAAGTCGTGTGATGGAATAATCTCCACTTGCCTGGATGTGCGAAGCTCCAACATCACACAAGGAGGACAACAGCATCCAGGACAAAGCAGCCCTTTTGATTGACACTGCATCTACTGCCTTCAACATTCACACCCTCCACCACTGACATACAGTAACAGCAGTTTTGTAGCATCTACAAGATGCAGCTTCTTATGAAGGTTTCTTTGACAGCACCTTACAAACCCATGACTGCCACCATCTCTAAGGACAAGGTCAGAAGGTGCAAATAAACACAACCAACCCCTTAACCTCCTCCCCCACCTCATGACCCCGTGCTTGCCTGTGTCCTCCCCCAACCCTGTCTGCTTGATTCCCACTCTGAGGTAAAATTGGGGTTCAGATCCAGAAATTAATTCTAATCAGGTCCAAACTCAGATGCCTTGAGCCACACATATTTAGATTTCTGTCGGATATACTTAATATGTCTGTGCGGAGTCTGCACATCCTCCCCGTGTGTGCGTGGGTTTCCTCCGGGTGCTGCGATTTCCTCCCACAGTCCAAAGATGTGCAGGTTAGGTGGATTGGCCGTGATAAATTGCCCTTAGTGTCCAAAATTGCCCTTAGTGTTGGGTGGGGTTACTGGGTTATTGGGATAGGGGGAGGTGTTGACCTTGGGGAGGGTGCACTTTCCAAGAGCCGGTGCAGACTTGATGGGCCGAATGGCCTCCTTCTGCACTGTAAATTCTATGATAATAAAATAATCATTAGTGCCAGATTGCAGTTTCACTAAGGCCTGAAAAGAAATGGGAAAATTCATGTCTGAACCAATCTAACCTTCAGCACCATTTGGCACCGGTTTAACGGGAACAGCGGGTGTAATTTTCCCAACTTAGTCCCTGCCCAAATAACAGGACCATCTGCTGCTCAGGAACATGTTGACAGTTGGCGAGGGCTTTGACGAGGGTCTTTCTCCGAGTCATGAAATAGCACTGAGCCACCAGGCCCCGCAGTGTGGTTGAGACGGTACACCCATTCTGTCAAAGGAAAGATTTCTAACTTAAAAGACAACATGAAAGATTTACCTTCACTTGGGTCTTGGAGGCTGCAGCAACCAGAGGGATGGAGAGGAGACCTGGGAAGATTGCTCTCTGGAGATCCTGCTGAGGCACCTCAGCGAGGTGAACACACCCAAGGATGGGAGGAAGCGGATGACGTCTCAAACTGAGCAGATGTGGATAGGAGGGGCCAAGAAGCTCAATGGCAGGACTGTGCTGGCTCCAACCTGGAGATAATGCATCAGGAGGAGTCCAGACCTCAGGAGGGCAGGAAAGGTGAGAGGCGTAACTGTTTTGGTTGTCAATCCCCACACTATGCCTTGCCCAACATCCTGGGCATGGAACTCCTCGAACCATCACACTTTGCAGCTCCACCCATTCCTCTCACATCCCTATCTGAAAAGCCAACACTCTTGCTAATCTTTATCATCCTCTCATATCCATGTCTCATGTACCCATGCCTCGCACACCCTCCACAAATGATGTCCCTGCCTCCCATCTACACCAGCCTCCACTGACAGGCACCTTGATGGCCACTGGCAATGGGTGTCTGTCTGCCCCTTTGAGAAGAATGTTGTGTCCCAGGAGCAGCGACCAACTGTGATCCTGAGCCCCCTGGTGCTTAGGAGAGCTGAGCATTTGCTGGTACACCATCTGTTGAGGGTTAATAGCTTGGGAAGCAGATGCCCTGGCTGTTAAGTTAGAATTGAGGGTTAAGTGGTTCTAAATTCACTTTTTAAGTATTCTTCACAACATATCCCAGGGGATTCTCACCCTCCTTGAACGCTGCCCAGTGAAACCTGGGAAAGTGTGGGATGTTGGCACCCTAACCAAACCGCACGTTTAGCGGACTTGAACCACTACACAAACCTGCCACCTCTGCTCCCCCACCCCAGGCCCGGAAAATCCCCGCCCAAAGAAACAGGAAGATACGTTTAGCCTCCTGAGCCTGTTCTGCCATGCAATTAGATTAAGGCTGATCCGCAACTAAACTCCTTTTCTCCATATCCCTCAACAGCTTGGGATAACAAAAACCTATTAATCTCAGGTCCAAAGTTTAAAACTGTGGCAGATAGGTCCAAACCTCTGTCGCCTCTGTGTGTGTAGGTGTTTTATAACTTCACTCCTGAAAGGTCTGACTCCAAATTTGAGAGGAAGCCCATGCAGACCCGGGGAGGACGTGCAGACTCTGCGCAGACAGTGACCCAAGCCAGGAATTGAAGCTGGGACCCCGGAGCTGTGAAGCCACAGTGCTAACCGCTGCGCTACCATGCATAACCACAGCTTTGCATAGCTGTAGCATGATTTACCTCAGCATGATTTACCTCTTTATATTCTAGTCCTCTCGATATAAAGGCCAGGATTAGACTTTGTGATTTATTTTCTATACTTGCTTATGACATTTTAAAGATCTCTGCTCCAGGACTACTCCCCACCCACCCCTACTCCTCCACTTCACTCCCCCCCCTCCCCTGCTCCTCCCCCCCCTCCCCCCCCCCCCCCCCCCCCCCCCCCCCCCCCCCCCCCCCCCCCCCCCCCCCCCCCCCCCCCCAACCACCTGGGTCTGCTCAGACCACAGTGTATCTAGATTCTCCCTATTTAGAAGGCATACTAATCCATTTTGGGTCCAAAGTGGATGACCTCAAAATTAGTTTTTCTTCATTGATAGGAATGGGCGTCGTTGGCCAGTTGAGTCATATTGCCCATCCTGAATAGCCCTTTTGAAGGTGGTGGTGGTGAGCTTCCTCTATTGGCAAACATCGCGTTATCACTTAATCTATCAATATCTCTTTGTAATGCCGCCTGGCTGTGTATGTGTGTGTATCTTCGATAAATCAAATATGTTGTTTTTGATTCCATCATCTAAGCCGTTAATAAATGCATTGAATATTTCAGCTCCCAACACCGATCCTCACGGGATATCACTCGTCATATTTTGAATATTAGATTCTGAGATTCTGCCCTTTGTCACTGCTCGCTTCCTCTTGGCACTCAGCCAATTACCTATCTGGGTCAACAATCAATTCCATGGGCGAACAGCATCTTATGAGAAACATTATCAAAGGCCCTCGCAAAGTCCAAATCAGTAACATCTGTAAGACATTCCCCACCCCAGTTACTCCTTCAAAAGTTCAATCAGATTCATCGGGCATGATTACCTTTACAAAGCCAATCGTGACTCTCTCTGATCAGGTGAAAATATTCGTGGTGTTCATTCAACTTATCCTTAATTACAGACTCTCGTCACTTCCGCTCAATGGATGTTGGTTTTGCTCGTCTATAATTCCTGGCTTCTCTCTGCCACCTTTCATAACGAGTGGATTTACGCAAAAATTCCAAATCCAAAGAAATGTTTCCGGTGTCAAGCAAACTTTAAATGATTATAGTCAGGATTTTGTCTAACTTCTGCCAGTGACAGAATTCCTGCTCTAATAATTTAAATTAAAGAATGGTTTTGGTGACGTTTTGTGCTTGCTGGACTTGTAAAATTAAATATTGTGTTATATTCCAGAAAGTTAGCTGGTGAAAGATCGAAGTGGAGAATTTCTTGACACTTTTGTAGGGATTTATTAACAGAGTTATACATTACAAACATGCACGTCCGAACCCGATGACCAGTTTTAGTCCGTTCCCTTTTTTTAGGGTCACGAGTGAATCTCTACTCAAAGCCCCATCTGCAGACACTTAAATAATGTAGTCAATGTACTTTCTCATACTTCTGTATTCCCAGAATCATAGAATCCCTACAGTGCAGAAGGAGGCCATTTGGCCCCTTGAGTCTGCACCAACCCCTGAAAGAGCATTCCACTCAAGCTCACTCGCCTGCTTAATCCCAATAGCCTCTTAACATAACCAACGCATCTTTGGACACGAAGGAGCAATTTAGTATGGCCAATCCACCTAGCCTGCATCTTTGGACTGTGGGAGGAAACCAGAAACGTCCAGAGGAAGCCTACCCAGACACGGGGAAAATGTGCAAACTCCACACAGATATTCACCCAAGGCAGGAATTGAACCTGGGTCCCGGGCATTGTGAGGCAGCAGTGATTAAAAACCACACTAAGGAAATTCGCTCAATTTGCAGGTCGTTGATAGACTCAGTCTCGATGTCTTTCCCTTTGGTGGGGAAATGATAAGCAAGGTCCTTTATCATCTTCAAACCAGTGACATCCTGACCAACGTGTATCTTAAGCAGCATTAGCAGCGACTGTGAATCAGACTTCAAGGGGTTCTGGTTGTGGGAATGGATAGATGTACAGTATAATGTATTTTCTAAATTCTTTCAGGGGATGTTAGCGTCACTGGTAAGGCCAGCATTTGTTGCCCATTCCGAGTTGCCCTTGAACTGATTGGCTTGCAAGTATAAACATTCGGGGGCTGGATTCTGAGATTAAGTGTTGACACCAACGCAGAATTCGTGAACTTTCACGACAGAAAAACTGGTGCCACAGCTGGACCGCTTCTGCTACGGTTGAGTGACTATCACCGGTGCCGCATGTAACACAATCGATTCCAATGAAAAACGGTCCATGATTGACACCCGGGAGGCAGTCACACTCCCCACACACACTTATCCCAGCCAACAAGGTGGCACTGGTTGTACTGGAGTGCACCCATACAGTTGATGGGTTGGCTGAGGCCAGTTGGCATCCAGGGGGGTACCCTGGGCGGGCACCTACATGACCCGTGGCACTAAGAACAAACAAAGAACAAAGAAAAGTACAGCACACGAACAGGTTACAAGGAGAGATTGGATAGTCTGCGGTTATTTTCCTTGGAACAAGGAAGATTGAAGGTTGACTTGATTGAGGTGTACAAAATTATGAGGGGAAGAGATAGAGTGGACAGGTAAAAATTGTTCCCCTTGGCATAGAATTCTAGAACCAGGAAGCATAGTGGTTAGCACAATTGCTTCACAGCTCCAGGGTCCCAGGTTTGATTCCTGACTGGGTCACTGTCTGTGTGGAGTGTGCATGTTCTCCCCGTGTCTGCGTGGGTTTCCTCCGGGTGCTCCGGTTTCCTCCCACAGTCCAAAGATGTGCAGGTTAGGTGGATTGGCCAGGCTAAATTGCCCTTAGTGTCCAAAATGGCCCATAGTGTCGGGTGGGGTTACTGGGTTATGGGGATAGGGTGGAGGTGTGGGTTTGGGTAGGATGCTCTTTCCAAGAGCCGGTGCAGACTCGATGGGCCGAATGGCCTCCTTCTGCACTGTAAATTCTATGAAAAGATAAGTGGCAGAAGGTGTGGAGGTCCCTCGAACTAAGTTCAAAGTGGGCTGTTCGCAGTGTGTGCAGCTGCATGGCTGCCTTGTCGGCTGCAGCAATGGTGTTCCGTGCCCGTCCACTTTCCTGCACCGAGCCCATAGCCCTGTAACTATAGCACTTAAGGTGCAGATCCAGGTACTTTCTAAAAAGAGTTTAGGGTCTCTGCTTCCACCACCAACTCGGGCAGCTAATTTCAGACACCCACCACCCTCTACGGGGGTGGCGGGGCCGAGGCGGGGGGGGTGGCGGGGCCGAGGCGGGGGGGTGGCGGGGCCGAGGTGGGGGGGGGGGGCCGAGCCCGAGGTGGGGGGGGGGGGCCGAGGTGGGGGGGGCGGGCCCGAGGCGGGGGGGGGGGGGCCGAGGCGGAGGCGGGGGGGGCGGGCCCGAGGTGCGGGGGTGGGCCTGAGGGCGGACGGTGGGGGGGGCGGACGGGGGGGGGGGGGGCGGAGGGGGCTGCCCTGGGGGAGGGCGGCCACCGCGCATGCGCTGGTTGGCACCGGCCCAACTGCGCATGCGCGGGACCCGAGTCTCTGGCGCCCCCTAGCACATGGCGCCCCGGGCAACTGCCCGAGTTGCCGGTGCCTTGGGCCGGCCCTGCCTTCAACCTTCTTTGTTCCAAGGAAAATAACTGCAGACTATCCAATCTCTTCTCGTAGCTGTACTTTTCTATCCCTGACAACATTCTTGTAAACCTCCTCTGCTCTCTCTCCAGAGCAATTACATCATTCCTGTAATGTGGTGACCAGAACTGCGCACAATACTCCAGTTGTGGCCTCACCAGTGTTTTATACAATTGCCACTCAGTGAAAGTTATGGGCCATCGTTTGATGGTCACCATTTTGATTAGGCACTTGATAATTCCAGATGAATTAATTTAATTTAAATTCCACCAGCTCCTGTGGTGGGATTTGAACCCACATCCCTTTGACATTAGCCTGGATCTCGAGATTACTAGCCCATTAGCATTGTGGGGACAACCCCATCTCCCCCATAGGCTTGTATGTGTTCCTTGTATTCAAGTTTCAGGCAGGTTAGAGAATGAAAATCAATTGTGTGGCTACCTTATTTGCATTCTTAATAAATGAACGTAAAACATACTGGTCGTCCCTCAATAAGAGATATAAATAGCGCATGTCTTTATATCCATCAATAAGCCATTGCTTATTCCAGAAACTATTCCACTTTAGAATTTATTTGGATGATCCTGCATGTGATCGATTATATTAGAGGAATAGAATAAACAGCATCTGAAAAGACAGTTATTTTTTCCAGTTGCCCAAACATCTACCCAAATCAGCAGTGAAGGGTTGTTGAGAGCTTATTTCATTTTGAGTGTTTGCTTCTATAGCAGCTAGATTTAGGTGAAGTACATAATGCTGGCACCCCACTGACAAGAAACATTTAAATCTCTAACCAATGCCATCAAAATCTGATTGCATTACTCTGCAACGCTCAATAATCCAACCATGGCATCCCAGGCCTCACAGGGGTGTAAATGGGCAGCACGGTAGCACAAGTGGATAGCACTGTGGCTTAACAGCGCCACGGTCCCAGGTTCGATTCCCGACTGGGTCACTGTCTGTGTGGAGTCTGCATGTTCTCCCCGTGTGTGCGTGGGTTTCCTCTGGGCGCTCCGGTTTCCTCCCACAGTCCACAGATGTGCAGGGTAGGTGGATTGGCCATGCTAAATTGCCCCTTAGTATCCAAAAGGATTAGGACGGGTTATTGGGTTACGGGGATAGGGTGGAAGTGAGGGCTTAAGTGGGTGGGTGCAGACTCGATGGGCCGAATGGCCTCCTTCTGCACTGTATATTCTATGTACCTATCCTTGCTGATGGGATAGTGCAATGCTCTATATTCCTCACTGTTGTCTCAGGCTTCCTGCTTGACCTTTGGCCCAAGGGGCTGGTTTATCACAGGGCTAAATTGCTGGCTTTTTGTGGTAGTATGACTAGAGGTACTACGGTACCTGGGAGTGTGAGCTACCATTGGTGGAGAAGGCTCGCTGCTCATTGGCCCAAGTGTTTGCATTTCATTGGTCGGGATGTAAGGTAGCTCCGCCCAATGAGGCGGGGTATAAGAACCCGTGTTTCCCAGCAGCCAACCTTGTTTCTGTACTCGAGCTGCTGGGGAAACATCTTGTAGATTAAAGCCTTCAATTTGGACTACTCCTTCGTTTCAATAGTTATTGATTGCGCATCACTTTTAAAGCAGACCAAGGCAGGCCAGCTGCGCGGGTTCAATTCCCGTACCAGCTTCCCCGAACAGGCGCCGGAATGTGGCGACTAGGGGCTTTTCACAGTAACTTCATTCGAAGCCTACTCGTGACAATAAGCGATTTCCACTTCCATTTCATACTGAGAGTGTTATGGGTAGCGGACAAGTGGCTGGAACACCCGGAGCATTCTGGTACAAGGTCTGTAACCTCCGGTGATATTTTGAAGGCTTCCATGAACTGCTGTCACAGTCAGATCCTTTGAGGAACAATGGGGATTTAAAAGAAATATTGTTGCAAAGAGGAACATGTTGCCAAAACGTTTTTGTCTTGCACTCATCAGCTCAAAGGAAAGAATGCCAAATTTCAAACTATCACAGCCATTTATACTGCTTTTTCCCCCCCTCCACTCCTTTCCACCTATAGTTTGTCCTGTGGATTGCAAGCTGAAGCAATTGTTCAGTAACAGTTCTTTAATTCTTTCATGGGATGTTGCTGTTGTCCCGGGACTGGTGCTCCGGGGTTTTGGGGGCTGGAGTTTGTGGACACATGTCTTTGTCCTGTCCTGCCTTGTCGCTTGAGGTGACCTGGGGTTGTGGTTGGGGGCAGGGGTCGCCAGAAGGTGTTGCCTCGTCGTCTGCAAGACGCAAGATATGGTGCATGGTTGGACTACGGGTGGCGGAGGGGTGGGGAGGAGTGGCAGGGTGTGGCTGTGGGCAGGGTGTGGCTGTGGGCAGGTGTGGGGGTGGTGGGGTGGTGTGGGGGTGGTGCCACGCAGTGCCATAGGGACACCGCAACTCAGTGGGGGCTCACTTGGTTCCCCGATGCCAACCTCTGCTTCGGCCACTGCCTGTTGTATGGGCGCACCGACCAGGTCCAATGCCCACCACTCCACGACGGTGGGGGGCCGCGATCTACTCTTTCTTTTTGCTGTTGTGCGCCACCTTCTCATGGGGGAGGGGGTGGGGCATTACAGAAAATACACGGTGTTAGGGAGACGGACGCAGGCAGCACAGGGGGTGTGCACTGGTGGCATGTGTGTGCAGGGTACCTGTCCATGGCAGGCGATATGGGTGTTGGCAAGTGGTGCAGGATGGGGTGCGAGCAGAGTGTGGTGGGTAGGGTTCGGTCACCCTCTGGGTGGGGAGGGGTATGGGTGTGTGGTACAAGGGTTGGTGCTAGGGGCATGATGCTGGTTACTTACCCTGGCCGCCCTGAAGAGGTCATGCAGCTTTTTTGCAACACTGCTGGCTGGTCCTGTCAGTGGGGCCCATGGCGCTCACGGCCTCTGCCACCGGCGCCCAGTGCCGTTGCACGGCGGCGGTTGGCAGCCGCCGTCTTACCCCGGGGAACAGTGTGCCCCGCCTCTCCTGCACGGCATCCAGCAGGGTCTCGGGCTCCGCATTTGCAATTATATGCGGCATGGTAGGACAGTGGTTAGCATTGTCGCTTCAAAGCTCCAGGGTCTCAGGTTCGATTCCCGGCTTGGAACACTGTCTGTTCGGAGTCTGCACGATCTCCCTGTGTCTGCCTGGGTTTCCTCCGGGTGCTCCAGTTTCTTCCCACAAGTCCCGAAAGACGCGCTGTTAGGTGAATTGGACATTCTGAATTCTCCCTCTGTGTACCCGAACAGGTGCCTGAGTGTGGCGACCAGGGAATTTTCACAGGAACTTCATTGCAGTGTTAATATAAGCCTACTTGTGACAATAATAAAGATTATTATTATTATGCAACATCCTACCATGCGGTACCTTGTCAAAGGCCTTGTTAAAGTCCATGTAGACAACGTTGACGGTACTGCCCTCACTTACGTTCTTGGTTACCTCTTCAAAAAACTTAATCAAATTTGTGAGACATGATTTTCCACTCACAAAGCCATGCTGACTGTCCCTAATCAGTCCTTGCCTCTCTAAATGCCTTCAGATCCTGGCCGGGATTCTCCCTTCCGGGGACTAAGTCCCCTGGCCGGCGGGAAAACCGGCGCCAATGACTCCGGCGTCAACGGGCCTCAAGATGAGGAATTCTCACCTGTCTCGGGGGCTAGGTGGACACCGGAGGGGATGGCGCGAGTTCGCGCATGCGCCAAATGGCTGTCGTGATCTCGCGCATGTGCGGAACCGCTGGCGTGGATCCGCGCATGCGCAGACAGGCCGGCGTATTTTGGCGCATGCACGGGGGGGTTCTCTTCTCCGCGCCGGCCATGGCGGAGCCCTACAGGGGCGCGAAGGAAGAAATGCCTCCACGGAAAAGGCCCGCCTGCAGATCGGTGGGATCGATCGCGGGCCAGTCCACCATGAGGGCCCCCCTTGGGGTCGGACCCCCCTTGGGGTCGGACCCCCCTTGGGGTCGGACCCCCCCCCCCCGAGGACCGCCCCCACCGACTTACCTGCCAGGTCCCGCCATGCGGCACTTTATGTAACACACGCCGGTGGGACTGGCCAAAAACGGATGACCTCTCGCCCCATCGGGGCCCGGAGAATTGCCGGTGGGGCCGCTGCCAACCGCCCCCGAGCGGCTTGGCGTGAATCCCGCCCCCGCCCGAAAACAGTGCCGGAGAATACGGCAGCCGACAGTAGGGCCGGATTCGGGTCCCCCCCCCGGTGATTCTCCGACCCGGCGGGGGTTGGAATATCCTGCCCCAAATACCTTCTAACAACTTACCCACCACAGACGTTAGGCTCACCGGTCTGTTGTTCCCAGGCTTTTCCCTGTGGCCCTTCTTAAACAAAGGCACAACATTTGCTACCCACCAGTCTTCAGGCACCTCACCCGTGGCTGTCGACGATTCAAATATCTCTGCTAAAGAACCTGCAATTTCCTCCCTAGCCTCCCACAATGTCCTGGGATACATATCATCAGGTCCCGGGGATTTATCTACCTTGATGCACTTTAAGACTTCCAGCATCTCCTTCTCTGCAATATGTACACTCCTCAAGTCATCACTATTTATTTGCCCAAGTTCCCTGACATCTCTGCCTTTCTCAATAGTAAATACCGATGAGAAATATTCATTTAGGACCTCACCCATCTCTTGTGGATCCGCACATAGATGACCTTGTAGATCCTTAAGAGGCCCTACTCTCTCCCTCGCTACTCTTTTGCCCTTTATGTATTTGTAGAGGATCTTTGGATTCTCCTTTGCCTTATCTGCCAAAGCAATCTCATGTCCCCTTTTTGCCCTCCTGATTTTTCTCTTAATTCTACTCCGACAACCTCTATACTCTTCAAGAGATCCACTTGATCCCAGCTGCCTATGCATGTCATATGCCTCCTTCTGTTTTTGACCTTGGCCTCAATATCCCCAGTCATCCAGGGTTCCCTACTTCTACCAGCTTTGCCCTTCACTCTAAAAGGCATGTGCTTACCCTGAACCCTGGTTAACACACCTTTGAAAGCCTCTCACTTACCAGCCGCCCCTTTGCCTGCCAACAGACTCAACCAATCAACCTTTGAAAGTTCCTGTCTAATACCATCAAAATTGGCCTTGCCTCAATTTAGAATTTTAACTTTTGGGCCAGACCTATTATTCTCCATAGCTATCTTAAAACTAATGAATTATGGTCACTGGTCCCAAAGTGATCCCTCATTAACACTTCTGTCACCGGCCCTTCCTTATTTCCCAAGAGGAGGTCAGGTCTCTCTCCCTCACTAGTCGGGCCATCCACATACTGAATGAGGAATTCCTCCTGAATACACTCGACAAATTTCCCTCCATCCAAGCCTCTAATGCTATGGCTGCCCCAGTCAATACTGGGAAAATTCAAGTCCCCAACTATTAGCATCCTATTTTTCCTGCAGCCACCTGTAATCTCCTTACATATTTGCTTCTCAATTTCCCAGTGATTATTTGGGGGCTTGTAGTAAAATCCTATCAAAGTGATCTCTCCATTCTTACTTTTCAGTTCTACCCATATAGACTCAGTGGGCGAACCCCCTCTCAGTACTGACGTGATATTCTCCCTAATCAAACACACAACTCCCCCTCCTCTCTTACCTCTGTGACGCCGAAGGCCCGTCCTCGCTCACTTTGGCTGGAGAGGCGGTGGAGCAGGACAGGGACGGAAGTTGAGCTCAGGGCTGCGAGGGTGGTCAGGCCTAGTTGCAAAGCATAGAAAAGCAGTATCTTTACAAGTGCTATTCTGTAAGTAAAAAGCTAACTAAGTCATTTATTGTGGAGCACAATAAACCATTCTTCAACTGCTGAACGACTTCTAGCATTCATTTAAGAAACATAACATGGTTTTCCTATGCTCTGCAACTAGGCCTGACCACACTCGCAGCCCTGAGCTCAACTTCCGTCCCTGTCCTGCTCCACCGTCTCTCCAGCCAAAGTGAGCGAGGGCGGGCCTTCGGCGTCACTCTTATATGTCCCCGTGCTGCCCCCTGGTGGTACTTCCATTTCCCATCAGCCCCTTCTGTACATACTCAGGCGAGGATCACTACAACCTCCTGCTCTATCTTTCCTATCGCAGAGAAAGTGGGGCCAGGTTATTGCGTTGGATGATTAGCCATGATCAGAATGACAGGCAGAGCAGGCTTGAAGTGCCGAATGGCTTCCTTCTGCACCTATTTTCTATGCTTCTATGTATTGTGGATGATGATGGGAAAGCCTCGAACATCAATGCAAAAGGCAAGGCTGAAGTATTTGCAGCAATCTTCAGCCAGAAGTGGCAAATGGATGATCCTTCCCAGCCTCCTCCTGAGGTCCCCATCATCAGGGATGTCTGTCTTCCGCCAATTTGATTCACTCCACGAGATATCAAGTAATGGCTGAGGGCACTGGATACTGCAAAGGCCACGGGCCCTGACAATATTCCAGAAGTACTGAATACTTGCAATCTAAAACTAGATGTGCCCCTAGCCAAGCTGTTCCAGTACATCTAAAGCATTGGCATCTACCCAGCAATGTGAAAAGTTACCCACGTCTGTCCTGCCCACAAAAAAAAGGACAAATCTGACCTGGCCAATTACTGCTCCATCAGTCTACTCTTGATCATCACTGAAGTAAGGTAGGGTGTTGCCGATTGTGCTATCAAGCGGTGCTTACTCAAACAGAACCTGTTTACTGATGACCAGTTTGAGTTGCACCAGGGAGACTCAGCTTCTAACTTCATTATAGCTTTGGTAAAAACATGGACAAAGGAACTAAACTCAAGCGGTGGGATGCGAGTGACTGCCTTTGACATCACGGCAGCATTTGCCTGAATTTGCCATCAAGGACCTGGAGCAAAATTGGAGTCAATGGGAGTTAGGGGGAAAAACTGTCCACTGGTTGGAACCATAATTGGCACAAAGGAAGTTGGTTGGGGTGGTTGATCATCACTCCTGGAATTTCACTGCAAGCGTTCCTCGGGGTAGTGTGCTAGGTGCAACCAACTTTAGCTGCTTCAGCTATGACCTTCCTTCTGTCATTAGGTCAAAAGTGGGGATGTTCGCTGATGACTGCACAATGCTCAGCATCATTTGTGACTCTTCAGACACTGAAGCAGTCCATGTCCATCTGTAGGATGACCTGGCAACATTCAGGTTTTGTTGATAATTGGCAAGGAACATTCGCACCACACAAGTGTTAGACACTGACCATTTCCAACAATGGAAAATCGCCTCGACATTTAGTAGCATTACCATTACTGAACGCTTCACCATCAACATCCTGCCATTTTCATTGACTAAACTGGATCAGCTATATAAAGACTGAGCTACAAGAGCAGGTCAGAGGCTGGGAATTCATGCAGAGTAACTCACCCCCTGACTCCTCAAAGTCTGTCCACCATCTACAAAGCACAAGTCAGGAGTGCGATGAGATACTATTCAACACGCCTGGACGAGCGCATCTACAGCAACATTCAATAAGCTGGACACCATCCATGACAAAGCAGCCTGCTTGCTTGGAACTCCATCAACCACCTGAAACATTTACTCTCCACCACCAATGCACAGTGGCAGCAGTGTACACCATTGACAACATCCACTGTCCAACTCACCAACACCATCCAAACCTGCAGCCGCTGCCACCTCGAAGGACAAGGGCAGCAGATGCATGACAACATCACCACTATCAAATTCCTTCATTGTTGCTGAATCAAAATCCTGGAACTCTGTCCCTAACAGTACTATGTCTGTTCCTACACCACATGGACAGCAGTGGTTTGAGATGGCTGCCCACTATCATCTTCTCAAGGGCAATTAAGGACGGACAGTAAATGCTGGCCTTACCAATGACGTCCACATACTGTGAACAAGTAGAAATTATGCATGTGCATTGCCATAACAACCCGGGCTCCCTGAGCGACCTGTAAAATACCATTGTCTAAGTTAAAGCATTTGCACCCGTTATAATTTTAACAGCACAGAATAAGAAAAATTTCTCAATAAGCACAAGAGTAGTAAGTTACCCTGGAAAACTAATGAATGCACACGGCAAAATACAACTGCAAACAAACCAAACTGTTTTAACAGCAATCCAAACTCAGATGCCAACTTGAACGGCTCAAATCACAACAATCTCAGGGCAACCACGTCATATGGGCCAGATGTGTGCTGTGAAATCGCACTGGAAATGAGATGGAATTAAATTTGAATCAGTGTATGATAATGAGGCTTATACATGCTCGTTGGCTGGCGTTATCATGACACCACAATCTTGCGCTATGTGCCAATTCAAATGTCATGGACCCACCGCAGAGGGTCTCCGTTGAAGCCTTGCCAACCATGATGCCATCAAATTCATCCTTCCGTTTGCGCCTTCTGAAAAGTTTCTGATCGGCAGAGTGTGAACGGGTTGCTCAAACTCAGGCGGTGGTGGAGGCGGGGGTGTCAGTAAGGCGGAGGTAGATAGATTCTTGTTCGGCAAGGTTATCAAGGTGAGAGATGGTAATGTGGAACTCGAAGCACAAACGGATCGGCCACGATCTTGTTGAATGGTGGAGCAGGCTTGAGGGGCCGAATGGCCTACCTCTGCTCCTATTTCGCATGTTAGTGACTCACTTCCATTTGGAGCTCATTCAAACAACAGAAAATGAATTTGGAGCTCATCCTACTAATGTGGATATGGGCATCGAGATAACCTTTCACTGTCCATGGGACCAACAGTGACTGTGAAACATCTGTGAGGAGCTTCAGTGCGTATCGCAGCTGGGGACCAGCCTGTAGGTGTCACTGCTGCTGCATAGAATAGAGAGACAGCCCATCAGAACTGTAAAACTTCATCAGTCATTACCCGAAAGAACACGCACAATGCGATCACTTGGTTCAGAGGAAAACTCTTTTCTGACATTCTACAAAACAAAGAATTGGTGCAAATTGAAATTTAGGATTGTCGGGGCATACGTTGACCAATGGGGCACTCATTGTTTATTGATGCCCCCCTCTCCGACTGTTTCTATGGTCCTTGTGACAGCCAGTAAACGAACACTGTTGCTGTCACCAGCTGCATCATGCTGTTGTGCTATTAAATATTGATAGAAAGCAAGCATTTCAAATGGAAGCCTTTGTACTTAATGCGCATTCCCCGTGGTAGAAAAACTGGATCATAATGTGAATTATGCAAGTTTTATTTACAATTCATGCTGCACTAAATTCAAGCAACATAATAAGTAAGAAATACCTGAGGAACGGATATTGACCTGATTCGTTAATTCTGTTTTTCTCTCCGCGGATGCTGTGTGACCTGCTGGGTATTTTCTGTTTTATTGATGAGGCATATCTGGTAATTCATTAGCGGGATTCTCCGGCCTGCAGGCCGGGTTTTCCTGGGCGGCGCGCCCTCACCGGCAATGGGGTTGTCCGTTCCCCCCACCTGCCAATGGGATTTCCCATTGTGGACACCCCATGCTGCCGGGAAACCCGCGGGCATGGGTGCGCTGCCAGCACAACGGAGAATCATGCAGGAGGAGAATCCCACTGATTATATTTTGGCCAGGATTTTCCAGATCCCTGTGGCGTGTTTACTGGCGGAAGGGGCAGTTCGCCATTGGCCGGCAATGGGATCTTCCGATTCAGCTGAGGTCTCTGGCGTTTTCTATGGCTCACCTGTTCCGTGCCAGGGAACCAATCATAGGGGTTCGCCTTCGGTGGCACCGGAAGACCCCTCAAGGGGAAGGGCTAGAAAATCCCATTCATTGAATTTGTTATGTGGGGAATGTGTTGAATTGGACAATCAGTATCTGTTATTTCTTAAGGTAGGATTCTCAGTGTTAAAGGTACAATGTTATAAGGCAGGCAATGCTTAGTATTTTATAAACACTCTATTGTCCTCTTGTTTTGTAAGCTGTCCGCTAGGTTCCCTCAAATTGATCAAATCTTTTCCGAAGATTTATCAATTGCCATTTTTTTCTCAGTAACTGAACTTTCTAATGCCCGAAATAAGAATTGAAACAAAAACAAAATTTACAGATTTGTACATCCCACAATAACAGGGATGTAGATTTACATTGTCACCATTGAGGTTTGGTGGAGGCGAAACCCATGCAAACACGGGGAGAATGTGCAAACCCCACACAGACAGTGACCCAGAGCCTGGATCGAACATGGGACCTCGGCACCGTGAGGCAGCAATGTTAACCACTGTGCCACCGTGCTGCCCCGATATAATAGTGTTTATTGCAGACTTCACTCTATTCAAAAAACACACTTATTCTTAAAAGCCCATGCATTACAATTGTATTCCTTCAACTAAGTAAAGCCTTGTAACGAGAAACATTTCATTCAAGTGCATAATTCCTTATAACAGCAAGCATTGGAGTACACAGTTCCACAACAAAGCATTTATAACCACTTATAGCTGACAATCAAACTGTGAAATGGCAGGCAGCCGACTGTGATACTGGATGGTTATGGAATCAGTTATGCAGCACTTATGAAGCAGTTACAGAGTGGCACAGTGGCACATTGGTTAGCACTTTTGCTTCACATGCCAGGATCCCAGGTTCGATTCTGACCTTGGGGGACTGTCTGTGCGGAGTTTGCATGTTCTCCCCATTTCTGTGTGGGTTTCCTCCTGGTGCTCCTGTTTCTTCCTACAGTATAAAGATGTGCTGGTTAGGTGAATTGGCCATGCTAAATAGCCCAAATGTTAGGTGGAGTTACGGGGCTAGGAGTTGGGGATTGGGTCTAAGTAGGGTGCTCTATTGGAGCAAGGGCCTGTGCAGACTCGATGGGCTGAATGGCCTCCTTCCGCACTGTAAGGATTCTCTAATTCTGTGAATCCAGTGATGGAAGTCTTCAGGCTTATGTCGAAAGACAGAGTGAAATAGTAAGCAATCATTTTTATGACACTCCAGACATTTAAAAAAAAAAGATTTAAAGGGCCGGACTTTTAAAGGCCTTTTCAGTTTGACAATTCCGTTGGATAGGTTCTTCTAACAGTTTTGACAGATCTGTCTACCATTCCAATGAACTTGACAGTAATGAGTTTATGTACTTCCTCTGCACATTCATGCCTACCTTTAACAATTCCAAAGGGCACCTGACCCCACCAAAGGGAATATTACCTCCCTCAAAGGTGTCCTGGGATCAGATACGAAAGGCTACCTTACCTCCATAAAAGGGGCTATCCAACTAAATCCATAAAGTTCAGACTTGCTCTTACCCGGTCTAAAGTGCACAGTTTGGGTTTCACACTCCTGGCCTGTCAAAAACCTACATCAGTGGAGGCAGCTGATGATTTAAGTGGCCAGTGCCTCCGTAACCGTGTATGCTCCCACTCCCACCTTCACAAAAATGGGAAGTGCCGTCTTCGAGTTTGGGACTAAAGGTTTCCAGCCAATTCCGCTACGACGAAGAGACTGTCCGTCATGGCAAATATATGACCTTACAATGAGTGAATCCACCAATCCACTCGCTCTAATTGAACAATTTTATCCCACAACAGTAAAGTGGGCATTCAATCGCCTCCATGCATTCTGAAGATATATCAGCAATTTCCCAGACTCCAACTTTGCATCAGTAGGAGCTGACTAATGGGAATTTGAGTTTCTTTGCTTTTGCTTGAAAGAAACCAGTGATTGAACTTTCAAAGCTTTTATTTCAAGCAAGCGATGAATTTATTTGAAAACACAATTGCTCTTTTCTCTTCTGAACACTTCAGAGGAAAACAAAGGCAGCATTTGGGAACTGCAAAATAGATCATTGTCTACACTCCGTTAATGATTTGCGAAGTAGGCTCAGGCACTTTGTGGACTATGGGAGATTTTGAGATCATAACTTTTGGTGTGAAGATTTAATTACAAAACCTTCTTACACTATTTCTGTGCCTTTACACAAATACTTAGAAATTACAAATCTTCTAAACATTTTCTCTGCTGGGATGTGGGAATTAAGTGTCAACCATATTTCATCCAGAGTCATATGAGGGACAGAGCGGGTAAGGACAGCAGAGTTCCTTCCCTAACTGTGATCAATGAACCAAATGGGTTTTTACAACAATCGATGATAATTCAATGGGCACCAGGGGCGGGATTCTCCCCTACCCTGCGTGACGGAGGGTCCCGGAGTAGGGGAGTGGCGCCAACCACTCCGGGGTCGGGCCTCCCCAAAGGTGGGGAATTCTCCGCACCTTTGGGGGCCAGCCCCGCGCCGGAGCGGTTGGCACCAGAAGACTGGCGCAAACAACCGGCGCCCCCGGCAGCGGGGCTGGCCGAAAGGCTTTCGCCGGTCGGCGCATGCGCCTGCGGTGACGTCAGCGGCCAGCTGCCACTGACGTCACCACCGGCACATGCGCGATGTGGATTTCTCTTCCGCTTCCGCCATGGCAGAGGCCGTGGCGGCCGCGGAGGAGAAAGAGTGCATCCAGGGCACTGGCCCGGAGTCTGAGCGGGGGGCCCCGATCGCGGGCCTGGCCACCGTGGGGGCACCCCCCAGGGTCCGATCGTCCCCCCCCCTCCCAGGACCCCGGGGGCCCTCTCGCACCGCCGATCCCGCCGCCACCAAAGGTGGTTCAAACCTCGGCGGCGGGAGAGGCCTCCCAGCGGCGGGACTTCGACCCATCATGGGCCGGAGAATCGCCGCAGGGGCCTTGCCGATCGGAGTGGCGTGATTCCCGCCGCCGCCACCTCCCAGGTGACGGAGAATCTCTGCCACGGTGGGGGCCGGATTTTTGGCGGCCCCAGGCGATTCTCCGACCCTGCTGGGGGCCGGAGAATTTCGCCCCATGACTGAGACTAATTCAGGTCTATCCATTGAATTCAAATTCCACCAGCTGCCGCGGTGGGATTTGACCCCATGCCCCAGAGTCTCTGGATTATCAGACCAGTGATATTTCTACTTAAATGTTTCAATGCCTAACCTTACATCCAGGAACCAGTTAGTGATCTGCACATGGTGGGGTTTTGTAATATACACTTGCAGTGTGGAGAAGCAGAACGTTTATCCTGAAATCTTCAATGCTGCCAGATCACCTCAACCCCAAATCTCCAAAATTTCCCCTCACGTTCCGCCAGCTGCAAGCAGCTCCATCCAGCCTCTTACCTGCCCCTCAGGCAGTTTGTCTTCAGCCCAGACCAATTTCTCCCATCCGTTCCCCGCTCCCCTCCTTCCCTGTAACAGGGACTGCACCCCTCCCAAGCCTGACACGTTGCCTTCATAGAACATTGAACATACAATGCAGAAGGAGGCCATTCGGCCCATCGAGTCTGCACCGACCCACTTAAGCCCTCACTTCCACCCTATCCCGCTAACCCAATAACCCTGCCTCACCTTTTTGGACACTAAGGGCAATTTAGCATGGCCAATCCACCTAACCTGCACGTCTTTGTACTGTGGGAGGAAACCGGAAACCCACGCAGATATGGGCAGAACGTGCAGCATCCACACAGTCAGTGACCCAAGCCAGGAATCGAACCTGGGACCCTTGCGCTGTGAAGCCACAGTGCTAATCACTGTGCTATCATGCTGCCCCATTGTATCAATGGCAGTTTCCGCACAGCGAACCATCCACTCTCCCACTCTCTCCCCCTGGAATCTGACTGATCAGTGGAACCAAATTCTTCCAATAACCAAACTTCTACAGCTCTCACAAAACCACCTGACTGAGGAAATGCCTGCTCACAGCCAGACAGAAGCACCCCTGACCCACAGACTGATTCTGATGAACTTCGCTCTGAACCTTTTTCCTCTAAACCAACAACTTTGATTTGATGCTTTTTTGATTTAAAAAAATTGTTTCACTCATCTCTTTTTAAAAGCTACCCCTAGTCCTCTATTTTCAAAATCGTTCTACTTTTGCTGCTATTTTTCCACCCAGGCTCAGGCAATGGTGAGCAAACCATCCTTCTTAATCAATGTTTCTGACTAGGCAATTATAAGGAAACAATTTTGCGCCTGTGCATGTATTCCAAACTAAGAATAGCGTATTTTTACTGTGCAACAGGAACAACAGGACGAAGAGTCGACCATTCATTTCTTCAAACGTGTACGAAAAGAAAACCTCCAGCCAAATGTCAAAGCTGGACTTGCGGCCAGAATGGAATTGGGAAAAGTTCATATCTCATTAACCTCTGCTGTGCTGCCGTAAAGCAGAAGCAACGGACGGATGTTTGTGTAGTCAGAAAGGAGACCTCTGTCTAAGTCAGGCCTTGGTGGTGTTGCACAGAACACGATCTGGGTTCCATCCAGAACACCAGACTGAGGCTGGTTTAGCACAGTGGGCTAAATAGCTGGCTTGCAATGCAGAACAAGGCCAGCAGTGTGGATTCAATTCTTGTTCCGGCCTCCCCGACCAGGCGCCGGAATGTGGCAACTAGGGGCTTTTCACAGTAACTTCATTGAAGCCTACTTGTGACAATAAGCGATTATTATTATTATTAAGCGACCTCATCAGTAAATAACGTTATTTGGAAGTTTGCCAGCTGGCAATTGTGATTTGACCTATCCAGCCAATCAATGTTCTCTTCAGACTGTAGACTTGACCAAACGGAAGTCTTAGTAAAGATGCACAGTGTCATCCGGCTTCAACTTTAAGTTTGAAACAAAATGCGGTCGATCATTGGTTATCATGATCCAAGGCTATCACTGATAGGTCAATGTAAATATCCTGTCCACCGTTCAAAGGAAGACAATTTTACAGAAGCTGAGTAGACTGGGACTGTACTCGCTGGAATTTAGAAGGATGAGGGGGGATCTTATAGAAACATTTAAAATTATGATGTGAATAGATAGGATAGATGCGGGCAGGTTGTTTCCACTGGCGGGTGACAGCAGAACTAGGGGGCATAGCCTCAAAATAAGGGGAAGTAGATTTAGAACTGAGTTTAGGAGGAACTTCTTCACCCAAAGGGTTGTGAATCTATGGAATTCCTTGCCCAGTGAAGCAGTTGAGGCTCCTTCATTACATGTTTTTAAGGTAAAGATAGATAGTTTTTTGAAGAATAAAGGGATTAAGGGTTATGGTGTTCGGGCCGGAAAGTGGAGCTGAGTCCACAAAAGATCAGCCATGATCTAATTGAATGGCGGAGCAGGCTCGAGGGGCCAGATGGCCTACTCCTGCTCCTAGTTCTTATGTTCTTATGTTCTTATGTTCTAGGTCACCAGGTGGTCGCGGGGAAGGATGGATCCCGATCAATCATAGGGGAATCTGCAGCCGCAAAGATAACCAATCATCAGCAAAAGAATGGCAATAAAAGAGAAAGCTCAACTCACCTTCAGAACAATTTCTGCTCTGTGCTCAGAACCTGATATTTAAGGGGAACCGGGCCCCTAAGGAACCCGATGCAAGCCTAACTTATCGTTGTGCGAATAGTTAAGGAACCCCAACTCGCCATCAGAAGAATAATCAAGAGACGCTTAAGCATTGACAGAATGGTATCTATAATCAGAAGAAGCTTGGCACTGAGGTGATTGTATGATCATTTACTCAGCACATATTTGGATATTGTATTGCCAAAACATCTTTATCGCGAAGGGAAGACTTCTTCCTTCTCATCCCGTACCTAGTGGTGCAGTATGTCTGTTTATTCCTGGAACAGGTCGGCAGTCTGTTGCCAGAATCTTATAGCTTGAGAGGCACCACCCTGCATCAAGCAAGCCTCTCCCGCTCTTACCGCCACCCGTTGGAAGGACTTTGCAGGTTGACACTCAACCTGTTTGGCTGCGTTTGAACACATCTTTCTTGGCCATCAATTCCTGGGTTGGACTTGAACCCAGAGCTTCTGCCTCTGAGGCAGGGATGCTACCCACTGCGCCACAAGACATTCTTAACGGGAGACAAAAGAGCTCATATTCTCCATCTCCTATTCAACCACCATCAGTCAGAAATGCCAAGAGGTGATTCAACTCCGCCTCTTCCTGAGGTCCCCAGTATCACAGATGTCAGCCCTCAGCCAATTTGATTTACTCCAGATGATATCAATAAACGGCTGAAGGTACTGGATACTGCAAAGGCTATGGACCCTGACAATATCCCGGCAATGGTACTGAAGACCTGTGCCTCACAACTAGCTGCGCCCTTAGCCAAGCTGTTCCATTGCAGCTACAACCCTGGAATCTACCCAGGAATGTGGAAAATTGCTTAGCTATGTCCTGTCCACCAGAAGAAAATCCACAGCGGCCACCTGCTGCCCATCAGTTTACACTTGATCATCAACAAGTGAAGGAAGGGGTCAGTAACAGTGCCATCAAGCAGCACTTGCTCAACAATAACCTGCTCAATAATGCTCAGTTTGGGTTCCACCAGGACCACTCAACTCCTGACCTCATTGGACAATACTTAGGCTTGGGCTGATAAGTATCAAGTAACATTCACGCCACACAAGTGCCAGGCAATGATCATCTCCAACAAGAGAGCTCATTTTCTCCATCTCCTATTCAACCATTTTCCCTTGACATTCAAAGGCCAGACCACTGCTGAGACACCACACTATCATCCTGGGTGTTATTTTTGTTCATAAACGGAACTGGAATAGCTATGTAAATGCTATAAGAACAGGTCAGAGGCAAGTGCAGCTTCAACAACACTCAAGAAGATCAAGGCCATCCAGGACAAACCAGCCAGCTTGACTGGCACCCCATTCACCTTCGTAAACATTTGCTCTCGCCAGCACCAGCACACAATGGCAGCAGTGTGTACCATCTATAAGATGCACTCCGCGAATTCACTAAAGCTTCTTCGACAGTGCCTTCTGAACCCGTGATTCCTACCACGTGGACGAGGGCAGCAGATACCTGGGAACACCAACACCTGTAATTTTCCCTCTAAGCCATCCTGACATGGAAATATATTGTTCTTCTTTCACTGTCACTGGGTCATGAAGGCACCTCTCAAAGGGCAATGAATAAAAATAAAGAAAATTCTGTTTTAAAATAAAACCGTGTGTGAGACAGAATAGAATAAGAAGGACATTGTATTACCAGATAGACTTAAACATCAAGAAAAACATTGCCAGGTAATCATATAAGTGTATGCACGTGTGTGTGTGTGTGTCTATGTGTGTGTGTGTGTGTTATAGATGCTACGTAACTCATTGTATAATGGGTTTTTTTGTACTGTATGTATAATCTAATAAAGCTTTATGTTTCATTCAGATATTTGTGTACTCATTATTTCTTGTGTTAGAACCATACCATAACCCATAAAAAGGTGGATGGTTACATCCGACAAGCCGATTCTACCCCATCCAATTAGATCATGGCTGAACTGCAACTTCATTTATCCAACTTTGTTCCATGTTCCTTGATACTTCCACTAAACAAAAATCTTTAGAATTATCCTCCCATTTCATAGCACCAAAATGAGGTGCACGCACGTTAATTTGGTCTGCGCAAACCTACAGCAACTTGTGTTGATAGGAGAGGACCCTAGATTCTCCAGAATGCCGGATAAATTGGGTACAACACAGAGAAAACATGACAGATAAGATTAAAAAAACGCAGACAGTAGAGGAAATTTCAGCTGGGGTTAGCAGGTTGCCAGGGTTACGAGAGTTCACTAACTTATTATTCATTTATTTGGCAGTGAAGATTATGCTCTTCATTTTGTTTAAAGGAACTCCTTGATTTGTGCATGTGTAATATCCTGCTTGAACACGTTTTAAATAAAACAGTGCAGGGGACATTAACTATCAAAGCCTGCGTTAATCCTGCTGAAAAGATTTAATTACTACGAGGAGCGAACAAATATCTTGAAAATCAGCTTTTCCTGTTGGTAAGAGCGTGCCACAGCTTGATATAAAATCAATGTGTATGACTAAAGACTGTTCTTTAGGCTTCCAAAAATACTCTTTTGATGTTTTAATTGTAAACACCACTTCAGGAACACATTATTCAGGTTGTGTATTTTATTTTCGGTAATATTAATGAGAATGACAGGATCCTGTATCCTTATTATTGGAAATGAAATGGAACGGAGAATCCCGCTGCTGCCGAGGATGTGCCCCCCAGGCAAAGAAGGCTGGTGGACTGGAGAACCCCGCCCCAATTTCCCGATGGGGGGGGGGGGGGGGTGAACTTTTAGAAATTGAGTAATCGGGACTTTAATGGCGGTTTTAAGGCGGGTCGAGTTTGCCGGCATTGTTTATCAAGCATGCTCATTAAAAGGCCGCCTCACCACAATTCTGTTCCCCCTCTAAATTAAGTCCTCCACCAGCGAGAAATTAGAACATTCACTATTACAACTGCACGTAAGTGGCCTGCACATGACGCGGTCGAATTCTTCCATGATTAGCGGGGAGTTACTGCTGCATTGTCCGGTTTAGGGAATGTCTGTAAATGTCAGCCTACACTTTTTTTTAAATTTAAAGTGCCCAATTCATTTTTTTCACCCCGATTAAGAGGCAATTTAACGTGGCCAATCCACCTACCCTGCACATATTTGTGTTGTGGGGGTGGGACCCATGCAGACATGGGGAGAATGTGCAAACTCCACACAGACAGTGACCCGGGGTCCACCGCAGCCTATACTCGATAGTGCGCAGTGACAGTGCAAGTTGTGTGGAGGATGGATCACAGAAATGAGGAAGGATTAGAGGGGGGGGGAGGGTGGAGCAGTAGTCAGGCAAAGGTTGCCTGGGTGCTCTTTAAATATGGCGTCCAACCCTTCGGCCCCAAGACGCAACGGTGGGACAGCAACTTCCTGCTAGGCCCCCCCCCCCCAACCTGCCTCGAGAATTGACCATTTCCTGACGGATGCATAGGTAATGAGCTAAACAGCGCAAGATCATGTATGGCCAGCCGTGTTAGTCCACTGCAGAAATCAATCCTATTTCTGCCCTCGCCACCGAACTTAGACTCCAGAAAGGAAGATTTTGTTCAGAATTAATGTTTCGAGTCAAACATAGCGGGCCCTCAGAACTCATCCTTCTGTTCCTTGCCCCCCCCCCCCCCCCCCCCCCCAACGTCATGTACTTATCTGGTATCTGTAACATTCACCTCATCCACCCCCGTGGTAACGGGTTTCATATTCCAGTCACTCTTTGGGTGCTCTGGAATTCTTCTGAATTCCCCATCGTATTTATTAATGACTAGGGTCTCCCCTCAAACTGGGTGAATCTTCTCCATGTCTACCCTCTCAAATCCTTTCATAGTCTTAAAGATGTCGATCAGATCACTCCCCGTCTTTTCCTTTCCTGAGAAAAGAGCCTAAGCCTTCTCAATCTTTCCTGATTGATATACTATCTCAGTTCTGTTATCATGTTAGTAAGTCTAAATAGCTGGCTTTTAAAAGCAGACCAAGGCAGGCCAGCAGCGCGGGCTCAATTCCTGTACCAGCCTCCCCGAACAGGCGCTCCGGAATGTGGCGACTCGGGGCTGTTCACAGTAACTTCATTTGAAGCCTACTTGTGACAATAAGCGATTTTCAATTCATTCTTTCCCTTTGATGTTACCCACCATGTAGACTCGGCTTTTTAGCATATAAGTGCCAATTCCCTTATCTCCCCACTTGGAAGTTACCTCTTTCACACCTCATTGTTTTAACCCTTATCAGATAGGTAAACAATTGCTTTTCCCAATTCTGTGCTAATTTGCATATCAAAACCCCCTTCCGATGGCTGCCCTTATCCTTTCATTCCTCCTCCCACAACGTAAGACCTGCCAACACCACCCCCACCCCCAGTAGACTCCCTAAATAAGGACCCCCTGAGACTCCCCAAATAAAGAAACCCCTTCAGAGACTCCCTAAATAAGGAGAATACCCAAAGACCCACAGAGGCCCCTTAAATTTGGAGACAGCCCCAGAGACTGGCCAAATGAAGAGAGCTGCCTACAGTCCCTCAGAATATGGAGACCCCCCACAGACCCCACAGAAAAGTGACTCCTGACAGGATATGCCCCAGAAAAGAGACCCCTGTCAGGAAGCACCCAGGAACAGAGACCACTGCAAGAAGCTCCCCCCCTCCGCCCAGAAAAGAGACACCTTTCTGGAAGCTGGAGAGCAGTGCAGACAGAGGCAGTGAAAAACAATCGCTGCTTTAATACTCAACTGGACCTGCTGGCTCAGAGAGTGGATTCACCACTTGTCAATTACTCTGCTCAGCAATCCATTCATACATTTCTCTTTGACATTGATTTTACTAGGCTGTGATTAACAGCATCCACACACCCCAGCCCTCAGTACTGTTCCACTCATCTTACATCATGGTTGAGTAACTCCGAAGTGCTCCAATGCAATGTTTATAAACATCAAGCTTTGATTGACAGCTCCTCGGCCGCTTCAACAGAATTATGCGTTTTCTAATCACCTCCCTTCACGATTGAGTGATGTGGAAGCGGTCGGCTGGAAATTGACAGCACTTAATCCACCTCACGTGACCGCGCCCTCTGGATACCCTCACGCTTCTCCCCGATCTCCAACACCCAACCCCCTGATGTCTGCCCACCCCAAAATCTCCGACCTCTGACCCACCCACGCCAGATATCCGACTTCCCCACCCCCCAATATCCGATCTCCCCAGCTCTCTCCCGATGTTCCCCCCACTCCTAAACACCCATGAAGCCCTCCCTCCGCCCTCCAATCCACCCCCAGTCAAAACCGATCTACTTACATTTGAGACTTACATTCTCCTTGTCCTGTTAGTTAAAAAAATTTTTTTTTTACTGTAGCTAATTCATTTTTTCCAGTTAAGGGGCAATTTAGTGTGGCCAATCCACCTACCCTGCCCATCTTTGGGTTGTGGGGGTGAGACCCACGCAGACACGGGGAGAATGTGCAAACTCCACACGGACAGTGACCCATAGCCGGGATCGAACCTGGGACCTCGGCGCCGTGAGGCAGCAATGCTAACCACTGTGCCACCGTGCTGCCCTTGTCCTGCTAGTTTTAACTGGGCCTTTTAACATGCCTGCTTTACAGCAGCTATTCAGTAAAATCGAGGCACATGTCATCCTTTCCCCTGACTCCATTAGAGTTCAACGCCGGTCCTTGTGGATAACTGTACTGCCTGAATCTTACCTGGCCTGAGTCAGGAAGGTCGGATGAGACAGACACAAAATAAATCTGGTGCATGTAACTGGGTACAGAGTGGCAATCTAATGCTGATTGCCACTTTGGGGAAGTTACAACCCGTTGAATTTGTTTGTGACCACAGGCAGTGAGCCACGCAGGTCTGTTTCCAGCTAATGACAATAGTCATGTTTTCATATTTACGCAGTCCACAATACGCCTTCTGTTCCACCAGCACAGAGTGGTGTGCATAGCAGATTGACTGACGTAAATAAAGGCATCAGTAGCAGCTGGGACAAGCCAAAGGCTAAACAGTTGAGACAATTTAAAATAAATTACTATTTTTTGTAATGGGATGTAGGCGTTGCTGAAAAGGCCAGCATTTGTTGCCCACCCCGGCTTACCATCGAATCCCTACAGTGGAGAAGGAGGCCATTGGTGCATCGAGTCTATACTGACCCTCCGAAAGAGTATTCTGCCGAGGCCCATTCCCCCGTCCTATTCCCACAACCGCAGACACGGGGAGAACGTGCAAACTCCACACAGACAGTCATCCAAGGCCGGAATCGCACCTGGGTCCCTGGCACTGCGAGGCAGCAGTGCTACCACTGTGCCACAGTGCCATTCTACCCTGAACGGAGTGGCTTGCTGGGCCACTTCAAAGGACATTCAAGAACCGCCCAATTTGTTGTGGGTCTGGAGTCACATGTAGGCCAGATGAGGTAAGGACGGGAGCTTTCCCTCCTTATAGGAAGGAGGTCGTGAACCAGATGGGCTTTGGGAAATAGTTTCACGGTCACCATTTGTGAGACTAACTTTCAAATCTAGGTTTTATTAGTTGAATTCAAATTCCACCAGCTGCCGTGGTGAGATTTGAACCTGTGACCCCAGAGGATTAGTCTGGATTGTCTAGTCTAGTGATATTGCCACTATACCACCATCTTTCCAGCATGGTAAAATGATTGTTATTATTTTTAACAATCAGAGCTGCAGTAATCTTCACTGCCAGACATGAAGCACCGCACATCCCAGTGCTGGATTCCAATAGCTGATACAGCTACGTGACCAGCTATCTCCCTGTTGGATGAGCATTATCGTTTCGCCAAATGCTGCACGAACCCTGGGGACAGACGAGGAGCTGAGAGGTAACGGGAAACATGGGTTGCGATCGAGCAGACCATTGACATGCCGAAATGCGTCCGTCCATAAATTCCAGGCTGGAACCCTTCACCTCTTGCCAAGACGAGATTCAAGATTCCCAAAGGCTCGCAGTCGCGTGAGTGTCGAAGATAAAGGGGCGATTCCGTTGCGATGCTGTAAAGATTAGACGGGGTGGAAGATGGGAAACAATTTTTTCAGCCTTGACTTGACAGTAATAAGACCTGTGTGGTGGTATGATTTGCATAGCTGTCTGCCATTGGTGCAGAACACCGGCTTACCATTGGCCCTGGTCGGTCATGTGCCTCTCGACCGATTGGTTGAGACCAGTCATGTGACGGCTCTCCGATTGGTCGAGAGGCTGAGTTAACTACGCCTCCATACCGAGGTATAAATAGTCAGAACGCCTGGCGGTCGTCCATTTATTGTAGTCAACCGCAGGGCTAAGTTCTAGCTTATTAAAGCCTAACTTTTGTACAGCAACTCGTCTCACATGCAATTGATGGCTCATCAACCTGCAGAAAATAAATGGAAAAGAATCGGAATTGTCTTTTTAAGAAACAATCAGTGAGAATACAAGGGGGCGGGAGACGGGAAAAGTGCAGAAATTCTGGAAAAGGACATGAAGGTGCCGGAGATCAGAGTTTATATACTCACAAGCTGCTAAGGCTGGTGTCTGAAATACTCATCATTATTAATGACAGGCGGAGGTGTCCCAGAAATAAGCCTTTATATAACGACACAGAAATATATATATTTAAAGCAAAGCTTAATCTTTTTAAACATTTCCAGCATAAAAACATTCATGATAAATGGACCTCACCATAGTTACAGGATAAAGTAGATGCTCATTATGTGCTTTAACTCCCTCACTGACCTCTATTACCAGAAACAAAAAGCTCTGATTATACCAGTAACGATTGTACGTTGTGAGACCGGCTGATTATCTGTTTGTTTTGATTGTGTGAAAACAAAATATAAAAGCAGGGGCACTATCCTGTGTAAAGTGTAAAATCGAGTGTAAATCAGCGTGCATAATTGAGACACAATGAAAGCACCAAACGCGCGCCACATATTCCTGGAAGTGTGAAAATTAAAGTTCCAACTCATTTAACCGTCATTCATGCATATTAGACACAGGGGTTGTTCAGGAACCTTTAATAAGGGAAACATGCCAATTTTTAATTATGCTGTGGAATATATTCAAAGATACAGAAAATGCCGAGCAGCTCCCAGTAAGAAAAAAATGTTTCTCACCTGGGACTATGTCGTCTTTACCTTCCCACTTGCCCCTTCACCTTTCAGTAATAATTGCTCTTTTAGTCACTACACCTTGATCGTGATGAAATCTGCTCGCGCAGAATTAAAAAAAATTCCGATAGAGGGGCGATTTAGCATGGGCATTCCACCTACCCCCACAACCCAACATCTTTGGGTTGTGGGAATGAGACCCAAGCAGATGAGGGGAGAATGTGCAAACTCCACAGGGGCTATCGAAGAATGTTGATGAAGGTTAAGAATGCCATGAACAATGTGAATCACCCCCCTGTCTCAGTATTACTGCTAGTTACGTCCCGGGAAAAGGCTACAATCTTTCATATGCAGGGCAAATCAATTCCTGAACTCATTTGTGTCCTTCTGAATAAGAACCTTTACAGGAGGTTGACATATAGAACATAGAACATAGAACAGTACAGCACAGAACAGGCCCTTCGGCCCTCAATGTTGTGCCGAGCCATGATCACCCTACTCAAACCCACGTATCCACCCTATACCCGTAACCCAACAACCCCCTCCCCCCCCCAACCTTACTTTTATTAGGACACTACGGGCAATTTAGCATGGCCAATCCACCTAACCCGCACATCTTTGGACTGTGGGAGGAAACCGGAGCACCCGGAGGAAACCCACGCACACAGGGGGAGGACGTGCAGACTCCACACAGACAGTGACCCAGCCGGGAATCGAACCTGGGACCCTGGAGCTGTGAAGCATTTATGCTAACCACCATGCTACCCTACTGCCCTCCATGCTACCCAGCTGCCCTCCACGCTACCCTGCTGGATGAGGATATGCACTGAGGATGACTGACTGATTATTTTAATCCATCGGAATAGTTTTTAATACATATTTTAATTAGTTAGATACCTGTGATGGAATAATTTTCTTTCTTTTAGTGTTATCATTAGTTTACATGTAACTTTTTAATGAACAAGCAATGTACCTAAAATAAACTGAATTGAAATTGAGATTGGAAATCTTGTGGTTTCACCACTATTCCCCCAATTTATCCTGACTTCTGCCCTGTCTGATGTGCACCGTTCTTCCTGCTCAAAGTAAAACACTTGACATTTTCCTTTACGTGACAAATGCTGTCTACATGCATGTTTTTACAGTGCTTGAATCACATAATATGCTGTAAAACATCTTTCAAAAATCCTTCTATAATAAATAAAGCCATATATCATTGCTGGGACATCTCAGAGGTTCTTTCACTAGCAAACCTATTATAAGTCATTCACAAAGTAATCGTTACCTGTTGGTGCCTGTGATTTATGAGCCTTTCACACTTACAAAGGACTAAACTCTCATAATGCATTGCCACATGCATAATATCCAGTGTTTATCAAATAACAGATTGCACTTGCAGCAGTAACAATTTTAAAATTGTCAATACCTTGTACAACAGAGAAAACGCATTAACATTTTTGTCCTTGTTGTGGAGTACAACCATTCCTGAGCAATTAATCATGAAGTTGATGTTTTGAATAAACATAAATTATGTTGTTTGTATAAGAGCCATTAGGTTATGTAATTAAGTTAAAAGACTTTTTAACATTATTGACAATGCTTAGATAATGAATATCACGAAGTGAAGGAAGGCAGGTGGAATGTTGAAGATATTATAAAGGACTCTATTTTAAGGAATGTCACAAACTAATCTCCCAGCCAACAATTTGTTTGTTTCCCTTTGGTTTGTGCAATACAACATGGGTTACAGCTTGTTCTTTCTGATGTCGAAAGTTGTTAGGAGAGGGTAGAATAGATAGAGAATACAGACCCAGGCACTGAGACTGCATGTAGAGTCTCAGTCAGTGACTAAGCCACATTTAAACCTTACAGCTGACTTAATGCACCTTCAAGGCAGGACATGGTGGGAAATGGCATTGTCTGGAGACTGTGAGCTGGATAAACGATGGCAGATGCTGACAGGCCAACCCTTATATAGCGTCTTTAATGTAGTGGAACATCCCAAGGAGATAATAGGAGTGTTATTGGACAACGCTTGACACTCAGCCACATCAGGTGATATCATAGAACCATAGAAATGATACAGCACAGAAGGGGGCCATTTGGCCCACCCTGTCCATGCCGACCCAAAGACACCCAGATGGCCTTCCTAATCCCATCTTCTTGCACACGGTTCATAGCCCTGTATCTTACAGCACTTAAGATACAGATCTAGGTCTTTTTCAAAGAGTTTAGGGTCTCTGACTCCACCACCAACTCAGGCAGTGAATCACAGTACCAATTATCCTCTGTGTAAAAATGTTTTTCCTCATATCCTCTCTGATCCTTCTGTCACTTACCATTAATCTATGACTCCTGGTTTTTGAACTCTCTGCTAAGGGAAACAGATTCCTCCTGTCTACTCTATCTCTAACCCTCACAATTCTGTATACCTCAATCATGTCACCCCTCATCCTTCTCTGTTCGAAGGATAACAACCCCAACCTCTCTACGTAGCGACAATTCTCCAGCCCTGGCAACATTCTAGTAAATCGTCTCTGCACTCTCTCCAGAGCAATAACATCCTTCCCGTAATGTGGTGACCAAAACTGCACACAATACTCCAGTTGTAGCCTCACCAGTTCCATCATTACATCCTTATTTTATATTCTCTACCTCTGCCAATAAGCATTCCAAATGCCTTATTTACAACCTTATCTACCTGTACTGCTACCTGTGCGTTTGCAGGCCAAGATCCCTCACTTCATCTCCTCTTTCAGTATATTCCCGTTAATTGTGTATTCCCTTTTACTGTTTGACATCCCTAAATTTACCTTACATTCATCAGAGTTGAACTCCATCTGCCACTTTCCTGCCCACTCCGCCAATCCATCTACATAATTTTGGAGCCTACAGCTCTCCTCTAGTCTACACTATCCACTGCAGGGCAACTTTTTGTGTCGTCTGCAAATTTCCTAATTGTGCCCCCCCTCATTCAAGTCCGAATCGTAATATATAAAATGTACAACAGGGGCCCCAACACCGAGTCCTGCGGATTCTCTGGGAAGCCAGGGAGGAGATTGCAGAGCCTTTGTCCTTGATCTTTATGTCATCTTTGTCGACAGGAATAGTGCCGGATGACTGGAGGATAGCAAATGTTGTCCCCTTGTTCAAGAAGGGGAGTAGAGACAACCCTGGTAATTATAGACCTGTGAGCCTTACTTCGGTTGTGGGTAAAATGTTGGAAAAGGTTATAAGAGATAGGGTTTATAATCATCTTGAAAAGAACAAGTTGATTAGCGATACTCAACACGGTTTTGTGAAGGGTAGGTCATGTCTCACAAACCTTATTGAGTTTTTTGAGAGGGTGACCAAACAGGTGGATCAGGGTAAAGCTGTTGATGTGGTGTATATGGATTTCAGTAAGGCGTTTGATAAGGTTCCCCACGGTAGGCATGCAGAAAATAAGGAAGTATGGAATTGAAGGTGATTTAGCGGTTTGGATCAGTAATTGGCTAGCTGAAAGAAGACAGAGGGTGGTGGTTGATGGCAAATGTTCATCATGGAGTTCAGTTACTAGTGGTGTACCTCAAGGATCTCTTTTGGGGCCACTGCTGTTTGTCATTTTTATAAATGACCTGGAAGAGGGTGTAGAAGGATGGGTTAGTAAATTTGCAGATGACACGAAGGTCGGTGGAGTTGTGGATAGTGCTGAAGGATGTTATAGGATACAGAGGGACATAGATAAGCTGCAGAGCTGGGCTGAGAGGTGGCAGATGGAGTTTAATGCGGAAAAGTGTGAGGTGGTTCACTTTGGAAGGAGTAACAGGAATGCAGAGTACTGGGCTAATGGCAAGATTCTTGGTAGTGTAGATGAACAGAGAGATCTCGGCATCCAGGTACATAAATCCTTGAAAGTTGCCACCCAGGTTAATAGGGCTGTTAAGAAGGCATATGGTGTGCTAGCCTTTATAAGCAGGGGGATTGAGTTTCGGAACCACAGGGTCATGCTGCAGCTGTACATAACTCTGGTGCGGCCACACCTGGAGTACTGCGTGCAGTTCTGGTCACCACATTATAGGAAGGATGTGGAAGCTTTGGAAAGGGTTCAGAGGAGATTTACTAGGATGTTGCCTGGTATGGAGGGAAGGTCTTACGAGGAAAGGCTCAGGGAATTGAGGTTGTTTTCGTTAGAGAGGAGAAGGCTGAGAGGTGACTTAATAGAGACATATAAGATAGTCAGAGGGTTAGATAGGGTGGACAGTGAGAGTCTTTTTCCTCGGATGGTGATGACCAACACGAGGGGACATAGCTTTAAATTGAGGGGTGAGAGATATAGGACAGATGTCAGAGGCAGTTTCTTTACTCAGAGAGTAGTAGGGGTGTGGAACGCCCTGCCTGCAACAGTAGTAGACTCGCCAACTTTAAGGGCATTTAAGTGGTCACTGGATAGACATATGGATGAAAATGGAATAGTGTAGGTCAGATAGGCTTCAGATGGTTTCACAGGTCGGCGCAACATCGAGGGCCGAAGGGCCCGTACTGCGCTGTAGTGTTCTATGTTCTATGTTCTAACACTACTTGAAGCAGCTTTCCATTCGCAACCGCAGCCATTAACAATTACCCTAAGCTATCTGTGGATCCAATTTACCACATTATCTTGTATCCCATAGGCTTTAACTTTTTTGACCAGGTTGCCATGTGGGATCTTGCCAAATGCCTTTTACTAAAATCCATGTCAACAACATCCATCCGTTTGGCCGGCTGCTGGGGCGGAGAATCTCGCTGCCGGTGGGGGCGCGCGCGCCAAAAAACAGGTGCGATGGGACGGAGAATCCCGCCCATTGTCTTTGCTGAATCCTGACGTTTAAATATTTATTGATATCATATGGAGTATAAAAACTGGCAAGTCATGCTACTGTTGCATGCAACCTTGATAAAGCCGCACTTGGAATATTGCGCACAATTCTGGTCGCCACACTACCAGGAGGATGTGGAGGCTTTGCAGAGGGTGCAGAGAGGAGATTTACCAGGATGTTACCTGGTCTAGAGGGTGTTAGCTTTGTGGAAAGGCTGAATAGACTTGGACTGTTTCAATTAGAAAGACATAGGTTGAGGGGTGACCTGATAGAGGTCCATAAGAGTATGAAGGGCATGGATAGAGTGGATAGGTAGGCACTCTTTCCCGGGGTGGAAGGGTCAGTTATCAGGGGGAATAGGTTTAAAGTCCGTGCGGCAAAGTTTAGAGGAGATGTGCGAGGCTGGTTTTTTTACGCAGAGGGTGGTGAGTGCCGGGAACGCGCTGCCAGGGGAGGTTGTGGAAGCAGACACATTAACGGCGTTCAAAAGGCATCGTGACAAGCACATGGGTAGGATGGGTATAGAGGGATACAGCACAAGGAAGTGCTAAGGGATTTGGCAAAGGTTGGTATCATGGCTTGGCTTGGAGGGCCGAAGGGCCTGTTCCTGTGATGTATTGTTCTTTGTGGAGTGATTCGAATTGTCTGAAGACTGGCATCTGTGATGCTGGGAACTTATGGAGATTCAGAACGTAATTGGCAAGTACATAACCAAGTTGCAATATTTTGGCTGGCTTTCCAAAATTATGAGACTGGAGACCTGGAGACATTAGGCAAGTGGCCATTTTCACCAGTTTTCCACAGTTTGCATCAATCTTCAACCATTATATATTGTGGGGGATGGGGAGAGCCCCTTGCAAATTACTGGCACAAGTGTTTTTGTCATCCAAAGAATTTCAATTGTCATTCACCATTACCTTTCAACATGATTTAGTTTTGGGCTATTGGTCGTATTCCAGTGAGTGCTGTCTTGTCAGAGGGGTCATCTTTCAGTTGAGTCAGCTGCTCGGGTGGATGTGAAATATCCGTGTTCAAATAAGAACATGGTGAAGTCTCCTGATGTCCTCGCCAACATTCCTCCTTTAAACATAACCAAGAAATGAAAGTCTATTTTTTTTTAACCACATTCAATGCCATGGTTAGCGCTGTTGCCTCACAGCTCCAGGATCCCAGGTTCGATTCCCGGCTTGGGTCACTGTCTGTGTGCGGTTGGTACGTTCTCCCCGTGTCTGCGTGGGTGTCCTCCGGGTGCTCGGGTTTCCTCCCACAGTCCAAAGATGTGCAGGTTAGGTGGATTGACCACGTTACATTGTCCTTAATGTCCACAAAAGGTTAGGTGGGGTCACGGGATAGGGCGGAGGTGTGGGGATAAGATGGAGGTGTGGGCTTCGGTATGGTGCTCTTTCCAAGGGCCGGCGCAGACTCGATGGGCCAAATGACCTCCTTCTGCACTGTAAATTCTATGATTCTAATGGCCCACATATGACTATGGCAGCACATCAAACATATTCAACTGGGTTTGAAATGCGTTTGGGGACAATTTTGAGTGCCTTTCTAACTCACCTCATTGAAGTCAATCGGAGAGTACATTTTACCACCTTGCTGTCTGAACACGGGCACCTTTGGAGCCTATTTTAAGAACAGTAGCCTGCAAAAGTCAGTGATCCTCACAATGTTGTTTGTTCATTAATCTTAATGGATGGAATGTCTTGAGGATCCCACTGGTGGCGATCAGCTACACCTACATCCAGACAGCAAATTTGTAAAACCTGCCCTTCTGATGGTTTAGGATTTTTGACGATTCGATACTGTGGCCAGCAGTACTTGGGACTGCGATAAATGTGTCCATTAGGCGGGGCATGCACATAAAGCCATTTTATCCGAAGCTTCTCCCTTCCGTCTGAGCAGTCAGATTAAAGAGCCTGCTGTTCTGAGCAACTCTCTGCAATTCAGCAACTTTGGGGTCGAAAGCAAGTTGGGGAGAAACTAAGCCAATGGGCTGAGATAGGGAAAATTAATCAGACTTGCTGTCAGATCACAGCTCACACCGTACAAGGAAGGAACAAGGCAGAAGCTAACAACAACAAAAACAAGTCTTTTTCCGTTTTGAGCGCCTTACTGTTCAGGTCAAGAGTTAACAGCGCTCTGTTCCCGCTTTCATGTATTTCAGTAGGAAACAGATAAGAATGTGTGTGGAGGAGGAGAATAATATCCTGTCAGTTTCATTGCAGGCAGCACCTCAAGGTACACGGCCTTGCCAAGAAACCTCATCCATTAAAAATGTGACAGTGTATTAAAGAAATAGTGTTTTGTTTTCCTAATGCAGATGCAGAGTGTGTAATGGCCTTTCAGTTCAAATGTTGTTAAGATGTGCTGCTGCTCTGTAAACATTATATGACAGCCACTGAAAGCTAGTTGAAAACCCTCTGGTCAAAATCGCTTAAGATTCATATAGTACAGGACTGGAAGCAAATTACTTATTTATTTCACAAAAGATAGCATTTGCATGTGACATTACAATTTCTAGAGGTATGTTTAAGCTTTTAGTTTATAAGCTATCTAATGTCTGGCTCCGATTTACCGAGCTTCTGTGCATTTGCGAAATTGAAGCTGTTGAGCAAATTTGCAGCAAAAGGGTGGTTATTTTTATTTTGTAAATGTGATTTATTCATAAACTATAATATTATGGAAGTGGCAGCTCACTCCGCAGATTGTGCTGATATTAACACTACCTTTGGCTACATTTTGATGGGTTGGGTGAGCTGGGTCTGCGAGGACTGCGTTTACTGCAGCAGTGAGAGAGACAGGTTTGCAACACTTGAAGAAATGCAACTCTATTTTATTGAACTCTTAACTATCATACATGCTTTAACTGTGGGTTGACACTATGCTGAGTTGACTGGAGACCTGAGGCTAACCTGATCAGACTATCTTACTACAACATGGTGTATGTTCAAGTTGTTGCTCACGGGCTCTGACTATCTCAGAGGCTGCATCCCAAGAGAGCGGGAAAACTAGTGCCCTCTGGCTTTATAGTGGTCGTGTCCCGTCTGGTGATTGGCTGCTGTGTTTTGTATGTTCATTGGTCATCCTATGTGTCAATCAATGCCTGCCTGTGCACCATCATATACTTGTGTGTATATTGTGACACATTTCTCAAGGCAGGAATTAAACGTAACCAGCTGAATGTTGAGATTGAAATAATATTTTTTAGTTTATGGCGTGTTTTGACTGGGCAAAGAATGATGAAGTGTTAATGTTTTTGGTACAGAAATGCCACTTAATTATCAAATTGTATTTAGTGGTGACGCTAAGCTGGAAATTTGTTCACAGTTGCTATTTGCTGAACTTTGCTCATTTGCATGATGAAAATTTCCAAAATATCAAACCACAGAATGACAAGCTGCTGTTAATTACAGGCTAATATCCAACATTCATTTATTGATTTAATTTCTTAGCATGTGGCTGCTCTGTCCGAATAAAAGAAAAACATTATATTGCACCTTACTTCAACACAGGATATCCAGGCAAAAACGTTCTTTTATTGCTTTGTCATGGAGGGAGTCAGAGGTGGAGTGGTAAGAACAAAGAACAAAGAACAATACAGCACAAAAACAGGCCCTTCGGCCCTCCAAGCCTGCGTCGACCATGGTACCTGCCTAAACTGAAACCATATGCACTTACGGAGTCCGTATCCTTCCATTCCCATCCTATTCATATATTGTATGAATGTCCCTTAAATGCCACTATTGTACCTGCTCCCACCACCTACACAGGCAGCGCGTTCCATATATTTACCACCCTCTGGGTAAGAAACGTGCCTCGTACATCTATTCTAAACTTTTCCCCATGCACTTTAAACCTATGTCCCCTAGTACTTGACTCTCCTACCCTTGGAAAGAGCATCTGACTATCCACTCTGCCATGGCACTTATAATTTTGTAGACCTCTATCAGGCTGCCGCTCAATCTCCATCATTCCAGTGAGAACAGACCGAGTTTATCTAACCTCTCCTCATAGCTAATGCCCTCCATACCAGGCAACATCCTAGTAAACCGCTTCTGCACCCTCTCCAAAGCATCCACATCTGGCAGTGTGGCGACCAGAATTGTACACAATATTCCAAATGTGGCCTAACTAAGGTCCTGTACAGCTGCAACATGACTTGCCAATTTTTATATTCAATGCCCCGACCGATGAAGGCCAGTATGCCGTATGCCTTCTTGACCACCTTATCCACATGCGTTGCCACTTTCAGAGATTGGTGGACATGCACACCCAGATCTCTCTGCCTGTCAGTACTCGCAAGAGTTCTACCATTTATTGTGTAATTCCCACATGCATTGGACCTTCCAAAGTGCATAACGTCACACTTGTCCGGATTAAACCCCGTCTGCCATTTCTCCGCCCAAGTCTCCAACCAGTTCACATCCTGTTATATCCTCTGACAATCCTCTTCACTATCCGCAACTACACCAATTTTTGTGTCGTCTGTGAAATTGCTAATCAGAGCAGCTACATTTCCTTCCAAATCATTTATATAATGCCTCTGGACTAATAATCCCAAAGCCCAGGCTAATGCTCTGGACACACCGGTGTTCAAATCCCACCATGGCATCTTGGCAGTTGGGTTCCAGCATCTCCAAATCTTCTGAGCACCTCTTCTAGGCCTGCTTGGTGCTTTCCATGTGATTTTCCTGTCATTAGAATATCATTCAGATAGACCACACCTTTGGGATGCCCTGAAGCAGATTTTCCAGAGTGTGTTGGAATATCGCACCGGCCGAGGAGATGCCAAAGGGTAATCTGGTGTATTGAAAAAGGACTTTATGTGTTAATGGTTAAAAAACGTTCGAGAATCTTCATTCTGTTCTAACTGCAAATAGGCAACACTGAGGTTGAATTTGGTGTTTGTGAGCTCCCCCCGTCCTCCCCCCACCACTGACTTCGCATAAAGCCCCCCCCCCACTGACTTCGCATAAAGGTCTTCAATTCATAAAATTGGGTATTGTCTACTTGGGCTGCCTGGTTTATCATAAGCTTGTAGTCCCCACATATTCTAACTGAGCGGTTCAGCTTTAACACAGGGACGATGGGGGCCGCCCATTCAGGAAACTGCATGGGTCTGATAATTCCCAATTTTTCTAGGCATTTAAGTTTGGCTTGTATTTTTTGGCATAAGGCGTAATGGATGGTTCTCTCCCTGAAGAACTTTGGCATGGAATCAGGGTTGACATAAATCTTAGCCTTTACTCCTCATATTAGACACAGCTGCTTCTGGAATATGCCTTCATGGACATATTCGTAAGACTTCCTGAAAAATATTATCAAATATTTTGAAGATCTCCAACCAGTTCAACTTGATTTGTTACAGCCACTCTTGTCCCATGAGATTTGGCCAACAGTAATCATAGGTAGCTGGGTATCCTGTTGCTGACATGACACGGGACATCATGGATGTCCCAAAAATTTTCAAGGTTGGATGGCACGGTGGCATGGTGATCAGCACTGCTGCCTCACAGCGCAAGGGACCCGGGTTCAATTCCGACCTTGGGTGACTGTCTGTGTGGAACTTCTACGTTCTCCTCGTGTCAGCATGAGTTACCTCTGGGTGCTCTGGTTTCCTCTCACAGTCCAAAGATGCGCAGCTTAAGTGGACTGGCTGTGCTAAATTGCCCCTCAGTGTCCAAAAGAAAGATTAGGTGGGGTTACGGGGATTGGGGGGAGAACCTAGGTTGGCTACTCCTTCAGAAGGTCGGTGCAGACTCGATGGGCCAAATGACCTCCTCCTGCACTGTAGAGGTCTATGATTCTATGATTTTATGCTATGTCGCCAACTTGGCCATTGTGCTACATAGGTTCAAAGACTGAACGCCTCCCTGGAGATATTTGAATTGTCCATTGTACACAACCATGTCTGAGGCCCTGATTTCCACCTCCAACTTTCGTGGTACATAAGACATAGGAACAGAATTAGGCCATTTGGCCCATCAAATCTTCTCCGCCATTCAAGCATGGCTGATATGTTTCTCATCCCCATTCTCCTGCCTTCTCCACATAACCTCGACCCCCTTATTAATCAAGAACCTTTCAATCCTGGTCATTAAGACACTAGAGGGGTATTAGAGTTGCATTAGGGCGAGTGCTGATTTAGAGGAGTATTAGAGGTGAATCCTTTGTTGCAGGTGAGAGCTGTGTTAGAGGGGAGGAGAATGAAACTAAATATTTATTTTTAAAATGTAACTGTAACTCCTCGGAGAGCTTGAATGCCTGCTTGTGAATTTATGGCAAATCTCTTTCATTGCAGGTACATCGCAACAAGGTTCTTTTTTCCAACCCCAGTAAGAACATTTTAAACTTAAACTCATTTAAAAAGGGCTGTGGGCTAACATTTTACAAAGCTATTTATTTGCTATAATTAGACTTAATGTTTCCTGGCTTGCTCCTCTTTTGGGCATTTGGATTGCTGCCTATTATGTAAGTTGTTCCTCATTCTGAAAAATATTTTAAAATATTATCAATTTCGTATTTCTACTTGCTTCAATGTGTAATGACCTCCATAAGTTGCTCCGATACATATTTTCCCATTAGTCTGATGTTTTTTTCAAGACCCAATGGAACAGTTTGGTGACCTGCTTCCAGCACACTTTGCTTCACTGGAGTCAAACAACATGAAAATCTTCAGCTCAAAACTCAGGTTTAGTTGCGTTCCTCTTACATCTTGCACTCAGAAGGAATTGCGGACAATGTTTTGGGAAAACAACAATATTTACTTGTATTACCCAACATATTAAGTTTTGGGCCCACAAAGAAGAAGGTAATTTTGGATGTTCTGCCAACCCTGTTGAATTCCAGAGCTCTTGTCTATTCCGTCACCATTTTGGGATGCGACAGATCCTTTCCTGTCTCATTTCCTGTTCTTTCACCGATTGTGCAGTTGTGCAAAAGGTACATCCAAAAGCGAGTCGGCATGGTGGCACAGTGGTTAGCACTGCTGCCTCACAGTGCCAGGGACCCCGGTTCAATTCCAGCCTCGGGTGACCAGGCTGTGTGGAGTTTGCACTTCCTCCCCGTGTCTGCGTGGGTTTCCTCAGGGTGCTCCCGCAGACCGAAGATCTGCAGGTTATGTGGATTGGACATGCTAAATTGTCCCCCTTAGAGTCCAATAGGTTAGGTGGAGTTACTGGGTTACGGGGTTAGGGTAGAGGTGTAGGCTTAAGGAGTGTGCTCTTTCCAAGGGCCGGTGCAGACTTGATGGGCTGAATGACCTCCTTCTGCACTGTAAATTCTATGAAGTCCCAGGACTCAGGGGCTGTGAGAAAAGGGCAACACCAGTCCCAAGAGGTTTCAGTATGAGACTAACATCTTGATAGCCTGAGTCAACCAGTCAGATTGCTGTGGCCCTTGCCTCGGTGGTGAAGCTCAAAGCCAGATTGCACCAGGTGCATCATAGCTTCCGTTCTTTTGTACTCTATACCTCTATTAATCGAACACAGAACCCCATATTCCATCTGAACACAGTTGGTGCAAATTCTGTACTGAGTTCTCGGGGATGATTTTTGACAAGCCGAGACGGAGAGTGGACTACCTGACCCAGTTCTGGGGCCAGTTGTCAGAGTACCTCCTGGTCTGCAATATGACCAGAGATTGGAACCGAGGAGGCGGAGTAGAGAAGCAATATGCAGGGGAAAGAAGGTGGAGAGGGACGAGGCACAGGAGGAAGCATCTTCATCCCTGTGAAAGCGTATAGACCGCATGAGAGAATTGTGAGGCTTTGCTTCCCATTAACAACTTTCCCTTTCCAACACGGACTCACCGCCATCAATTCAATTTCACACTCCCTATTCAATTTCACACTCCCTATTCAATTTCACACTCCCTATTCAATTTCACACTCCCTATCGCAGTGTCTCCTTGACCAATATTCAGCAATAAATGTCACCAACATCATCCTTTGAGGGCGGCACCCCGGCGCAGTGGTTAGCACTGCTGCCTCACGACATTGAGGACCCAGGTTCGATCCCGGCCCTGGGTCTCTGTCCGTGTGGAGTTTGCACACTCTCCCTGTGTCTCCGTAGGTCTCACCTCCACAACCCAAAGGTGAGCAGGGTAGGTGGATTGGCCACGCTAAATTGCCCCTTAATTGGAAAAAGAAAAAAAAGCATCGACCTTTGCAAAAACATCTTTATGTAGGAACACATACAATTGTACAAACAGCAATGAATTGTTCACTTTTATACATAGGCTAGGGTTTTGTGCCTCCCGTTTGTTGTGGGTGTTGAATAGGGATGCAAGTACTCACAGTGCAGAAGGAGGCCATTCGGCTCATTGAACCTCTACTGACCCTCTGAACGAGCGCCCGACCTGGGACCACGACCATACCCTATCCCCGTAAACCCACCTAACCTGCACATCTTTTGGACACTAAGGAGCATTTTTTTAAAGTGTGGCCAATCCACCTAACCTGCACATCTTTGGACTGTGGGAGGAAACCAGAGCACCAGGAGCAAACCCATGCAGACATGGGGACAACGTGCAAACCCCACACAGTCAGCCAAGGCCAGAACCGAACCTGGGTCCTTGGTGCTGTGAGGCAGTAGTGCTAACCACTGTGCCACCATGATGCCCTATGGTGGAGGGGAACAGAGTAAAGGAACGTGTGACAGTATCATGGAAGAATGAGGTAAATGGCATTAGCCACAGTAATTTTATGAAGGAATGGATGAAAGACAGTGTCTTCATTAATACAAGAGCAAGTCCTGCTGTTGGCAGAAATATAAACAGATAATTCTAAAAACACTCAACAGGTCCGCCAGCATCTGCAGAGAGAGCCTTGTTATAAATTTTGATTCGCAATGAATGCCTGGGGTGAACAATACCATATCCTTGGCATGATAACTTGTAACAAGTTCAGCTGCAGAACTGTTCTGCCAGCTGCTGTCGACTATCTTCTATTCTTAAAGTTACAAAGTCAATGTCCAGAGCGGACAGGGCGAGCCCTGAATCCATCTGATTGCTTGCTCAAAAAACTAATTCAAATTCAATTTGAATCACAGTCTCCACAAGAGAGGCAAGATCCAAGCTGACAAGAAAAGGCAATGCATCTCGTCTTGGGCTTAATCTGATCTGCAAGAAGAGACTCTGCGACTCCGGCAACACCATCCACAGTGTCTTGTGACTCAATCTATGAACGAGCACCGATCCCATCTGCAGGAGAGGTGGGCAATTGATGCATTTTTAAATTACTCTTAAGCAGCAATATAAAATGCCCAGTCGGTCCTTTCATATGTTCCCCCAAAGTTCGGAGGTAATCAATGGCATCCACCCTGCACTGTGGGCCCCAGATGTCCTAGCTGTGGTATTATCATAACTGTAAGAACTGCAAGGGTTAATGAAATGTCTAGAGTAGCGACTAGAGGGAGCTACAGATACAAGTATATAAGGCATTGATGCTAAGCCTTGTGGGAGAGCGTAGTCCAGGAGTTAGCTGGAGGCAGTCAAACGCATCAATAGTGTGAGTGCGAGCAGATCATACTTTATGCCAGTATTAAGATTACTTGTAGATGAGTGTAGTTTATATGTCAACAATCAACTGTGTATTACTTAGAAGTACGTGTCAAATCCAAATTAGTAGTGTTAATAACTTTATAGCTTTGTTTGAGTTCAAGCTATTTTGTGGTCTTTGTAAACATTACGCCAACCATCCTGAATTAAGCAACGTAAAGAACACCACACTGGCATTGACTTTACGGAATGCAAATGGTTCCACGCCCTTGATATTCAAACTGAATGTGGCCAGTCACAAAGACTGATGGCTGTCAATGCTGAATCTGCAGGGAGTTGTCACTTTGTCAGACAGGATCTAGCATCTCTCAACGAAGACAGCCAAGTGTGTTGCTGGCTTCTGAGACAGGCGCCATTTGGAAGCGGTGGACAGGACATCGAATGAATTCTCATTAATGCCGATAAATATTAGGAAAGAATATGAGCTTAAGAAATTTGGGATTGTTCTTCAGAGTGTATGAAAGGTTATTTTTCAGAGTGTATCAATTGTAATAATTTAATATTTGAAAGGACCGAGGAACGTTCCTTCTACAGGTTAATTGGCATTTCATTTTGCTATCAGGAACTGTGAAATTTTAATTGTACATGTATTTTGCTTGCGATATATTGCCCAGAGAATTCACTGAACTTTGACATCCTTTGGGATTTTCAAATTTCACTTCAGGTTTATTTATACTCCCAAGGCTCTCTGGTTAATTGATGCATATTCTGGTTAATTTTGAAAGTCAGAATTATTCATTCAGACTCAAGTGCAAAAGGAAAAACAAAACAGTATTAGGAAGTTTGAAAGATCTCCATGCCTGCAATCTCTTGTCCAAATGCTTCCTTGGAGTTTCAGTGTTGCCAGTCACTCTCCGATGGAGATGCCAAGCGTGAACATCAGCAGATGTATCGCAGGAAGCATGCTCAACATTGGCTGCTTTACATTATCGCCAAGGTCAAAATTACACCTTGGAATGAAAACCACCAAAGTCCGTTATCTCCCTTTTTGAGAGAGAGAGCTGACTGGTGATGATTTAACCTGAGGGTCACCACTCCTCAGGTGAGGGGCAAACTCCAGAAAGCGAGTCCTTCATAAATAACCTCAGCCAGTGCGGGAATTGAACCTGTGCTGTTGGTGTCACTCTGCATCATGAACCAGCAGACCAGCTGACCAAACACCACCAAAGAAATTACACCATTGTGTACACAGGTGGCCATTAATCATGTGATTTTGAACACTATGGGCGGCATTCTCCATTCGAGAGACTGAGTGCTGACGCTGGGACTGAATGGCGGGTGTCCACGGTCCTGATGGGAGGGGGGGGGGGGCAGTCCTGGAGGAATTCAGGACATGCAAATAGGCCAGTTCCAGTGTCAGATTCGCTGAGGTTGGGTTTGGCACTCCATACCCCTGGCACCACCCCTGTCCCATACCACCCCCCCCCCCCCCCATCTCCCTCAGAGGTCGGCCACACCCCACCCTGCACCATATGCCAACACCCGAACTGCCCGTCATGGCCAGGTGCCCCGCATGCACAGACCACCAGCTGCAGAAACCCTGCATTGCCCATGTCCGGCTATCTGACTGTGTATTATCTGTACCCCCAGGAGAAGGTGGCCTACAACCGCTGGGAGTGGGAGAAGACCAGGGAGGCCTCCCAGGCCTAAGGTCCCACACTGTGGTGGAGCAGAGGGGGTTGGACCTGGTTGGCGGTGTGCATGAGGAGGCAGTGGCAGAGGTGGAGGTCGACATGGCACCACCATGTGAGCCCTCAATGCGTTGTGATGTCCCTATGGCACCCCTCCTCCGCAACCCTACAACACCCCGGAGCACATGTCTGGGGACCACACCAAGTTTCCGTCACTGCTGCCGCCAGCACCCTCCACCATCCCAGAGACACTCTCCTCAGTTGGGCATTTTAATGAAGAGGCTCCTGGGGCACCATCTGGTGCTCATTACACACTTTCAGCGGTACATCAGGTGGCGATAGGAACCCCTGAAGGGGCGGACGATCGGAGGGTGGCCTGACCTCAGGGATATGCTGCCGTCCAGACAGGTCTAGCGCTTCTGGAAAGGACAGTCCCATCATTGTTAGAGATGGAGGTGCAGAACTGGGGGCGACATAATGGGGTGTCAACAACCATCTACGCCTGCAGCTGCAGTTGGAGGAGTCCAACTGCCTGCAGGAGCAGGAGGAGATAGCCCTGAGATGCCTGGAAGGCCCCTGTGGCATAGACGTTCAGGGCAACCGTCACCTTGACAACCACATGGGAGCAGATGTCCTCCCCCATACGCCCAAGGATCCAGATGCCCCATGATCCGGCACAGATCATAGATTTTACAGTCCAGAAGGAGGCCATTCGGCCCATCAAGTTTGCACCAGCTCTTGGAAAGAGTACCCTACCCAAGCCCACACCTCCACCCCATCCTCATAACCCAGCAATCCCACCCAACAATAAAGGCAATTTTGGACACGAAGGGCATTTTATCATGGCCAATCCACCTAACCTGCACATCTTTGGACTGTGGGAGGAAACTGGAGCACCCGGAAGAAACCCACGCACACATGGGGAGGATGTGCAGACTCCGCACATACAGTGACCCAAGCCGGAATCGAACCTGGGACCCTGGAGCTGTGAAGCGATTGTGCTATCCACAATGCTACCGTGCTGCCCCCAGATGTCATACGGTCTCTCAGCGCAGCCGCAGTTGGCGGCACGCCCGGTCTGGCAGGTCTTCATATGCTCGGCGCTGTCGGTATAAATGAGCCCTGATGGGACGCCTCCTTCCCACCTTTTCCTCGGCCTGTTGGGCGGCTGACTTTCCATCGTTAGCCGCTGGCTCATGCTCCTCTGCAGGGTTCTCCCCGAGCAGCTACTACTCATGCAGCCTCAGTGCATCTACCAGGGCTGTGGCGGCCAGGCACATGCCAACCACACCTGGCTGTACACCAAAATCCATTTTCTGCAGGGGGTAAAGGGCAGATATGTTAGCATGGTGAGTACCCACATGGTCCAAAGGGCTACACGGGGCTGCACTGCAGGTCCCAGACCCCGTATGTCCCTCTCCTCCCTTCCAATCCTAGCCCCACACACCCGGCCATTCCCCTTGACACTCTTCCCTCTGCACCGTGCCCCCCCTGCCCCGCCAGTCCCACTCACTGGGGGGGGGGGGGGGAGGGGGGGGGGTGCTCCTGCCCCACCACCCATCCTGCCATCATTAAGCATTACGGTCCCTGTCACACACCCTTCTGTGGGGTCTACCGTAGTTGCCCTCCTTGCGTGGCTGCGTGCTATCCCGCCAACAGGGTGCCACCTGGCTGCGGAAGGGGCACTGTGTGCCGCCGACTGGTGCCATGCCTGCTGACATGCCTGCAGTCAGGGACCGTGGACCCTTTGGGACCATAGGGCCATGGTGCAGGTGTCCGTTGTTTGGGCTGCACTCTGCTCTTCCCCTTCTTCCCCTGCAGTAGGGCAGCGACTCGGATTGGTGCAACATCCGGTGGGCCACTGGCTGCGCTGGACCACGTCCATCCCGTTGATGTGTTGGCTGCCATCAGGGGGTTCCTGGGGAGTGTGGGTGGGGAAGGGGGATTTGCACCCATACGGCCAATGGCGCTCTGAACATTCACGGGACATAGAGGACAGTTGGCACCTGTGCAGGCAGACGGAGGCCACAGCGATGGCGTCCGTGCCCAGACACCCTGGTCCTGGGGGGACACCCCAGGCCCATGACTCCTGGTTGCGCTCCCCCCCGCCCCCCCGCTACTCTCCCCAGCCTTGGCAGTCACCCCTCCGGCCAGCGGCACAACTGGCAGCCCACACCTTTGGAACTGGCTTACCCTCTGTCTCATCCTCAACCACCACGGCACCTGGTTTGCGTTTTTAAATACCACCTGATGGAGGCGGAGCATCACGGCAAGCCGAAGACTGCCAGGGCAGGCCCGTTAATGATATACTAATTGGCCATTACCAAGCTCCGCCTACCCACTGCACACCTGCTCCCGTCCACCCTGCCCCTGGTTAGGTAGGCACAACCTGTGCTCCGCACAGAGGACCCACAACGCACTTTAGCTACAGTACCAATGGGTGCTCACCCCCCTCGCCCAATTTGCATGCCAATCCCGGCGCAGGCCGTGGAACGCATTCACACCGCTATCGAGGCGTTGGAGCATGGCGTTCCATTGGCTCCTGGCGCCGACCTTGATTTTCGCCTGGCGTCCGATCCTCAGCCTGATTGTGATTCGGGGTTCGGTCTTCGCTGGACGGAGAATCCCTCCTTATATGTCAGCAAGTTAGTGAATCATGGGGTTGGGTGAAAATTAATTGGAGTTATGCTGGATTCTAACTTCAGATCACGGTCACAATTCTGTAGCTGCAGCAGGCATTTCTGCAGGATAATGTCTAACATGGTGGCAGCGATTTCTGTACGAGAGTTTATAATATTGCAGCAGGATCTCGATACAATCATATATAACATATTGCAGCAGGGATTTCTGTACGTCATTGCCCCATCAGTCATACCGAATCCTCACCATTCTGGCCCGATTACTGGCTGAGTCCTCCAATCCGCCAGCCTTTCCTCTGGTTAGAGGACACTTGCCCTTATGACCGCTGAAGGCGTTTTTCCAAACACCTCCCGGTAGTGATCAGGGCTCTTTACCGCTGCTACACATGCAATCTGACCCGGGTGTCATCGATGTTTAACATACCCTCCCATTGAGGGCCCTGTCAGCAAGATGAAAGTCTTTCACCAACCCGTCAGCAATCTGTAAGTAGAAAGTGTGGGCATCATCACAAACTGATCCTCCATTTTGGAATCTTGCCCAGTCCGTCAGAAAGCCGCTGTGTCGGAGAGGTTTGGACTGCCTTGAAGATTTCTTCGAGAGGGTTAACCAACACCACCTTGGTAGAATCACTACTGATGTGTTTCAGGATATTGCAGGGGCAGATGATGTAATGCTGTGATTCAGCACAATGCCTGTATCCTACCTGGCACACCCACTAATTCCCTTCTACTCCCAGGAATTTATCGCCACCCTGATATGTTCTGCTATTATGTTCCTGTTGTGGTAGTCACCACTAGCAGTATTATATGTCTTATGGTAAGACACGTATACTAGAGGTACATGGGTAAATCCCTGCCTGCTGGCTCCGCCCAGTAGGCGGCGTATAAATGTGTGTGCTCGCCAGTACAGCAGCCATTCTGGTTCCAGCTACAGGAGGCACAACATCTTTGCTTAATAAAGCCTCGATTGTTCCATTACTCTCGTCTTTGTGGTAATTGATAGTGCATCAATTTATTGAGCAAAGATTTTTTTTAAACAATGGATCTTCGCAATAAATTGATGCACTATCAATTACCACAAAGGCGAGAGTAGTGGAACAATCGAGGCTTTATTAAGCAAAGATGTTGTGCCTCCTATAGCTGGAACCAGAATGGCTGCTGTACTGGCGAGCACACACATTTATACGCCGCCTACTGGGCGGAGCCAAAGGCAGGGATTTACCCATGTACCTCTACTATACGTGTCTTACCGTAATACATATAATACTGCTAGTGGTGACTACCACACCTGTGGTATATTCATCAGAAATGTTACAGTGTCTCCCATACCTCTTGATACAGTCACGAGCTGTGTGCTTACTGATTCTTGTTTATCTTCCGGTAAATTGATAAGGTCTAATTGCTCCGCTGTTAAATCAGAGTCTAACTTGGTTAAATCATGAGAGAGTAAAGATACGGTGAATTAATTTATCAGTTAATGGTTCATTTACTATCGTGTGAAAAATATCAAGTAACATCATCAAATTGCTGTGATTTCAAAATAAGTGTATACTATTTTGTCGTGGTTATAATATTCTTTCGCATTTTGATAGCACGGCCTGAACCTCTTAAGTAATATGATGCAGACAAATTTTGTCGAAAAGAGGTTCTGTTTGCAAAAGTGTTGTCCGATTGATCAAACTATACTTGGAAGAAAGTACGAAACTGTAAAAGTCAAAATTTTTCACTTGAAGCGTTTCTGACCTTTTTTGTATTTAAAAAAATGAATTCATAGACAGTGTGAGGTGTTGGTGTGGTGGTAACATTGTTACAGACATGTAGCCCAGAGGCCCAGGCCAATGCTCTGGAGAACAGAGGTCCAAATCCTTCCATGGCAGCTGGTGAAATTTAAATTAAATTAATTAGTAAAAATCTGAAGTTGAAAGCTGGTCTCAGTGATGTCACGTGGCATAAAAACCCACCTGGGTTTTATCCGATGTGGTCTACATGTGATTCCAGACCCAGAGCAGTATGATGGACACTGAAATGGCCTGGTAAGCAACTGAGCCAAGGGCAATTAGAAAGGTGCAACAAATGCTGGTTTTGCCAGTGATGCTCACATCCCAATGAAAAAAAAAAGAAATAAAGAACTTGGCATTTACACGCACCTTTCACAATCTGGGCAGCATAGCAGCACAGTGGTTAGCACTGCTGCCTCATAGCTCCAGGGACCCGAGTTCAATTCTGGCCTCGAGTGACTGTCTGTGTGGAGTTTGCATTTTCTCCCTGTGTCTGCGTGGGTTTCCTTCGGGTGCTCCATTTTCCTCCCACTGCCCAAAGGTGTGCAGGTTAGGTGGATTGGCCATGATAAATTCCACTTACTGTCCAAAATGTTAGGTTCGATTCTGAGCATAGGGTGGAAGCTTGCTCTTAAGTAAGGTGCTCTTTCCAAGGGCTGATTCAGTCTCAATGGGGCCAAATCGCCTCGTTCTGAATTGTAAGGATTCGATGAAACTCAGGGGGCGGGATTCGATGAAACTCAGGGGGCGGGATTCTCCGACCCTCCACCGAGTCGGAGAATCCCCGGGAGTAGCGGGAATCCCACCCCACCGCGCATGTGCAGGCCGGCCGCCGTATTTTGGCGCATGCGCGAGATCACGCCGGCCCTTCGGCACTTGCGTGAACTCGCGCTGTCCCTTCGCCGCCGGCTAGAGAGGCGCCAACCCCACTGGTGTCCACTTAGCCCCCGAAAGTGTGGAGAATCAGCCCGCAGAAGGGAGAACCCCGGCCAAGGACTTTGTGGAAGATTATTCTTGGGTAGGGTATGTGGATAGTCTGGGTTATGTTGACATCAAAAAGGAGGTATTGGTTGGTTTAAAAGATAATAAGGGAGATAAGTCTCCTGGGCCGGATGGGATCTACCCCAGAATACTGAGGGAAGCAAGGGAGATAATTGCTGGGCCTTGACTGACATCTTTGTATCCTCATTGGCTACAGGTGTGATCCCAGAGGACTGGAGAATAGCTAATGTGATACCGCTGTTTAAGAAAGGTAGTGGGGATAATCCAGGAAACTATAGGCCGGTGATCCTCACATTGATTGTCGGTAAATTATTGGAGAGAATTCTCAGGGACAGGATTTATACCCATTTGGAAACAAATGGACTCATAAGCCATAGACAGCATGGTTTTGTGAAGGGGAGGTCGTGCCTCACTAACTTGATCAAGTTTTTTGAGGAGGTGACAAGGATAATTGATGAGGGGAGTTTGGTAAGCCTTTGACAAGGCCCCTCATAGCAGACTGGTAAAAAAGGTGAAGTCACACGAGATCAGAGGTGAGGTGGCAAGATGGATACAGAACTGGCTCGGTCACAGAGGCAGAGGGTAGCAGTAGAAAGATGCTTTTATGAATGGAAGGTTGTGACTAGTGGTGTTCATTAGAGATCGTTGCTGGGGCCTCTGTTGTTTGTAGTGTACATAAATGATTTGGAGGAAAATGTAGCTGGTCTGAATAGCAAGTTTGCGGATGACACCAAGGTTGATGGAGTGACAGATAGTGTTGAGGGTTGTCAGAGGATACAGCAGGACATAGATAGGTTGGAGACTTGGGCAGAGAAATGCAAATTGTGTTTAATCCGGACAAATGTGATGTAATGCATTTTGGCAGATCTAACATAGAGGGGAAATATACAGTGAATGGCAAGACTCTTAGGAATATAGAAAGTCAGAGCGATCTGGGCGTGCAGGTCCACAGATCTTTTGGAATGGCAACACAAATAGACAAGGCAGTCAAGAAAGCTTGCCTTCATTGGATGGGGAATCGAGAATAAAAATTGACCAGTCATGCTACAACTGTGTAGAACCTTGGTAAGGCCGTACTTGGAATATTGTGCACAATTCTGGTCACCACACTACCAGAAGGAGGTGGAGTCTTTGGAGAAGGTGCAGAGGAGATTTACCAGGCTGTTGCCTGGTCTGGAGGGTATTAGTTACGTGAGGAGGCTGAATAGACTTGGACTGTTTTTATTGGAACGATGGAGGTCGAGGGGCGATCTGATAGAGGTCTGCAAGATTGTGAGGGGCATGGATAGAGTGGATGGGACGGCACTCTTTCCCAGGGTGGAGGGGTCATTCACTAGGGGGCATAGGTTTAAGATCTGAGTGGCAAAGTTTAGAGGAGATGTGCGAGGCAGGTTTTTTTACACAGAGGGTGGTGAGTGAGTGGAACATGCTGCCAGGGGAGGTTGTGGAAGCAGATACATTAACGGCGTTCAAAAGGCATCTTGACAAATACATGGATAGGATGGGTATGGAGGGATATGGCGCAAGGAAGTGCTGAGGGTTTTGGCCGAGGTGGTATCATGACCGGTACAGACTTGGAGGGCTGAAGGGCCTGTTCTTGTGCTGTATTGTTTTGTTCTTATAAGAACAGAATGCATGTTTTAAAATGGTGATTGTTCCTCACCTGTGCAATTTGTCTAATTATTCCAGGCCTTTTAACTTTGCTTGCAGCTTGAGATGTGAGGGATGCGTTAATGGAGTAAGTGCTGATCTGCTCCTTCCCCTGCTCTGAAACATTACACAAAACCCCTCTGCGTTGTTACATGCTTCACCACGCTCTTATCCTGCATCAATCCTCAATCAACGACATACTGAGAACATGGAGTCACAACCGTGCTCTTTTGCATCAATAGCAGGAAAATTGCTCTTAAGAATGAATCAGTGGCTTGACACTAACATTTGTTTGAAAAGCAATTGACGAACAGCAGAATTTTTTTAATGTTGAAAAACAACAATTTGTTATTTGATTTTTAGCTTTCTCTGTTTAGAAGGAATCGCAAACGGGGATTTAAAAACAATTTTTAAATTTCAGGGAAGACTGCGACTGAAAAAACAATGACATGACGCAGCTCCATGGTTATGCACCTACGTAACACCAGAAAGGAAGACGATTTTAGATTTAGCAAAGCAGCGGGACAGAAAATGTATATTTAAAATTCTTATACATCGGGCCTCTTACTATGGTCTGGTTCCAGATGGTTTAATCTGTCAAGAAAACATTTCTGAACAAATCGGACCAAAGTTGAATCTAAAATTCAGGTGTCTACATCCACACCTTTGTCAGCTCATTTCCCCATGCTGGTGCATGTAATTTTCAGCCGTTAATTAGAATTTGTGTGCTAAATTACTGAGCATCTAATTATCCAGAAATGATGTTTCAAATGAAGTCTCTAACAGTGATAAGCTTTGTTTTCCACGATAATAAATTGTTAACAAGCTGGCTGTTTCCAGTGTCTGAATCGATGCAAATAATCTAATTTTTCAAAGCTGAAAAATGAGCAGCAAGAAAGAGAATATTATCTTCGTGTCGGTTGAAGATGTTAATGACCGAATATTGCACCAGTATGGATTTGGCATAAAGCATATTGATTGTCCTGTTCCATGATTGTAAGGATATGCGGAACATTAATATATTTATAAGTAATGATTCCATCATGACAATATGATAAACGGTGCAGGTCTTTGGGTTAAACATCTATGATGGTCAGATGGTAAAGATTGATGTTTGCCTTCTTTATTACCCCTTCCTCGACACTGCATAATAGTACATTTTATTCTTAACCCACTGGGAATAAATGTCTTTACATTCCATAAACTATTGTCATAAAATATAGAGAGGTCCAACTTCAACGGGGAACTAGACCTCCAATTAGTTGTCTCATTGCAGTATTCACTCTACTTTCCCATAAATTACAGAAAATGCTTGTCAATTGTTTTTATTCTTTTTAAAAAATAAATCTTTGTATTGGCATTTCCCATATTTATAAGCAGTTGTATATTTACACAACACATTTTTCCCGCCTGCGCTAATTTCCTTTATTCTGCAGAGAGGTTTAGTTTGTCCTTCGTTTTACTGACCCTATGTGCATTTCGTTGCCCTCTGGATCGGTCTATAGTCCCCCCCCCCCCCCCCCCCTCCCCCGCTTCGGCTGTGCTTTTCTTTTATTTTCCGGACAGAGTGGAGAAAAACAAAACGTCCTCCCCGTGTGTGCGTGGGTTTCCTCCGGGTGCTCCGGTTTCCTCCCACAGTCCAAAGATGTGCGGGTTAGGTGGATTGGCCATGATAATTTGCCCGTAGTGTCCTAAAAAGTAAGGTTGCGGGGGGGGGGGGGGGGGGGAGTAGGGTGATCATTTGCTCGGCACAACATCGAGGGCCGAAGGGCCTGTTCTGTGCTGTACTGTTCTATGTACTGTTCTATGTTTCTATCTCCTTCATCATTGCGTGGAGCTCCGACTTGAGTGCCTCCCTCATGGCGTTTATCTCCGATTTTAACTCCTCCTTTATGGCGTATATTTCCGTTTTCAGCACGCTCCTCCATTCCTCCCCCTGTGCGGGGGGGGGGGGGGGGGGGGGGGGGGGGTGGGGGGGGGGGGTGGGAATGGCCGCCACGTCCTGTTCCTGCTCCGCTGCTCGGCTCGCCAGCATTTCCACTTCCTGGTTCGCCTGAACCTCCGCCTCGCCTCGTGGGGTCGTCAGCCTGCGCGTCCGCAGCTCCTGCCTTTTACCTTCGCCTTCGCTGCTGCTCCTTCTTACATCTCACCGTCCCCCCGATTTATTATTATTTGCAGGCATATTTCTGTTATGTGCCTTTCTCTTTTTTTCCTGCGTTTTGGTGCGGAAAATAAATTATTTTTCCCCCCCCCCAAAGAAAAAAACCCCAAGGGTTTTTTCTCCTTTTAAAAACGATTTTTTTTAATAAAAAGGAATTTTTTTTTTAAAGAGTTTTTTTTTGAAGTCTGCACATTCTCCCCATGTGTGCGTGGGTTTCCTCCGGGTGCTCCGGTTTCCTCCCACAGTCCAAAGATGTGCAGGTTAGGTGGAATGGCCATGATAAATTGCCCTTCGAGTCCATGATTTCCCTTAGTGTTGGGTGGGGTTACTGGGTTATGGGGATAGGGTGGAGGTGTGGGCTTGGATAGGGTGCTCTTTCCAGGAGCCGGTGCAGACTCGATGGGCTGAATGGCCTCCTGCTGCACTGTAAATTCTATGATATGTTTTTGTTTCCACCCAAGTTCAAATGACCATTTTAAAGCCACAGGCATCCCGAAACAAAACACCAGATTGTAGCACAAGTGGTTAGGGCTGTTGCATCAAGGGGCAGCATAGTGGCGCAGGGGTAGCACTGCTGTCTCACGACACTGAGGTCCCAGGTTCGTTCCCACTCTGGGTCACTGTCCGTGTGAAGTTTGCACATTCTCCCCTTGTCTGCGTGGGTCTCGCCCCCACAACCCAAAGTTGTGCACTGTAGGTGGATTGACCACACCAAATTGCCCCTTAATTGGAAAAGGAATGATTGGGTTCTCTAAATTTATATTAAAAAAAGACTGTTGCATCTCAGCGCCAGGGTCCCGGGTTCGATTCCCGGCTTGGGTCACTGTCTTGCGGTGTCTGCACGTTCTCCCCGTGTCTGCGTGGGGTTTCCTCCGGTTTCCTCCCACGAGTCCCGAAAGACGTTAGGTGAATTGGACATTCTGAATTCTCCCTCAGTGTACCCGAATGTGGCGACGAGGGGATTTTCACAGTAACTTAATTACAGTGTTAATGTAAGCTTACTTGTGACAATGCAGATTATTATTCATACGGCTCATGGTGTTCAGGGGGAGGGGAGGGGGGGTGTTAATCATTCAAATTTTCGACGCCTGTTACTTGTCCTTTTACATAACCTGAGGAGAACTGAAAGGGTTTTGCCCAAATCAGGCTGTCATGTTTGAATTGAAGTTAAGACGGTCATTTGTAATTCTCTCCTTTTAGATCAAAATCCAACAGCGCTCGAGAGGTTGGTTGATTTTAACTTTAATGATCCTGACAGGTGAAGCCGCTACCTCAGCAACAATTCATCATTATTTTAAAAATGAGAAACGCGTAGCACATTTCCTTTTCGAAGCAATGTGTTTTTACAGATACAACTTCTGATAGGAAGTGTCACTTGACAGTTACTGAGGCCAAATGAAGAATAAACTCCATTATGACTGCAATGGACCACCGAGCAATCTTTGAAGGATGGTATTTCATAATGCTAATATTCCAACTCTCCAATTCATTTGGAGCATAAAACAGATTTTGGGAGAACATAGTGGATGTTGGCATCCATCACATCCGGAGACTGTTGGCTGTTTGAGCGGAGGGATTTGGGATTCATTTATTTTACTGCTGAAAAGCGAGACATACTGGCACAGCTTAAATGTTTCTTACTCATCTGGGCAGGCACAAGAATGCTAAATTTCAAATGATCACAGCAATTTATACTGCAGGATAAAATGGCGCTGATTGAGTACCAAAAATACAGCCAGGGAAACGTGTGAGGTGTTCAATACACGCAATAAGGGTTAATTGCTGATGTGTTGGGTATGCTGGGTCTGCGAGGACTGCGTTTACCATAGCAGTGAGAGAGACAGGCTACCAACACTTGGAGAAATGCAACTCTATTTTATTGAACTACCAACTATTAAACATACTTTTACTGTGGGTTGACACTACGCTGAGTTGACTGGAGACCTGAGGCTAACCTGACCAGACTATCTGACTACCACATGGTGGATGTTCTAGTTGTTGCTCACGGGCTCTGGCTGTCTCAGAGGCTGGATCCCAAGAGAGCGGGAAAACTTGTGCCCTCTGGCTTTATAGTGGTCGTGTCCTGTCTGGCGATTGGCTGCTGTGTTCTGTGTGTTCATTGGTCATCCTGTGTGTCAATCAATGTCTGTCTGTGCACTATCCTATACTTGTGTGTATATCATGACAATTGCTGTCATGCCTGGGTCGCAATATCGCTTATTTAAACAGCGAGTGGTAAGGATGCTGATGGAGCCTTGCTAATGGATGCTAATGCACATCCAGTGTTGCTGAAACAAGGAAAATGTACAGAGCATGCCCCAAATTTGTAACGATAAAGGTGTTGGTAATTTGAAGCCCTGTTAAATCTACACAGATTTGGTAACTTGGTCAAGTTCAGAAGTGAGGTCATGATAGCTGCAAAACTGGACTTTGCGGCACCTGTTGTATGGAAGGCTGGATTGGTTGCAAAATAGTGCTGGTAGCATGCGGACATTGGTTGGGTCTTTGTAATAGCCCACATGGAGCATGCGGGGTGCGAATGCTTGTCTTCCATGCGTTCCTTGCAGAGATTTTGATTCGTTCATGGGATGTGGCTGTCGCTGGCTGGGCCAGTATTTATTGTCAATCCCAGAGGGCATTGAAGAGTCAACAATATTGCTGTGGATCTGGAGTCACATGTCGGCCAGACCGGGTAAGGATGGCAGATTTCCTTCCCTCAAAACAGCTTTCCCACTTGGGGTGGGATACCTCAGTGTTAACGTGGGTGCAGGGAGTCTGCAGATTGTGACATCAAACAGCAGGCGATTCTTATTTGATTGCAGCACTGCTCAAACTTGGCAATGCTTCATCGTAGAATTTTCACTGCAGAAGGAGGCCATTTGGCCCATCGCTTCTGCATCGGCCCTTGGAATGAGCACCCCGCCCAAGCCCACAACCATCACCCTATCCCCGAAACCCAGTAACCCCACCCAACCTTTTTGGACACTAAGGGCAATTTAGCATGGCCAATCCACCTAAGCTGCGCATCTTTGGACTGTGGGAGGAAACCTGAGTACCCGGAGGAAACCCACGCAGACACGGGGGAGAACGTGCAGACTCCGCACTGACAGTGACCCAAGCCGGGAATCGAACCTGGGACCCTGGAGCTGCGAAGCAACAGTGCTAACCACTGTGCTACAGTGCCGCCCTCTCTTAAAAATGAGCAGCTGATAATGCATTCTGCAGCAGGAAGCCCCCACCCGCTACTTGCTAATTCCCGGGCGATCAATGAGGGCGAAGGCGACAACATCTGCCTGCGCGCCCCTTTCCGATCACTTCTGGTGAGGCTGTCATCACTCAGAGCATCCGCCACCTCATCACAGGTTTGGTGCATGACTGCTGGCTGGTGTCTTTGCCCCACCCTGGGTAAGAGGGTACCCCTCCTATCCTTGGAGGAGTCCAGCGTACGGTCAACATCTGGATCCATAAATCTCGGAGCTGGTCTTTGCACAGCCATCTCCTTGGCTGGAATTAGAGTCTGTGGTAAGTGGAGAGTTTAAAAGATTTGTCAGGCTGAATGTGGTGAATGAGATTCACACGGTATTATAATCTGTATATATGTATCAATATTGTAAGTGCAGTTGCACTACCTGACCACCAGGGGGAGTAGCTCTGGGAGTACTCGAGAGTTTGTACTGGGCTCCTCCCTTGGCTCCACCCAGGACTCCTCCCCTTGGAGCTGCTGTATAAAGATCCGTGCCACAGGGTCAGCCAGCCAGTTCACCGAAAGTTCAAAGGCTAACAGGCTGGCTCTGTTGTAAGTATATTAAAACCGCTATTCTAATCCTACAAGCACGTGTCCGTAGAATTGTTGGTTCCAACACTGACAAGGTGATTCCTGACTCCAGTGAATCACTCACTTGGGGAATCGGGAATCCAGTGAGATTTTCGTGGGCAGAGTGGCAACCTATTTGCAGGCTGCGAATCTCGCCTCTTTCTGCGCTCCGAGCACCAACGGGAACCACTCTGTTTTTCCCGTCGGCGTGAGGCAGGAGCGCTTGGTTTCAAAACCGAAGATTCGCGCCCAAAGAAATAGCCAGTGTTGCTCAACGTAATTCCTACATATGAAACACTTCAGGGCATTTTGCGGTTCACAAAAACTTGTTACATCAAAGTTTTTTTTTTCGTTTTCAATCACCGTTTCAGTAGCTTGGCCAAACTTCGGCAGGGTTTTATTTAAAGTGAAAATGTCAGGTTTATTGATCCGAGAAAATTGCGACCCATCTCCCGTATAATTGTGACATTTCAAAGATACTTGGTGCCTGCCGAAGTGACAAAAAAGCAGGATGATTATGTCAAAATGTTCCTGATCGACGAGGGAATCTTTTTCTTAAAATTGCATAGAATGTACAGCACAGGACCAGGCCAGTGAACCCTGCTGGTCTGTGTCAGTCTTTCTCCTCCCCATAAACCTCCTCCCATCCCACTTTATTGGAAAAATATCCAATTTCTTTCTCCTGCTGATCCAGCTTCAACCGAATGGTATTCATATTAACAACTGCTTGTGGCAGCACTCCCACATTCTTATCAATTGTTGTTCTTGAATTCCTTATTGGCTTCATTGTCACTATTTTGCAATTCTGGCTCCTAATTTTTTTCTCGAAGTCTGCACTATCAAACCCCTTCACACCTGTTGGTCATCTCTAGGTGAACTGTGTGAAGAAATGTAGTTCAGTGAGTTCGATAGCCGAAGTTGAAGGATACTCTCGAAGAGATGGACTTTCGAAGGGTCACAAGGTTAGCGTGATTAGGTCCTCAGCGCAGTCGGCAGCAATGCTAACCACTGTGCCACCGTGCTGCCCTTATTGGTGGACTTGAAAAGGTTTGGAGACCTCTCGGTGTTACAGTCTCCAGCTCTGAAAGCATAGGTGTTGCTGCCTTTTCTGTTGCCATGGTTTCTGCTGTTGTCGTGTTGTTGCGCAGGCAGTGTTTAAAGTTTTAAATAAAAAGAACAATGGATTCTCCGGCGGCCGACGGCAAATCGCGATTGGGTGGAGAATTGGTTCCAGTGCCGAAATTGTGGCAGCCGCCGATTTGACAACATATTGTATTTCTCCGTCACCTCGACAGCGGCATCAATGTGTATCAGATTGCATGTACAGTAAACACCGTTTGCATATCATTAGCGGGCCCGACCCGGCATTCTCCGGGGCCTCCGCTATTTTCCGCCTCCGATGGGCCGAGTTCCCGACGGCACGGTTTACTTGTGCTTTTAAAGATCGTGGAACTGGCATCGTGGCTGATGAGGGAGAGAGAGGAAGTAGGACACAGAGAGGCGTGACCGTGGGCTGTCGGGTCGGGGTGGGGGAAGGGTGACGGGGGAACGGGCCGAGTGGCCAGGGTGACTCCCCCACGGGACTGGGTCAGTGCCCAGGCAAGGCCCGCCATTTCCACGGCCTGCAAGGCCGCCATCTTGCTGGGCACCCCACTGACCACCCACCTTGGCCCCTGGTTCTGCAGAGTGACATCGGCCATCTGGGTGCCACCAGCCCCCCTTCCCCGCACCCCACCCTCCGCCATAGAGCCCCTACCCCTCGCCACCCGCCGGTGGGGCATCGGAGGACCCACTTATGACCAACACCTACTGTAGCCCCTTATGGGGGCACCGGACCAGGGCAGCGGAGCATACCGCTGACAAGGGCAGCGCCAGCCGACGGTACCCTGGCAGCAGGGACGGGTTCCAGGGCCAGAGGCCCCCGTGGTGCCGGCCAATGATGGGGCCAGGGGTGGGGAGATTGGGGGTGGGACGTGCAGGGGCAGAGCTCTTATTGCCAACTGGGGCTACCATGGAGCCCAGTGGACCTGCTTGGGCACAGGGGTACGCACCATGCTAACATGTCGGCCCTTCACCCCCTGCTGACAATGAATATTGGAATTCAATCAGCAATGGTGGCCTTCCTCCTAGTTGCTGAACCCTTGGGGGAGGCCCTGCGGTTGTACGAGCTGGCGCTGCTCGAGAAGGAGGAAGCTGTAGCAGCGGAGCGTGCAGCAGAGGGACAGGAGGTAGCCGCCCAGGATGGGAAACTGGCCACCCAACAGGCACAGAAGGTGGAGGAGGTGCCAAGGAGGTGGCGCTTGAGGCCTTGGGTGTTACGGCACCGCTTGTCATTTGAGGACCTACCGGACCGGGCATGCTGTCATAGACTCCGGCTGAGCAGGGAGATAGTGAGACTGATCATGGCACACCTGGCACTGCGGGGGAATGGGGGAGGGCACCTGCTCCTAGTGGCCGTCAAGGCGAAGGTTGCCCTGAACCTTTACACCACAGGGTAATTCCAGGCGCCGTGTGGGGACCTGTCCGGGATCTCACAGACCTCGGAGTAGAGGTGCATCCGTGCCGTCATGGGGGCAGTACAGATACCTGTGGCTGAATGGCCTCCTTCGGTGCTGTAACCATTGTGTGATTCTGAAACAAATATACTCAGATTTTGCAGGACTGCAAAAAAGGTGGGCGAAATTCTCCCCCCCCCACGACGGGTGGGAGAATAGCGGGAGGGCCTTCCCGACTTTTTTGACGCCCTCCCGCTATTCTCCCACCCCCCCGCCGAAATCCCGACACGAATCGCTGCCGCCGTTTTTTTTACGGCCGGCAGCGATTCACAGCTGTTAGAAGGGCCGAAGTCCCAGCCCTTTACGACCTTTTTACGAACGGCAAACACACCTGGTCCTGCCGTTCGTAAAAACGTCGTGACCACCTGGAAAAAAATAACCATGGCACCGATTGGCACGGCAGTACCACGGCCGTGCCAAGGGTGCCATGGGCCCGCGATCGGTGCCCACCGATCGCGGGCAGCGGGCCCGATGCCCGCGCACTATTTGTCCTTCCGCCGCCCCGCAGTATCAATACGCGGGGCGGCTGAGGGGCAACCCGGACCGCGCATGCGCGGGTTTCGCGCAAAAACGCGATGACGTCACCCGCGCATGCGCGGGTGGCGTCTTCCCACCTGCGCATGCGCGGCTGACGTCATATGACGCGTCAGCCGGCGCTAAGTCCGACAAGCGGGTTTAACGATTTTCGTTAAGCCCGACTTGTCGGAGCCTCCGACGTCGGGCTGCTAGCCCCGACGGGGGACCAGAATCGGTCCCCCGTCGGGAAGGGGCGCGATGCCGTAAAACCCGCCCGGGTTTTACGGCGGTTTGACGATTTTTCCCGTTTTGGGAGAATTTCGCCCGGTGAGTTCTCCGGAACGATTTCCAAGTTTTGCAAGCGGGAATTGCCGGGATTTTCCCGGCGCTCGGCCCAGCGACACCGGTAACGCAATTCAACGTTAATTGGTCCACTTAACAAGGCCTCACAGGCTTCCCGCCGGAAATAACGCCTCGCCAGCTGATTTGCCGGGACCACGCTCAACACCCCCCCCCCCCCCCCCCCCCCCCGCTAACATGGCCAAGCAGCACTTAAACTGGAGGTGACCAGTGTGGCCGAGGACAAGGCGGTCACCCACACGGAGACTGTCACACGTCGCAGAGGTGAGGAACCACCGGGCTTCAGCCAATGGACCTGTCAAACGTGAGCATTGATTGCCTCACTGACTGACCCACCCATCCCACTGACCACATGTCCATTCTCTTGCAGGTCCTCCAGCCAACAACGCCGGCCCGGCCCCCTCTCCGGACTCTTGAGGTGAACACCTCGGAGGAGCTCCAAGGATGCCACCGTGCTCGCAGCACAGCTGTCAACCCACCCTCCATCAGCACAGATACACACACCTCGGTGGGAAATGTTAGTGGACAGGCTTCTGGGGCACAATCTGGTGAGCACCACACTGCTGATGATGTACATCATGTGGAGGCAGGAACCCCCAGGTGAGAAAGCAGTCGGATGGCTGCTGGATACCAGGACCCAGCTAGGTCCCCGCCTGATGCTGAGCCTCAGGAAGTGGGTTATCCGGAGCTGATGGAGACGATAGGGAGCGGCCGGAGAGATGGCAGCGTCACTCCAGCAGATCCATAGTTGATTGGAAGAGTCCCAGAGGCTACAGGTGCTGAAGATAGCGCTGACAATGAGTGGCACCAAGGCCAACAATGTTTGGGTGACGACCACGATGGAGAGCCTGGTTCAGTACGTCAGCACCATGAATGAAGGTGTCCAAGGTGTCGTGCAGTTAGTGACAGCCATGGCCGAAGGGCTCGGCAGAATGTCTGACTCGCTGGCGGATGTCACCCAGTGCCAGGCCAACCTTGATGAGGTTCTGCGGGATAAGTCCCGCTCTCAGATGGGAATGGCCAAGGCTTGTCCCAGTCGCAGGTGGGCATTGCCGAGGTGCTGCAGAGCAGCATTGACGAGGGCGTCGACACGATGGTGCGGACCATGGGGAAACCGCCAAGTCTGGCAGAGACAGATGATGCAGAGCAGCCGGGGCTCGAACCAGCTGCCCTTGTCCCAAGGTGAACCTCATGGCCCTATGGGCACCGATCAGGAGGAGGGGGCACTGGGTGCCATGCCGCACCCGTCCCATGGAGTGGCGACGGTGGCCAGCAGCTCCCCCGAGTTCCAGCCCTCTAATGGGGCCGCGTCTCGCAGCCAGCGCACAGGACAGGGCGACACGGCTGTGCATGTGCCGTCGGCAAGTCAGCTGGGGCCCACCAGCACCAGAGCCCCCAGAGGACGCCTGCCAGGGGCATTGAAGGCCATGGAATGAGGTAGGCAGCTGGCTGCCTCCACCTTAGATGTGCATCCTGGGGACACACCAAGATGTAGTTTTCGAGCTAGGAGGGCTGGGCACATCGAGGATCACGGAGGGCACCGAAGTAAAGGGGAGGTGGTGGGGGGTAGGTATAGGGTGGGGTTCAGGACTGGGGGGGACGGTTAGGCAGGTGGCTCCATCGGGAATGGGGTACTGTACAGCACATTAAAAATCCTTTTGCACAACCATTATGATGCCTGTTACTTCCGCAATGCGGGATGACCCCCAGACCCTTGGCCCATCTCTCCAGGCAACCCCCCCTCCTCCCTGTAAGGCTCACCCAGCCTCCGGCCATAGACATGTGCCCGGAGCTGTGTCCCATCCCCTGGGTGTTCGATGTTGGCTGCTGCATGTGTGCTGTTGCCTCCCTCTGTGTTCAGGCACAGTGTTCAGGCATTAAGGTGTGATTGGAATGCTAAGCAATGACTCCCACATGCTACATGGCCCGCCTACCCACGGCAATCCACTTGGCATGTGCCACGCGCTCACTTACCCACAATTGCCAATTCCCTATTAGGGATAGCCTTCAGCCACACAGCCAGAGGCCTCAGCAGTTGGTGTGGGTTATGGGTGATCGGTGGGGCAGACGGGCAGGGACAAGGGTTGCCCCCGTAATGGGGTTGGGTCCAGGGGTTGTCATGGTGGTGCCACAAGCGATTGCCCCTCCCCCGAGTGCATCCCCCCCACCCTTCCATGACGGCCCACCCCTGTCGAGGGTCCTTCCACCCCACCGAGCAGTGGGGTGGCAAGCCCAGCACACCCGGGCTCTTTGCCTGTGAGCTAAGATGGCTACTCACCTCCTCAGCTCCCCACAGGTTCATGTTTTTCAAAGGAGTATTAATCAGCGCCTGCCTGACCACTTGCTGGGGAGGAGCGATGAATAACGGGAGGCCGTTGGATATGGGGTGGCTCCCGTTAATTGTATGGAAATGGCGCTTAAGTGGTGATAATTGGTTTATCGCCACGCTGCAGCGCGATCCTGATTCCGCCTTAGGGAGTGGGCCGTTTGCATCGCAAACTCTTTGGTGCCCAAAACAGATCTCGTTTTCTGTCTCTCCCGCTATTCACCGTCCTCGTGAATGCGCGCGAGTGTAACGAGGCCGAAGGATCACGCCTGTTGCTTCTGGTAAGGTCAATGTAACTAACAGGTTATAGGTCAAATCAAGCCACACAAAATGTTATTTTTAAAAACTTAACCAATCAACAATGATGGAATAAAATAACGAGAAAAATGTTATTCGGCCCCAAACATCCATCTGTTTTCCATAGACAAGCACCATTACCGACCTTCTTAATTCCTTCTTTATTCCAAAAGAAACATCTCAATGTCCCTGGAACTAACTTATACATCGGCTTCACGATCATTTATCGTCAGGTTAAATACCAATTAAAAAGCTGACAGTCTGAAAGGCAGTTGTCAATCCAAACAATTTGGAATTGAGCGAATTGGCAGAACTTGGACAATTTTGAACACAACTTCAGACTCAGCGTCAGTGGAAAAGATTAATGTGCAGTAACAGGTAACAGGATCTTGAACCCCTTCCAAAAGCATACTGCGTATGGTTATAAAAGGAGGAAAAAGTGTTTCATTCTAAATGACATCTGTGGTTTCTGTTGGAGCAATGTAGGAAAAAAAATAATGAATTGGACGAGGGTCAGTTTCAGTGGGTCCAATCTGTTTATTACTGCAGACTCCTACAGATTGCACTGATGTGGAAAAAGATGCAAAAACTAAAACTGCAAAGGGCAGCCACATATTTTGAAGAGAGAATTGTTTGTCAAAGCAATAGGACATTCCTTAGAATTGAGGACCCGGGGGGGTTACACGTATACCCCAGAGATTGGAACAGGAAAACTGTGATGCACAACCTGTCATATCATAAGAGTAGAATGGCGTGGTCCAACATTTAGACCCGTATTCTGTAAGGAGATGCATGGGTGCAGTACGGGAGCAATGGTTTGTGCGGAATGCCATTAGTCCAAAGTTAAAAAAATGATGTGAGGGTGAGCTCTGATGAAACAGAAAAGTCTATGGATATGTTTGAAGATATACCCCGAGACTGGAATGAGAAAACTGCATAAGAAAAAAAAATCTAAAGCTTTATCTGATCACATGTTTTTTTCTGTTAAGATATCCATTTAAGCAGGAGCAGCACAATATAGCAAGTTACTTGTCCCAGATAAACTGAAAAGGAACACTATTGCCAACTACATGTTAAATTCTTCAAACCTAATATGCTGTGTAAGGGAAACCTTGCTCTAAATGTGAACTGAATTATAACATAGAATTACACAGATTATAGATCACAGAATTAGACCCATTTTATGCACTTGAGGCCATGTCTGGAGGAAGTGTCTAGCTTTACAATGATGCTCTGCCCGGTGGGGGCTAGCTTCACATACGGACGGAGAATCACCGGGTCCATGGCCGTGCATGTGCATGGCGGCGACGTGCGGTGGCCGGGCTGTGCAATATTGCGCCGGTCACATGGGGACCTGGCTTGCCAGATAGTAACCCCTCTCCACCCCCGTACAACCCCCACCAGTCCCCCCAGCCCCCATCGAAGCTCCCACGCCAGCAGAGCGGCTCCTCCCCCATCGACTGTGGCGGTGCTGGACACAGTCCGCCGCTGCCAAGCGAGCTCGCAGAAAACTGTGGGCACACACGGCCAACACCATTGGGAAGTCGGCCCATCATGGGCGGAGCATCGGGGCAGGCCTCAGGTGACGTCCTGAGGCCGTCCCAATGGTGTGCGGCATACTCAGCGATTACGACGTTTTGGAGGGGCCAGAGCATCCGAAAACGGCGCTGCCCCTGATTTTGGCGTAAATACGATTCTCTGGCACTTGGTGAATCCCGCCCTTAGCCTTTGCTGGTATTTCTACTTCAAATGAGTGTCCTGCTGTACAGTCCACCTCATCTCAGTATCATGAGAATGTCACTTTAAGGAATGTCTGTCTGCTCATGTTACTGCAGTGATGTCAGAGTGTGGGTGGAGCTGAACTCTGGCTCTGTTTTCTAGTTTCACTTTGAGAAAAGCTTGGGTCTGTCTGTGTTTTTTTGGTTTCGTTTTTTCAGTGTTGGAGCTGAAGCCAGACAAAGCAGGTGTACTGCTGATCTCTCTGCCATGAAAAGACTATCTCTTGATCATTTGGTGAATTCAGAATTATAAATGTTTTCAGTAGTGAATGTAAACCTGATGTGCTTCTGTTAAAAGTTGTTTCTTTTGCCTTCTGGATGTTGTTTGGGAAGTTATTAAGGATTACTCAGTGTTGTATTCTTTGGGGGTTGTATTTGAAATAATGGTTGCTAAGATGTTCACTGTACGTTTTAAAAAGGTTAACTTGAGTTCATAGAATAAACATTGTTTTGCTTTAAAAAATACTTTTCCATTTCTGCTCTACCACACCTGTAGAGTGGGCCGTGTGCTCCCCATACCACAATCTATTAAAAGTTGTGGGTCAGGTGAACTCCATGATACACTTTGGGGTTCTCTAAACTCTGGCCCATAACATCAGCAACTCAGTATATATTTTATTCCCTACTCTTTCAAATACTCATCTAGTTTCCTTTTCAAAGCATCTAAACTGTTTGAAATCACTTCCTCAGGCAATGGGCCCCACATTCCAATCAGTAAAACCGAAACCTCCTTATGTTCCTATTGGGTATATTAGTAACTTTCTTGTACGGATGGACACTAGTTTGGATGCTCCGCAATTGGAGTTCCACATCTACCCTGCCCGACTCATTCAGAATTTTAACCACCCTTATCTTTGTCGTAAAGAAAAAAAGCTGTTCAATCTTTCCCGTTGTTGTAATCTCTCTTTTTTGGTGCAATCATTATAAACCAAAAGAGCAACAATAAATGGGGGGTATTTTAATCCCTCAGGATGTTGGGTTGGGAGCACATGGATAGGTCAAAGTTGAAAAAAATCCTCAAATGCGATTACAGCCCACCCAACATCCACTTTTAACTGGCTAGTGGCCATTCTGCTTTCAGGAGGCAGGTGGGTCACTAAATTCAAGACCGGGATTCCTCGACCTCAAAAGCTGGATTGCAGGTGGAGACGGGAAGCGCATAATCTGTGAACTAAGTGCTATTTCTGCCCGGAGGTTCGAATCCACCGTTCCACGTGCAAGAAATGATGGGAATGCTGCCTGAGAACTTTGGTGAGGTCAGATGAGTTCCCGTACCAGCCTCCCCGAACAGGCGCCGGAATGTGGCAACTAGGGGCTTTTCACATTAACTTCATTGAAGCCCACTTGTGACAATAAGCAATTCTTCTTATTATTATTATGAGGTCCTGGGCTGCATTTCTCTGGATGGCTTAACTGGCCGATTCTGGAAAGGTAAAGTGTGACATGCTCCTTGCTGGTGATGCGGGATGATCAATGCTGATGTGATATTTGCAGGACTGGCCTCTGCTTTGGAGCTTCTGAAACTGTGGCCCAAATCGTCCATTCCTTGTTTGCAGCTGGGATTTTCCGGTGCCATTGAAAGTGAATGGAGTTTTGGCCGGAACGCCACATTTTCCGTTCTCGCCCGTAACGGGTTCCGCCACGGACAAGGCCGGAGAATCCCGCCCCACATGTTGTCATGGTGAATTCCTGCCCATAGCTTGTGTCAACATTTGCATTGATGGTCAGCTATAGTTTCCCACTTGTCACGCTGGATGTTGATGGCTCTCTTGACAGCATCCCTGGAACCGGAGCTCAGGGCACCTGTGGTCTCTGGCGCATGCTATCTCCCCGTGTAGCTTATGCCCGGGGATTTGCCCATATTCCATTCTGCGTGGCACTTACCGCCTCTTTCCCGCCCGCCCCCAAAGGTGGCATGCTTCACGGTGGTGGCGGCGGTGGAGACGGCTCCCCATTGGTCGCAGGCGGGATCTCTGGTCCCACCGGTGTCTACAGCATTTTGCTTGGCTTGCCTGACCGGCTGCCGGGGAACCCCTCCATGCGGGGGGTCGGAGCGGGAAGGGTTACAAAATCCCGGCGTCCTTTTTTTTTTTATCTCTTTCAACCCTTCTCACCTTTGCTTTTCTGAATTTAAATCTCTTGTTGGCTCTGTTTGTCTTTCAGCAAATAAAAGGAAAAATTACAGGCTTGTGTGTTTTATTTTCGGAGCTAATAAACCAACATAAAACCAAACTGAAGTTTGTAATTACTGGCCAGGCATCCGTGACTTTGAACGATGAAATTAGAGGTCAATTTATCACCAATTTTAGAGGGTTCACTTGAGAGGGTAGCAGCAGTACCATAGACTCATGGAATTTACAGTGCAGAAGGAAGCTATTCGGCCCATCGAGTCTGCACCGGCTCTTGGAAAGAGCACCCCACTTAAGCCCACACCTCCACCCTATCCCCGTAACCCAGTAACCCCACCTAACCTAAGGGCAATTTAGTATGGCCAATCCACCTAACCTGCACATCTCTGGACTGTGGGAGGAAACCGGAGCACCCGGAGGAAACCCACGCAGACATAGGGAGAAAGTGCAGACTCTGCACAGACAGTGACCCAAGCCGGGAATCGACTTCGGACCCTGGAGCTGTGAAGCAACTGTGCTAACCAATGTGCTACTGTGCTACTGTATTTGTCTTTAAGGGCCTAACGGGTGTTTAATCTTCAATTTTTGTTTCCTTTTAAATCTCTTTGGGAATTCAGATCAGAGGGGATGGAAGCTAGGGTAGCTGCGTACTCCTCCTGTAGGATGTGGGTGGTGATGGACACCACTAGTGTCCCCACTGACTACACCTGTGGGAAGTGCACCCAACTCCAGCTACTCGGAGACCGCATTAGGGAACCGGAGCTGGAGCTGGATGAACTTTGGATCATCTGGGGGGCAGAGGAGGTGATAGAGAGGAGTTACAGGGAGGTAGCCACACCCAAGGTACAGGACAAGAGTAGCTGGGTTCCAGTTAGGGGAAGGAGAGGGTACAGGCAGACAGTGCAGGGACCCCTCGTGGCTGTTCGCCTTCAAAACAAGTATACCGTTTTGGATGCTGTTGGGGGGCGGGGGGGGGGGGGGGGGGGTGACCTACCGGGGGAAGGCACTAGCGGTCAGGTCTCTGGCACTGAGCCTGGCTCTGTGGCTCAGAAGGGAAGGTAGAAGAATAGAAAAGCGATAGTGATAGGAGACTCAATGGTTAAGGGAATAGATAGGAGATTCTGTGGTCGCGAATGAGACGCCCAAAAGATATGTTGCCTCCCAGGTGCTAGGGTCAGGGATGTCTAGGATCGAGTCTACAGGATTCTTAAGGGGAGGGGGAGCAACCAGAAGTCGTGGTGCATATTGGCGCCAACAACATAGCTAAGAAAAAGATGAGGATCTAAAAAGTGATTTTAGGGAGTTAGGTTGGAAGCTAAAGAGCAGGACAAGCAGAGGATTGTTACCAGTGCCATGTGCTAGTGATGCAAAGAATGGAGAGCGAGTGCAGCTGAACACGTGGCTACAGGGCTGGTGCAGGAGGGAAGGCTTCAGATATGTAGATCATTGGGATACATTCTGGGGAAGATGGGACCTGTACATGAAGGATGGATTGCACCTAAACTGGAGGGTCACCAATATCCTGGCTGGGAGGTTTGCCCGAGCTCTTCGGGAGGGTTTGAACTAGTTTGGCAGAGCGATAGGAACCAGAGTTACGGATCAGAGGATAGGGTAGCTGTTGAACAGGCAGAAATAGCATGCAGCAAGTCTGTGAGGAAGGATAAACAGTTGATAGGGCAAAGTTGCACTCAGTGGAATGGGTTAAAGTGTGTCTGTTTCACTGCAAGGAGTGTCAGGAATAAGGGACTCTTGGACAGGCACATGGACAGCAGTAAATTGAAGGGATGTAGGTTAGGTTTATCTTAGATTAGGGTAAATGGTCGGCACAACATTGTGGGCCGAAGGGCCTGCACTGTGCTGTACCGTTCTATGTTCTAAGGTCCAAATCCAAGTTGCTCGACTAGTCATTCATTTACCAGGAAATGACATTTACATGTCTTAATAATGTTTGTGATGAATTAGGTAGAAGAGGGAAATGTCATGCAATAAATTGTGAGAAAACATCCAAATTGGTGCAGCAGTACGACAGTGGAAATCAAACCAAAAAGGGAATATGTGGAAATGTTTATTAACCGTAATGATTTAAAGAACTCTATAAAGGGGGAATATTGTACAATGCAGATCATGGATGAAGTAGCATCATTTTAATCAAATACCAATATCTTCAGCATGAAAATTGTAGCCACCAGCAAGAATGGTTGGTTGAAGACATGTCAAAGCTGTACATATTCAATGCAATTCAGTAAATGTGCATTTAGCCTAATGCAATTTGAGCTGTGGAGCTGGATGATCTTTCTGTCCCCAGAATGGTGAGCCGCCCACAACTTGCTGCTTTTAACTTAATGATGGTGGCTGGCCAATTTAATTCAAATCAGCGTTTAATCATTCTTTTTCAACTCAATGCCAAGAGACAAAATGCACGTGTATTTGTTGCAGCTGCTATCTTCAGAACTGATAGATCATCCATCTACAAGAGTTTCGCCTGAAGCTAGCCAAGTCACCAACCATCAAGAACCATATACTCCTCTAACTTTACGAGACTTTGAATTGTTTATCCCAGCCTTCCAGTCTGTAAGTATTTGCGAGTGTGTGTTTGTGCTCTGAGAGAGAGTGTGTGTGTGTGTGTGAATGAATGTGAATTTTGAGTATGTGTTGTGCATGTGCATGTTTGTGTTTGCATATGTGAACTTTGAGTGTGTGCGTGCACGCGTGCATGTGTGTATGTGTGTCCATGTACTTTGTGCGTGTATTTTTGTGTGTAAGTCAGTGTTGCTTTTTTTTTCAGGTTAAGAACCACATAAACTATTCTCTTTTCTTGGAGACCTGTTTGTGTCTTTTATAGTCACAGCACATAAACAAGTAAACAATCACTGAATTGGCAAATGTACCATTTTTAAAAACTCTATTGTGGTCAAACGAGGTGTGGCAAAAGAGTTCGATCCCTCCTCACCCGGTCGTAATACTACCACTCTTAATTTATCTTTATCTCAATTAATCTTTTCTTCTGAATTAAGATCTTCTGCCATTTGTGCTGATCTTTCAGTGCTAAATGGCAAAAGCATAGGCCAGTGTTATTTATTAAAGTTAATAAAACAAGTATGAAACCAAACCTAAAATTATTTACCATAATCCATTTGTTGTTCTTGTGTTGTTGGTAAACTTCCCTTCTGATTCTTAGTTTGTGTACTTGATGAAAATGGTGCTTTACCATCTCCTGATTTGTTGCCACGTTCAACAGGTCAACATAGATGTATCATCACCCCTTTTGGTTTCTGCATTCAGTTTTTGTCACTTAAACACCATTCTTCGGGCGGCATGGTGGTGCTGCCTCACGGCACTGAGGACCTGGGTTTGATCCTGGCCCCGGGTCACTGTCCATGTGCAGTTTGCATATTGTGTGCATGGGTCTCACCCTCGAAGATGCACATGGTAGGTGGATTGGCTATGCTAAATTGCCCCTTAATTGAAAAACAACAAAAAACATTCTTAGCCTCCACCACTGTCCAGTTTTGTGGCAAACTAAATTTTCAGTAAGCCGCATTTACAAACCTTTTTTTGCATTTGTTTTCAGGGGGATGTGGGCGTTGGTGGCAAGTCCAGCATTTGTTGCCCATCCCTAATTGCCCTTGAACTGAGTGGCTTGCGAGGTCTTTTCAGAGTCCAATTAAAAACCAACCACATTTCTGTGAGTCTGGAGTCACATGGAGGCCAGAGCAGGCAAGGGCGGCAGATTTCCTTCCGTGCAGGACATAGGTGAACCGGACGGGTTTTAACAACAATCAGTGCTCGTTGTCATGGTCACCATTCTCCAGGCTAGCTTTCAATTTCAGATTTATTACTTAATTGGATTTAAATTCCACCAGCTGCTGTGGTGGGATTTGAACCCTTGTCCCCAAAGTGTGAGCCTGAATCTCTGGATGGCTAGTCCAGTGACATTATCACCGTGGCACATTCTCTGTACAAACCAAACTCTATTATCAGAAGCAGCTTCATCTGGCATTCCATATCTAGTCGCTGCTGCTGGTCACATAAACATGCATGTTTACTCTTGCCGTTGAGTTGGAAAATGATTAAATGCCGATTTGAATAAAATTGACTGGCCATTCTCATTAAAGCAGCAAGCTGTGGGTACCAACTGCAGTTACTGTGGTAGCTCACTATTCTGGGGACTGAAAGGACATCCAGCTCTACAGCTCAAATCGCATTCTGCTAAATGCATATTTACTGAAAGATATTTTTAAAAAATATGTACAGCTTTGACTAGTCTTCCACCAATTATTCTTGCCAGTAGCTACAATTTTCATGATTTTGATGGTGGTATTTGTTTAATCTGACGTTACTTTACCTATGGTCTGCATTGTACAATATCCCCTCTCTGTGGATTCATTAAAATCAGTGGTCAGCTGCTGATTTAGATTTGTTTCCTACAATTTATCATATGAATTTTCTCTCTTCTGCCTAATTCATCACAAACATTACTAAGATATGTAAATGTAAGATCTCTAACTCTGGCACTGGAGAGTAAAAAAAAATCAGCAGACAGGGTATATAACTTGCAAGCTGTCTGGAGAGACAGAGAGCGAGGCCCTTACAGTGATCTTGCTTCTTCAGTGTCTCATAACCTTGTGCTGGTCTGCAGAGAAAACAGATCCTTAAACGTACAAAGGGTAGAGGTTACATGACCCTCTCTCACAAACTGCCCAGTGACACAAATATGGTCATAATTAGAATTAGATGTAACTTGATGTAACATAACATAAGAATTAGGAGCAGGAGTAGGCCACCTGGCCCTTCGAGCCTACTCCACCTGCTCCGCCATTCAATGAGACCATGGTTGATCTTCCGTGGACTCAGCTCCACACCATGACCTTTTATGGCTGCAAACTTTCCTGCCAACCATAGTCCTTTGTCTGAAGTGTTTCTGTCTAATGCTGGTTCCCCACCTGTCTGGGTGTCCTGAGAATGGGAACTGGAGATCTGGTTTACTCACATTACCCTAACATAATTATCTTTACTGGACTTTTACAGATATGTAGGCTCCACCTAATGTCCTTGGAATATAGAAAGCGCAGTGATATAAATGCACTGCCTTCTTAGACTGTGATTTCAAATCACGGGAATGTGGCTTTAGTCATTCTAAAGGCTCAGTTAGTGGTTTCCAGCCATAAAATTCATATGGTCATTTCTTTTCATAAAACATGGTTGCACTACAGAAAGACTCAATGAGAGTGACCTTCAACATAGTGATGGCTGGTTAGCCCTGTTGCCTCATGGCGCTGAGGTCCCAGGTTCGATCCTGGCTCTGGGTCACTGTCCGTGTGGAGTTTGCACGTTCTCTCTGTGTTTGCGTGGGTTTCGCCCCCACAACCCAAAGATGTGCAGGCTAGGTGGATTGGCCTCGCTAAATTGCCCCTTAATTGGAAAAAATGAATTGGGCACTCTAAATTTATAAAAAAAAATATAGTGGTTACTGATTTAACCATGATACTTCCTTGAGAACCTCATCATTTCAAAAAGCCATGAATTTGTTTGAATCTAGGTCATGCTATGTATTTTTCTGCGTCTCAACCCTATAATCTTAGTTTGTGTAATCTCTCCTTGTAATTTAATCCTCTGAGTTCAGGAGTCAGGCTGGTAAATCTATTGTGCACTCTCTCCCAGGCCACTATATTCTTCCCAAGGTTGGTGCCCAGAATTGCTCACTGTACGCTGTGTCTGGTCTAACCTCTGTTTTGTATCGCTGAAATATGAGCACGACCCATTTTGTATTCTATTCCTCTGGATATAAAAGCCAACAATGCATTAGTTCCTTTGATTATTTTCTGAAACCGTTCATGACATTTTAGAAATGGGATTCCAAAGTCTCTTTTGGATCTCCATGGTTTTGAACTTTTCACCATTTTGTTAAAAGTACCCTGATCTATCGCTTTTAGGATTAAAGTGGGTGACCTCATACTGGCCTACATTGAAATCTATCAATGGCATGTGTGATGAATGTAAGAAATTGCCAAATTTTATATTTTATTGTTACTAAAACCTGAGTTAAGGTGCACACAGACAGTGGGACATACTGTCCCTTCCTCTACTGTAAATACTGATACAAAGGAATTATTCATCATGTCGCCATCACTTTACAAGGGGTATGCATTCTTCCAGACCAAGTATAATTGTAAATTAATTTTGTGCTGTTTTTGATATCCCTTGCACGTTTCTTTTCATAATCGCTTCTTGCCACTTACCGTTTTATCACTTTGCTTTTCTTTGTGTCTTTCCTAGTCGCTGGGATTGGAGTATAATGGATGTATGTCAGATAAAGTCCCACAAAGGGTTAACTGCAATAGCTTGTGATGTCATAGAAGGAAGTGACATATAATCATGTGATCTGAGAGGCTAGGGAAATGCACCATGAAAATAAGCTCATTGAAGGGAGTGTCCTCATCATTGTGAATATTTTACAATAAATTTGGACGTTTATAGCTGGCTCAAGCGCGATCAATGAACACAGAAACGGAGGAGTAGTCCGAATCGAAGGCTTTAATCTACAAGAAGTGTGCCCAGCAGCAGGAGTACAGAAATGACCTGGCTGCTGGGAAAACACGGGTTCTTATACTCAGCCTCGTAGGCGGAGCTACCTTCCTCCCGACAATGAGAAGACAACACTTGGGCCAATGGGCAGCGAGCCTTCTACACCAATAGCAGCTCACACTCTCAGGTACCGTAATACCCCTAGTCATAGTACCACACTGGCAATCTTCAAGAGTTATTTAAATTACTCCAACCCAACAACACAATAACTTACTTTTTCTTTTACGTTATGTTGTTTCACCTCTTCAGTTGTCCATGGCTGTCTTTTTGGCAAGTAGAACTCTTGTCTCTGAAGGGTATAAATATATTTTCTCAACACCTCTCACTGGTCATCTATCATTTTACCCATTAACCGAGTTGCTGAGTTTACTGTGGACAGTATCAGAAAAAAGACTGATTTTGAATTCAGTCTTAGCTAATTCTGGTATCTATGTGACTATTTCATGTTTAGATTTAGATTTATTGTCACGTGTACTGAGGCACAGTGAAAAGTATTATTCTGCATACAGTCCAGACAGATTGGTCCATACATGCAAATATAGAACATACATTAAATACATGAGGATACATAATGAAAATACATAAACATAAACAGCGGGTGAGGTATACGATATATAGTGCTACAACTGTAGAGAAAATGCGTAGAAAGATCAGTTCAGTCGATAAGATCAGTTCAGGCCCTAAGAAGGTCATTGAGGAGTCTGTTAGCAACGGGAAATAAGCTATTTTTGAATTTATTTGTGCGTGTCCTCAAACTTTTATATCTTCTGCCAATGTAAGAGGTTGGAAGAGAGAATAGCGGTCTTTGATAATGCTACCCGCTTTCCCAAGGCAGCGGGAGGTGTAGACAGAGTCAATAGATGGGAGGCAGGTTCGCATGATAGATGGGCTGTGTTCATGACTCTCTGTAGCTTCTTACGGTCTTGGACCAAGCAGTTGCCATACCAGGCTTCAATGCAGCCAGATGGGATGCTTTCTATGGTACATCAATAGAAATTGGTAAGAGTTGTTGTGGACATGCCAAATTTCCTAAGGAATTATAGGCACAGTTGTGCTTTCTTGGTCGTAGCGTCAACGTTGGTGGACCAGGACAGATTGTTGGTGATGTTTACACCTAGGAATTTGAAGCTGTCAACTATCTCCACCTTGGCACCATTGAGACAGACAGGGGCATGGACCACACTTTGCTTCCTAAAGTTGATGACTAGCTCCTTTGTTTTGTTGATACTGAGAGAGAGATTGTTGTCATTGCACCACGCTACTAAGTTCTCTATCTCCCTCCTGCACTCTGACTCATCGTTGTTTGAGATCTGACCCACTACAGTCGTGGCATCAGCAAACTTGTAGATTGAGTTGGAGCCAAGACTTCGCCAGGGTAACCACGTCTGAGGACTAGGAGGAGTTCATGGGGAGGCAAACCATTCCATCCTTCGCTTTGCCCAAAGGTGCCGTGAGGTCCGTCTGGTCAATTGAGAAGCCATCAGGTTGTATGTCACAGTCTGGTGAGGCAGGAGTGAGCCATGTCTCTGAGAAACAGAGAACTCAACAGTTTCTCCCTTGCAAATACTAGGCTGCACTCAATCGAGTTCTGATCACCATTAGATAAATAATTGAGGAGATAGTCCTTCACTCTAAAAGGTTGTGAGCATTTGCAGTTCTCTACTCTGGAGTGGGGTAAAAGCTCCGTTATTGAGTATACTCAGGACATAGATCAATAGCTGGTTGGACGCTTAGGAGATGAAAGATTACGGGAATAGCGTGGGAAGGTGGAAGTGAGATTAAAGATCAGCCATGATCTTATTGAATGGCAGACCAGACTCCAGCAGCTTTTTGCTCTACTCCTAATCCTTTTCCTTAATTCTGATATTCCGAGGTACACTGCTGTGTTTTTGTGCAATCACAACATTGTATTTTCTGTTGCAATTTATTGAAGTAGGACGCTTTGAGGATCGCGCATTTACTGAGAATTTTCTTTTATTTCCTTTTGTTTTCATGCACTTAATGATCTGTGAGCTGCTTACAGAAAAATACTTTTCACTGTACCTTGGTACAGGTGACAATAAACAAAAATCCAAAATCAAAATCTAATTTACAAGCCTTGGCTTTGTGACACTATCGAACTGTGAAACGTAATAAAATACAAATATTAGATGTTCAAATAACATCAGGGCCAGGACCGCTTAGAATCGTAGAATTTACCATGCAGAAGGAGGCCATTGGGCCCTTTGGATCTGCACAGGCCCTTGGAAAGAGTACCCCACTTCAGCCCACACTTCCAACCTATCCCCATATCCCAGTAACCCCACCCAACCTTTTTGGACACTAAGGGCAATTTATCATGGCCAATCCACCTAACCTGCACGTCTTTGGACTGTGGGAGGAAACTGGAGCACCCGGAGGAAACCCACGCGGACACGGGGAGAACGTGCAGACTCCGCACAGACAGTGACCCAAGCCGGGAATCGAACCAGGGACCCTGGAGCTGTGAAACAACTGTGCTAACCACTATGTGACCGTGCTGTCCAGAGGTCTGTTGTTGAAAGGAGCTGTGAATATGGAGACTGCTACCCATGTAATCTTTCCCAAACACTCCTGGATTGTCAATTGAACAATGAAAACTCAAGTTTAAATAAGTACCAAGGTAAACTGCCTATTTCATTTTTATAAAACATGCCTATGTGTGTTTTATATTTATGAAGGAAAATCTGTAATCCTGGGAGCTGACAAACTAACTTAAAATGGTTTCCCAGACCAAAGGGGCAAGGTCCCATTGTCTGCATGTGTACATTCAACACAAATATATTTTCAACATCTGCTTTGATATTAAAAGTGACCTGAAGAGAAGAACTGGCAGGAATCATATCCTGCCCATCAAATGGTGATGCCAGTATTCAACTTCTCCGTGACAACTTGGTTTTAGACAACAGTAGAGGGGTTGATCAGACATATAGAACATCTGTGTGAAAGTGGAAGTCCTTCCCCCAGAGGAATTTTCTTTATTTGTTCTCCTTGTGCTCTATTTGCCCTGGGTAATGGGCAACTGGTATCATTGTCACTGTGTTAATGCCAGTGTGTGAGCCTTTATAGGGTTGTTTACTGGATGAGGAGACCAACACTGTAATTAGTTGACCACCCAGCCACAAAAGAGTCAAATCGATGTGCTTTGCCCAATCGGATGCAACATTACAAGACTGGGATTCACGCCCATGTCTGCACTGCCCAATAGACAAGGGGTACAAGGCCACTACCATTGCACGACATGCCAGCTGACCGCTGGGACTCTATGATTGCTCCCGGTCCAGTGAAACCAATTGCTCGTTGCTCTGGAGTAGGATGACTCTCTCTTTCATTGTGTTAACCATATGGGGAAAATACCTGCCTCCTCTCCATACCTTTTCACGATGGCATGACAGAGACTGAAACTCATCATGCAGAGGAATGTAGACGTGGACCTTGACCATATCTTCATTCCGTGGGAGATATCTGCTTTATTGGCGCAGCATGGTGAATACATTGTGGGAGAGAAAAGCGAGGATATGAGAAGGACAAACATTTGTACAGGAAATTAGGAAACTTCAGGCTAAAGAGCTACATTATGAGTGAAAGTAGAGCGAGAATTCCACAATAGCACCCACTGTTTTCTTTAAGCAGCGTGACGCCTGCTAACTTTAGCTGAATACTTACCAGGCTAGAAATTGGTTTAGACCTCTTTTTTGCATACGGGGCATGTGATTTGCAACTGGTCCACTGCCATTGTAACACGGCAGGCAGCATGGACATTTACTGCTGCCTCTTCATTTATTTGTTTGAATCATTGTGCCAGGCAGGGTCTGCACTACCTGCCTGAGTGCTTAGCAGAGGAATGAGCAGCAGGTGCTGATTCTCTATGGTGTAGCCAGCCTACCCTTCTTAAAGGCAGTCTGTCACTCTGAACGTGAAGCTTTACTGAGTCACAGCTGCTGACTGTTTTGGCTGCAATTCCAAAGAAGGGAAATGTAATACCAGGGCTGAGAAGGCACTCCAGGATTCACAGATGCAGTGCAGGAGGCCTTAGTGGTAAAGGTAGACAGGAGTCATACTCATCTCTGTACATCATTGAAGGAGTTCCTCAGGGTAGTGTCCTAGGCCCAACCATCTTCAGCTGCTTCATCATAAGGTCAGAAGTGGGGACGTTTGCAGATGACTGCACAATGTTCAGCGCCATTTGCGACTCCTCAGATACTGAGGCAGTTCATGTCCAAGTGCAGCAAGACCTGGACAATATCCAGGCTTAGGCTGACAAGCGGTAAATAACATTCACACCACACAAGGGCCAGACAATGACCATCTCCAATAAGAGAGAATTCAACCGTGACATTCAATGGCATTAACCTCACTGAATCATCCACTATCAATACCCTGGGAGTTACCATTGACCAGAACTAGACCAGCCATATAAATACTGAGGCTACAAGAGCAAGAAAGAGGCTAGCAATTCTGTGGTGGGTTACTCATCTCCAAACTCTCCAAAGCCTGTCCACTATCTACAAGGCATAAGTCAGGAGTGTAATGGAACATTCTCCACTTACCTGGATGAGTGCAGCTCCAACAACACTCAAGAAGCTCAACACCATCCAGCACAAAACAGCCTGCTTGATTGACACCCCATCCATCACCTTAAACATTCACTCCCTTCACCAGTGACGTACGGTAGCAGCAGTGTTTGTCATCTACAAGATGCACATCAGCAACTTGCCAAGACTCCTTTGATAGCACCTTGCAAAACCATAGGGGGCTCTTCTCCCAAATGGAGCCCAAGTGTTCGCGCCATCGTGAACGCCGTCGCGTTTCACGACGGCGTGAAACAGGCACGGGGACGACCGATTCAGTCCCCCACAGGGGGCCAGCACGGCGCTGGAGTGGTGCACAAATGGGCGCCGCGCCATCCCGCGCATGCGCAGCTGGGCCGTGTCAACCTGCGCATGCTCGGGGGACTTCTTCTGCTCCCCGGCCCCGACTCAACATGGAGTCGGTGTTCAGGAGCCGGCAGCACAGGATAATAGGTTTCCCACAAATAATAGCATGAGAGACCCACGCCATCGGGAACTCGGCCTGTCGGGGGCGGAGCATCGGGGTAAGGCCTTCCCCGACGTCCTAGGGCTGTCGATACGGCATGCGGCGTTCTCCTAGGGTACTCTGATTCAGAGGGGGCGGAGCATCGCGAAAGCAGGCCGATTTCGTCGCAAACGGGGATTCTCCGGCCGATCGCTGAACGCGATTTCGGCGTCGGAGACTGGAGGATCCCACCCATGATGTCACGATGCAGCCTGTATGGAATGCCTGCACTGCGCCCTTCCCAGCATGGGGTGTCACGCGAGCCATGCTGGAAGTGACTAATGCAGCGGTGGACAATCTACCCAGGAGCCATATACGGCCCATCTGGATTCTGAGTGCAACCCACCAGACATTTTGTGGACCATTGCCCACACGCAGCATCGCCACATTCCATTATTTCCCACCTGTGCTGTTTTTTTCCTGACGTGATTCCTGAAGTGATTCGCATGGAAAGCAAGGGTGAATGGTGAGTTGAGGTACATGCTGATTGTACACAACATTGACTGTGACAGCCGTGCACTGCCCCCTGCGTCCAAAATGTAAATATATCTTTTGTTTTTAACTATTTGAAGTTGATAATAGAACCATTAAAAGATAAATGCTACAACAAAAATATAAGCAAATTACTGCGGATGCTGGAATCTGAAATAAAAACAGAAAATACTGGACAATCTCAGCACCTGTGGAGAGAGAAGGGAGCTAACATTTCGAGTCTGGAACAAGCATTTTCTATAACTCGTTTACGTATTAAATATCTTTAATCTTATTCATAGGAAAATTGTTAGTGAACAAGCCCAATTTCAACCTTGAGGCCGACTGAGATGAAGGAAGGCCACTCATGCGGCCCACTCCTAGCCGAGGCTGCCCATTACTGGACTAGTTGGCACAGCTGGGTAGTACTCTGTGGTAAATGCTTCTCACTGAACAAAGTAGCAGGCATATGACACGGTGTTGAAGGAAGCTTTTATTGTCATGTAGTTCTATGTTTAGTTGCAGAATATTTCAACAAATGAGAAAAATACCCATCTTATAAGGAAAAGAATGTCTCCAGAAAGAGCTGGCTGAAGTAGGTTCAAACAATGAGAATATTTATTCACATTACCTCCAATTCTGTAAAATGTGGCAATGGGACTGATGCGATTTTGAGCTCCATCAGTCACTAAGAAAACACATTACTTTGACACCCAACACCAATGCAATCAGACTTCGAGCCAGCGTGACCAACCAGCTTCCATTTTACAAGGAGATGTCGGACAGGAAAGTTTCATTACATTTGATCCATTCGCTTTTTATTCGCCCCCAGAAGCCACCGGTTTTGACAACTGTGTGCAAAGTTCTTTCACAATCTAAATGTTGACCAGCTGCCAATTACCCTCTCGGCTCTCCACGCTCAGCAGCCCTAATGCTGTAACTAATCGTGTAAGTTTTTATTCCGTGGCCAAAGTAACGGCTGCCAGCATTTATTGGAGTGAATGATGATCTTAAACAAAGTAAAGGAGCTTTCTCTGCAGGGTATTATGATATTGCAAAGAAAATTTACTGTGGGTATGATGAAAGTCCAAGTATGTGCACTGTGGACAAAACCGATAGCTTTTTGGTTCCGCATATAATCTAGCTCAATTTGTGTAACACGCCCAATTAGATTTACACTCGTATTGATGACGTGTCAAGTGGGAAAGTGCAGAATTTAAAACATCAAATAATATTTACATATTAGCTGAAATGTTATTTTCATCTCAGTTTTCATTCTGTTGATCCCAAATCAAGCTCAATGTTTGTATTTTTCGACAAAAAGGTCATTTGTGACTGTCAGCTGTTTTGTTATGCTCTTGACTTAGCATGAGCTGCTTCCTTGATGTGCACTCTGACAAAGGAAGGTTCAGACTTGGAGATAGCTTCAACACATTTATTTAAACTGTTAACAATTCTCCTACTTGGATTCGACTCTCCTGTTAATCCTGCTATAGCTACTCAGACTGACGAACCAGTCTGCTACAATCCACGTGGTCGGTGCGATGTGTTTCAAATCAACCCTGTGTACTCACTGAGTGTCTCCACTGGAAAGAGAAAGATCATGTGTGCTGTGTCCTTTTATATGGGTTGGTGTAATGCCCCCCTGTGGTAGTGTGACCTCTGTGTGTGTCGTGAATGCCCATTGGTCGTGTCCAATTTTACTGGCCAATTGGTTGAATGCCTGTGTGTCATATCTCTGGTGCTCCCTCTAGTGTCTAGCGAGTCTACGTGTACTTACATTAACCCCTTGTGTTTTTACAGTGATGCATATCACCACATCAGCAGCTATCGTTGAGTCAATTTACTGCTATTTTGCAACTCTGAATGGGACACTGTCTGTGCGGAGTTTGCACATCCTCCCCGTGTGTGCGTGGGTTTCCTCCGGGTGCTCCGGTTTCCTCCCAGAGTCCAAAGATATGCAGGTTAGGTGGATTGGCCGTGATAAATTGCCCTTAGTGTCCAAAATTGCCCATAGTGTTGGGTGGGGTTACTGGGTTATGGGGTAGGGTGGAGGTGTTGACCTTGGGTAGGGTGCACTTTCCAAGAGGCGGTGCAGACTCGATGGGCCGAATGGCCTCCTTCTGCACTGTAAATTCTATGATAATCTATGATTCATATGGATGCCACCTCACACCCTCAGCACTGTTCCTCTCAGTCCCTCCACTCGAACGTCAGGAACGCCATTATGATGAATTTGTGTCTAATTGTAGAGGCCACACAATCATTCCCTCGATGTCAAATTTGAATCCCACGTCGGCGCGATCCCAGAAGGGCAATGGCTTTCAAAAGGCCCGCATCTGGCACGCTGAACTCCGAGGGGAACTCTGAGGTGAGTGTACGCAGCCGAGGCAAGTCTCCACAGAGCGACTGCCTTGAGGTACTGTGGCACGGGGAGCTCTGCAGGGGAAAAGGGAGGCAAGGGAACCATTGAGCACAGGGAACAGAGGGGTTGGCGGGGGGGGGGGGGGGGGGGGGGGGGGGGAGGGGGGGGCGGGGGAGGAGAGGGGGGCAATTGGGTGTGGATCAAGGCAGCACCGACCGAAGGCGCATCCAAGCACATGGGGGTTGGGCTTAGGGAAAGGGATGAGGACAATGGCTCAGAAAATGCAAGAACGAAATCGAAGATGAGCACTCTATTACTGCTGAGATTGTTTAGCTCGAGCTCAATTGACATGCTTTGAGTTAGGCCAGTCACGCAATTGCGCCCACTCAGGCAGCAGTAATGTCACAGACTGTCAATGATTCCTGCTGTCCATTGAACCCCTGATGCACAGACCTCCAAATCGAATGAGTGCTGTGGAATGTGTGGGGGGTGAGTGGGGCCACGGATGGGATGAGGGCACGACTCACGGGGGGGGAGATAAAGGTGCATATGGGAGAGTGAGTGATGGTGTCCCTGGAGCTGGCATTGAGTGAGATCCTATTTATGTGTGATAGGTCTGTGAATGATGAGTTAAGAGCAATGAGAAGAGTGACATACCCTAGTGAAATTCATTCTCTTTCGAGAATGTCCTCCTTTGGAGGGCTTTGGCACTAACCACCCCTGTCATGCCTCCCATCCTGGGTTGGTGTCCTTTCTTGGTGGTCTTTGCCCAGAGAGTGGGTAGAGAACATCGTGGCGGGGTTCCACCGCGTAGGTGATCCAGGGAGGTGTCGCTAAATTTAGGGGCAGAATGTTTTCTCGCTTTGGCAGCCATCAGTTCCCAGCAGTTTCCTATCTCTTGGAGAGTGCCAGCTCCGTATAGGGGCGGCCTTTAGATATGGTGCATGGATTAATGAATCTCCGCGGTCATGCCGGAGTGGGCAAATCAGCGCGCCCGCCAGTGACATGAAGCGAAACCTTTGCCTGTTTAGTTTTACCGCTAAATGGCGCGCAATACATTGAAAAACCTGCCGGGTCCAATGCCGCTTTCCCTGTCCGACATCATTGACTTAGGGACGATTCGGCCAATTCACTTTGCTCTCCTTCACAAGCACTGTTCCCTAGTCACTGGCTTTATCCATCCTTCTGGCAACTGTCAAATGCTGTACTGGACATTTTGCAATCTCAGTGCAATATCTGGTCCAGAGATGATATCCTGATTACATATCTGCATCATCACCAAGACTATCTATTTCCACTTTGTAACCATGCTTGACTCTGCTCCTGCCTCAGCTGAATGCTGGTGAAACCTTTGCCCATATTTTTGTTACCTCGAGACTTGACAACTCCAACACAATCCTACCTGGTCGCCCATGTTCTAAGCTTGAAGTCATCCAAAATTCAGCTGCCGACACCTTAACTCACAACAAGTCATCTTCAGTCACCACCCCTGTGCTTACTGTCCTACATTGGAAACAACTCAACTTTAAAGTAGTTATCCTTGTTTTCAAATCCCACTATGACCTTGTCCCTCCTCATCTGTGTAATCTCCTCCAGTTTCACAACCCTTTGGGATACCTGCACTCCTCGAATTCCTGCCCTTTGAGTATCCTGATTTAATTTCTCTACGATTGATGACATTGCGCAGGATTCTTTGGTTTCAAAATGAAGTGCTCCCACCAGTGGAGAATCGGGACTGGGTCCTGCTGGTGCTAGGATCATCAGCGAGATGGTATTCTCGTACATTTACTTTGCTAAATTGTGCCCAGCGGTGAGTATGCTGATCTCCCTGCATTTTCTGGTCTTGGGCTGCCATTTTAAATCGGGTCACCCACTCCCCATACTGAGCCCACCCTACCCTAGGACCCTTGGAGGACCCTGCCTCTGCTTGCCTGATGGCGGCAGAGGGGCACACGAGCAAAGGGCTAACGTTCTTACCTTCTTGACCCACCTTGGGATCCAGCTTGCCAAGCCAGCACTTGCCCAAGCCATGCCTGGTGGGGTTCCCGCTTGGGTCGGTGGGGGGGGGGGGGGGGGGGGGGTGCGGACATTCGGGTTACCAGCCTGTTAATCGGATTCAAATGAATGCATATGAGCTGTTTGCCGGCATGGGGAGGAATTTCCGCTGTGGCGGGCGGGGAGGGACCGGAGACTGGGGATTGGTCTGCCGCCTGACTCCGATCCCGTTTCTGGGCTGACGCGGGATTCTCCGCCCGATCGGGATTCCCAATCTTAGGCATGGGGTGGCGGAGAATTCCGCACCATGCCCTCAGCTGCTTGAGCCCGAAGTTCTGGAATTTACTGAATCTCTCTGCATTTCTTCCTTTCTTTCCTCCTTTATTGTTCAGCCTGGAGTTCAGTTACTAGTGGTGTACCACAAGGATCTGTTTTGGGGCCACTGCTGTTTGTCATTTTTATAAATGACCTGGAGGAGGGCGTAGCAGGATGAGTGAGTAAATTTGCGGATGACACTGAAGTCGGTGGAGTTGTGGACAGTGCGGAAGGATGTTGCAGGTTACAGAGGGACATAGATAAGCTGTAGAGCTGGGCTGACAGGTGGCAAATGGAGTTTAGTGCAGAAAAGTGTGAGGTGATTCATTTTGGAAGGAATAACAGGAAGACAGAGCACTGGACTTATGGTAAGATTCTTGGTAGTGTGCATGAGCAGAGAGATCTCGGTGTCCATGTACATAGATCCCTGAAAGTTGCCACCCAGGCTGAGAGGGTTGTTAAGAAGGCGTACGGTGTGTTAGCTTTTATTAGTAGAGGGATTGAGTTTCGGAGGCATGAGGTCATGTTGCAACTGTCCAAAACTCTGGTACGGCCGCATTTGGAGTATTGTGTGCAGTTCTGGTCGCCGCATTATAGGAAGGATGTGGAAGCATTGGAAAGGGTGCAGAGGAGCTTTACCAGGATGTTGCCTGGTATGGAGGGAAGATCTTATGAGGAATGGCTGAGGGACTTGAGGCTGTTTTCGTTAAAGAGAAGAATGTTAAAAGGTGACTTAATAGAGGTATACAAGATGATCAGAGGATTAGATAGGGTGGACAGTGAGAGTCTTTTTCCTCGGATGGTGAATGGCTAGCACAAGGGGACATTGCTTTAAATTGAGAGGAGATAGATATAGGACAGATGTCAGAGGTAGGTTCTTTACTCAGAGAGTAGTAAGGGCATGGAATACCCTGCCTGCAACAGTAGTGGACTCGCCAACATTAAGGGCATTCAAATGGTCATTGTATATACATATGGATGATAAGGGAATAGTGTAGATGGGCTTTAGATTGGTTTCACAGGTCGGCACAACATCGAGGTCCGAAGGGCCTGTACTGTGCTGTAATGTTCTATTCTATTCTATTCTATTCTATTCTTTAAGGCTAATAGCTCTTTATGTGGTGTGGTGTTACATTTTATTTTATAATGCTCCTGTGAAATGCTTTAATGGCACTCTATAAAATATAAATACCAGTTGTTGTTGCCGCGAACACTGAGATAGAGACAGCTGTCTTTTCCATTTTGCCAAGCGGTTAATAACCCTCCTGTTATTTTCAAGCAACGGTGCGACTGAATGCAATTTTTGAGCAAGGTACGAGTGATGGGGGACTTGAGTTACATGGGGATATTAGAAAAACTGGGAGTGTCCAGGGGGGCAGAGAGAGAGGGAGATTTAACAGAAATGTTAAATCTCAATTCAGTTCAGTTTCATGGGCTTTTGATCGGGTGAATCGCGAGAAATTGTTTCCATCGGCAGGCTGACCTGTAACAAAGGAAGGTCAGACTTTAGGAAATCGGGAAAAGAACCAGAGGGGCGATAAGCAGGATGTTTTTACACAGAGTGCTGTCATGATCTGGAATTACCCTGCGTGAAAGCTGACACAGCAGTTACTTTCAACAGAGAATTGAATAAATACTTGGCGCGGAAACATTTGTTGGGCTGTGGGGAAAAGGTGGAGGCGTGGAACTAATTGGGTAGCTCTCTCAAATGGCCTCGTACTGTGCCGGATGACTCTCTGGCTTGGTACAGTGTGACAAGCAAAATAATCAGCAATCACGACTCTTGTGCATTCCATGCAGGAACAAACGATGCAAAATCCCTGGATGAGGATGTAGAATACTACCTCAAAATATCTGAGCCGGAGGTTTTGAGAAGTCAGCTCTGCCCAAGAGACCCTGAATATAGCTTTTAATTTTTCTCTCTGTTGTCAGGAGCTATTGGAGTGCTTCTAATCGTCCTTGATGACCTCTACGTTATCTGAAAAAGTAGAACCATCTGAATGGTTTCTGGAACTATTTCTCTCCTTGTGGCAGCAGGACAAGCGGACCCTGGCATGTTTAGTGCCATGTTCCTCGCTCAAAGGATCGTGGTGATCCAGAAGTGGCAAAGGGAAGGAGGTGGATGGTGGTGTCCCGCTATTACAATCCCAGACCAGGCCCCAACCTTGACTGGACGGAAACCCCAATATTTTATTTTAATTTTGCAAAACTGTAAGGAAAGGAAACCTCGTTCCAGGACTGATATAGGAAAATGGTATATTAAAACAACCTTTATTACTAACACAGTATTAAAATATCTTTAACATCGCACCAGAAAATAGCTTCCAATTACCCCTTAAATGGTGCCAATCAATGCAGTGGCACAGCAACACTTAACTGCTATCATTATTCCCACTCAAACAACAAAACAAAAACCATCTCAGCTCTTAATCCACTTTTAAATACCATTAGCACTCAGAAATACCTGCTTTTCAGAGAACTTCTTTGTGAAAGAGAGATCTTTTGAGGCTACTTTATAGAAAAGACCCAAATCCTGTCAGAACCGTACAGAAACTGTATTTCTCCACAAGATTCTTCTCAACTTTTTTCGGCTCATCTTCTAATCAGACCATTCTGAACCACTTGGAAAGACTGCTAGTCTACAGACATATCTTGAATTCAACTGCAGTGAGAGCAGTGACTCCTGCTGACATCTAGGACTCTACTGAATCTTTGATTTATAGCAAAATGCCTGATACCTTAGCCACCCAGTAACTACATCATCTTGCCAAGCTGAAATCTAATTTCACAATCGGGACCCCCCCTTAATCCAAACAAAACTGTATTAGCCCAAGCTTTTTATGACGCCTTAATTGCACCCCTGGCTCCCAAACTTTCAAACCAGAATTTTAAAAAACATGACTGCAGCAGTCACACACACACACACTAACCCAGGCTTTTAACCCATACTGCACCAAATACCTGTAATACAATATACCTACCTGAAATTCCTACATTCATCACTCCACTGATTTTTACACTCACCTGTCGGTGGGTTTGAAGGCAGGGGGCATGTAAAATCCAGAGGGTGGCCTTACTGCTATCTACCCATCTGTTTCCGAAGGCGAGGGATGCCAGTGGGTGTGATGAGGCCCCGGTGTGGCCAATGAGTGGTCATTTAAGGGCCTCAACCTGCCACTTATGGTATCTTACCCATGATGGTGGAGACCAACACCATGTGTTAAGGCAGGCAGCTTCCTTTATTAAACCCTTCATTGAACCATACCCTCCACCTGCCTCTTGAAACTGGCCCCTCCATCACCCCCCCCCCCCCCCCCCCCCCCCCCCCCCCCACCCACAGCCATTTAATCAGCCTTGTTGAAGCTCACAACCAAGGACTTAACTGAGTTCCTCGGCATGCCAGGACCGCCTGCAGTCTCCACAGTGATCGGCACTCCCGACCATTGCTTGGCAACTATAGACCTGCCGGCCAATCTGACTGGCTGGCAGCTCTTAAAGGCACTCTGTCCTTTTGAGAATGGGGTGGAAGTCTTGCTGTTCAGCAATTAATGCTCCGCTCATTGTGATTGGGCATCCCCCCACCCCGCCCCACCCCACCCCCAGGATTTTAGCTGAGGGGCTGTAGGGGCAGTAGCGGGTCATAAATTCCAGCCCCCAAAGTCAGAAGTTGGGCGTCGCACCGAATCTACGAGCAATTCCTGTTCACTATATTGTCCTTCTCGGTCACATTTAAGTAAAGGCAAATTAATCTGAGGCAACTTTCTGGCGGTTGTTTTGCTCATTTAAAAAAGAACTGTTTATCCTCAAAATAAACAAAAGGCAAGCCAGTAATCTGAAAATAAATCAGTGACCTCCCCACCTACATAAAAAATACTCATTAGCAATGAAATCAGAGAGTCAAATGCAGAGCTGATGTTATTGAAACGTTCTCCATGACTGTGCATTAATGAACTAATCTCGCCCACTAAATTAAAGGGGCGCTTATTAGAATTTTTTTTCTGAACAGCTTAAATATCATTCTAAAATGAGCAATCGAGATTTCAGGCACCGGCAGCCAGTGAACTGCAGACAAACATTCATACCATCGTGTGAATGAGGAGAAGCAGGCCATTCGGCCTCTCAAGCCTGCTCTGCCATTTGATAAAATCATGGCTGATCTGATTGTGGCCTCAACTCTACTTTCCTGTCTACCCCTGCACCTTAAGGCTTTGTTGTCAATCACGAATCTATCTCATTCAGCCTGACAAATATTTCTTGACCCGGCCTCCACTTCTCTCTGGGAAGGAGATTTCCAAAGACCGACGAGAGAAAATATTTCTCCTCATTATATCATGCATTCTTGACTGAGGGCCCCGACCTCCTTTATATTACTGAAACAGCTGCGCCCCAAGGAAAATGTTGCTTGATTGACAGTTCATGCTCTCTGATCTGCTTTGTCAATTGCACAATGTTTATTAGCACAAGATAAAAAGCACTCGCAGTTTCAACTGTTTAGACTTTTTAGCATCTGGACGATTTGCACTTTTCTAGGTCGATTGTGAAAGAAACCTTTTTTCAAGACAGTAGAAAGTTACAAACCAATGATTTTCTTTCAAAAGCTTTTTCGCACATCCTATCGTTACTAAAGTCTTCATTGGTCCTGTTCAGATTGTATAGTGTGTGATTCGGCATGGAAGTGCCATAGCTTGGCATGGAGAGCATGAGGGGGCATCGTGGGTGAGTGAGGACATAGTTTGGCACGGTTGGTATGAAGGGCCTTTGGGGGAATAAGTGGAGGGGTATAGCTTGGCATGGATTATATGCGGGAATGCGGGAGGATGGGTGTGGATACGTGGTGATGTGATTTGGGTAATGTGTGGGGGGTGAGGGTGTGTGACGGATGAGAGCTGGTCTCTGTTTTGCTGTCATTATTACAGCTGGGGTGAAGTCCCAGAGCACCAATGCAGGTCTTTTAAACAACCAGTTTCTTGACTCCTGCTATCCACTCTTTGGATGGAAATCCAGCTCTATTCATTTCAATAAGACCACCTTTCATTCTTCTAAACTCCAATGGATACAGGCCCAACCTGTCCAATGCTTCCTCATAAGACAACTTCCTTTCATTCCAGGGATCAGTCGAGTGAACAATACAATGATATCCTGTCTTAAGTGAGGAGGACAGAACTGTACACAGTACTCTGGATGCGGTCTCACCACAACCTGTCCAACTGTGGCAAAATATCCAACTTTAAACTAGCAAAAAAGAACTTGCATTTAAATCTCTCAATTGCTTTGCAGCCAATGAAGTACTTTTTGAAGTGCAATCATTGCTGCAAGGTAGGAAATGCGGAAGCCAATTTGCACACAGCAGGATTCCACAGAGAGCAATGTGATAGCGGTCAGATCATCTGTGATAGCGGTCGTGGGCTAAATGTTGACAAGGACAGCAGGGAAACCATCCCTGCTTGTCTCTTTGAAAAATGGCACAATGAAACCATTTACATCTTCTTGAGCAGGCAAACAGGGCCTCAGCTTAACATCTCATCTGAAAGATGGCACCTCAGGCAGTACTGCACTCCCTGAATACCGCATTGGAGTATCAGCTTTGATTTTTGTACTCAAGCCCTGGAGTGGGACTTGAGCCTGGGATCATATGGCTCGCAAGCAAGTGTGCTGCCAAGGGAACCAATGCTGACACTGTAAAGTGCTGGTGGCGGCTCATGGAATGCTGGTAAGTTTATCTACTGAAGGAGGGGCAGGTGCTGGTGGGAGGGGAGAAGACCAACAAAGGGTGAAATAATTTTCTTGTTAAAGCAGCACCCATTCTGGACAGGGCTCAGTTGCTCAGATCGCCCAGTGCCATTTTGAAGAAAGCCCCACTGACTTCAATACTTTTGGTCTCTCACACTGGGGATGTTGTTTATCTCAGGGCCTTTGCAGTCCTCTTGCGGCCCACAATGCAAGGAACCAACAAGCATTGGCATCAACTTGAATCACCCAGAGGAATCCTGGAGGGGTTTCCCCTCGTGCCATTAGAATAGTTTATGGTGAACCTAAGGTTCTTAAGGAGAGATGCACCCAAAGACTTTGACCCAACATCTATCTACTTTTGAGGGAACAAATTCCAAATTTCCACTACCCTCTGTGTGAAAAAGTGTTTCCTCATTCTTTCTGAAATAACCAAGCTCCAATTTTAAGATGATGTCCTCTTATAGATCCTCCACTCAGTAGCTATACGATATCCTACTAAATCTTTTAAGCTTTCAAACTGCCATGTATATGAGTTTCGAAGAAAGAGATGATCTGATTGAAGCATATCAGATCCCGAGGGGGGGTGGACAGGGTGGAGGATAAACGATGTTTCCCGTTGTAGGACAGACTAAAACTAGGAAACACAACAATATTCCAGCACAGGAGCAGGTCCTTTGGCCCTCCAAGCCTGCGCCGATCATGATGCCTGTCTAAACTAAAACCAACTGTAATTCCAGGGTCCGTATCCCTCTGTTCCAAATTCATGTATTCGTCAAGATGCCTCTTAAATACCGCTGTCATATCTGATTCCACTACCTCCTCCGGCAGCGAGTTCCAGACACTCACCTTCCTCTGTGTAAAAAACTTGCCTCGCATATTTCCTCTAAACATTCCTCGTCGCATCTGAAACCTAAACTTCTCCTCCGCACCTTAAACCTATGTCCCCAAGTAAATGACTTTTCCAGCCTGGGAAAAAGCACCTGACTATCCACTCCGTCGATGCTACTCGTAATTTTGTAAACCTCTATCAGGTTGCCCCTCAAGCTCTGTCATTCCAGTGAAAACGATCTGAGTTTATCTACCCTCTCCTCATAGCTAATACCCTCCAGAATAGGCAACATCCTGGTAAACCTCTTCTGTACCCTCTCCAAAGGACCCACATTCTTCTGGTAGTGCAATAAAGTTTAAAAATAAGGGTCTGGATTCTCCAATCCTGCGGCTATGACCGTAGGATCCGTCTGGTCTCACAACCAGAAAATCAGCGCCACTCACTGCGCTGATCCTCCATCTGGTGGGGGTCTCGCAGCCGTGCAGCGTAAAGCCTTGGCTTTATCTGTGGATACGGTCGGAGAATGGCCGGGTCCTTGGCTGCGCATGCGCATGGTGCTGGCCACACATGGACCAGGCCTGCCAAAAACTGCCTGCCTGTAACCAGCCTCACCATCCCCGGACCACCCCCCCCCACCAGTATCGCCAACCCCTGCCGACGCCCCTCCTGCCAGCAGAGTGGCTGGACTCAGTCCAGCCAGCGAGGTCCTCGAACGGTGTGAGCCACGTGTCCCACGCTATCGGGGTCTCAGCCCATTGGGGGAGGAGCCTCGGGGGAGGGCCTCAGGTGACGTCCTGAGGCCGTCCATTTGGCGTGCGGCGCACTCCCCGGGTTTTTGAGGGACGGAGCATCGCAAAAATGACGGCGCCCACGATTCCGGCGTAAATGGGGATTGTCAGGCCAATCGCCAAGCGTGATTTCGACATTGGCGGTCAGAGAATCCAGCCAAAGGAGTCGCCCAACTAAGACGGAGATTAAAATAATTTGTTTCTCTGAGGGTCATGAACGTTTGGATCTTTCTTCTCCAGAGAGCGGCGGAGGCAGGGCTGATGAATATTTGTAAGGCTGAAGTAGATGGAATCTTGACTAACAAGCGAGTCAAAGGTTATCGGCGGGAGGCCGAATGTGGAGTTGCAGTCATGTCAGCCGTGTCCTTATTAAATGGCAGAGCAGGTTCAAGGGGCCGAATGGCTTCCTGCTGCTCCTAATTCTTATGCTTGTACGTATCAGCTGTTCCGTTGTAACTGAACATGAATCTTAGAATCTCTTTCTCTGGTAGGTTGACTGTAGCAGCATTATGAACAAAGACTACAATGGTCACCGACAGAAAGAACAAGGTAATACGATTCATGCTGTAGGACACATGGCTTCATCTTGGGACCTTCTTCTACTCTGGTTGATCGCTTTCATTGGTTGCTTTCGTTTCACCCTAACTTAACTAATCGTGGACTCTGTGTTTCTCTGCATAAAATCCATAGACTCCCTACAGTGCAGAAGGAGGCCATTTGGCCCATTGTGTCTGCGCTGACCCTCTGAAAGAATACCCTACCTCGGCTCCCTCCCTTTCCTATCCCTGTAACCCCGTAATCCCACCTCACCTACACATTTTTGGACACTGAGGGGAAATTTTTGCGTGGCTAATCCACCTAACCTACACATTTTTGGACAGATTATCATGACCATTCCATTTCACTTGCACATCTTTGGGAGGAAATCCACGCAGACACAGAGTGAATGTGGAAACTCCATATTCACCCAAAGCCAGAATCGAACCTTGGTCCCTGGAACTGTGAGGCAGCAGTGTTAACCATTGTGCCACCATGCCACCCCCTGTGCCATCCTGCACCTCAGAGGCTTCAGCTATTAATTAACATAGGAACAAGGGACATAAGAGGAGTATCAGGCCATTCAGTCCCTCGAACCTGCTCCACCATTCAATAAGATCATGGCTGACCTGATTTTGGTCTCAATGCCATTTCCCTGTCCGCCGCCATAATCCTTGACTCCTCTGTTTATAAAAAATCTAATTCGGCCTTGAATAGATTAAGGGACCCAGCCTCCACTGCTTTCTGGGGAAGAGAATTCCACCGACTACCAACTCTTACAGACAGAAAAATTTATCCTCGTCGCCACCTTAAACTGGAAACCTCTTGTTCATAATCTGTGCCTCTTGTTCTAGCCCCCCCCCCCCCCTTGAGGGGGAAACATTCTCCTGGTGTCCACCGTCTCATACATAGAAATGCACATAAAATATAGAAGCAGAAGGAGGCCATTCAGCCCTTCGAGCCTGTTCTGCCATCCATGGCTGATCATCAAGCTCAATACCCTGATACCGCCTTCCCCCCATATCTCTTAAACCCTTTAGCCCCAAGAGCTGTATCTAACTCCTTCTTGTAATTACCCAACAAATCCTCTCAGGATCTTACATGTTTCAATAAGATCACCTCACATTCTTCCAAACTCCATTGGGTATAGACGCAACCAGCGCAAACTTGCTTCGTAAGATAACCCCTTCATCCAAGGAATGAATCCAGTCGACCTTCTCTGAAGTGCTTCTAATGTAATTTATATATTGTCAAAGAAGGAGACCAAAAATATATACAGTTTTCCAGGTGTGCCTTCACAGCTGCAGTAAAACTTCCCTACTTTTATATTCCATTCCACTTGTAATAAATGCCAGCGATCCATGTGTTTTCCTCATCACTTGCTGTACCTGCAGACTACCATTTTGTGATTAATGCACTAGGGCACCCAGATCCCTCTGTGCCACTCGGCTCTGCAATCTCTCTCCATTTAAACAGCTTTGCTGCCTTTCTATTCTTCCTGCCTGTGGCGAGACATCATTCAAGTTTTACCGCTGTTCAATCAAAGCTCTTTTCTCTCTCTCGCATTACTATCCTTAATTCTGCTTCATAAAGGCCTTCACAGATGAAATCAACTTTTTAATCTTCCCCAAAAAAGGTTCTGGGTTTGAGCGGCTCCGCACATACCTCCATTCTCACTAATTAAATCAAACCTGAAGGAACATTACCATGAGGAGGATGAATCATCTTGATCAATTCTGTCAGGTTGATCCTTTCAAAGCCATCATTCAGCTGGTAGGATATGCATCACCAGCCACAATTGACAGATTTTAATTAGTTTGATGAAGGACTGAGCTACGATTAAGTGCTATTCTCCTTCCTTTATCCCGGTATCGAAATTAAAATAAAGAAATCCCTTTGCTGATAAAAGGGGCATCGAAGATTCCTCTTCACTTATTAATTGGAGCTAGCCAAGCATATTAATTGATCTATTCGCCTGCAAACCTGACAGTTTTAGTTCAAACTGCAGCTGAATCTAAAATCACCCTTCAATGAGAACAGGTAGTAAAAGGAGGATGTTTAAATCGACGGCCGGGATATTCCGGCCCTTCCCGCCACGCAGCATCTTCCGGTCCCGTCGAAAGTCAACGGACATTTGGCAGGCCCTCCGTCTCCTTTGCAGCAGATCCCGCTGCCGTGGGGACAGAAGAAACGGCTTATGTTCAGTGTGTTAGGTTTTGGGAATTTGAAGATGAAGATTAGCTTTCTCAGAATATGGCAGTTGTATGGTTTAGAACGGTCAATTATCGAAGAACTGCACGGCTTAAACAAAACTAAAGGGGCTGGATTCGCCGTTTCTGCGGCTAAGTGCCGACGCCGACGTGGGAACTGTGGTGTTTCACGGCCAGCAAATCGGCGTGGACCCCTTACCGATTCCAGTACCAGTGAGGGGCTAGCACCGGCTCCGACTGAAACTCTGAAAATGGCCGGGTCCCAGGCCGCGCATGCAGCGGTCGCGCAGTACAACATGGCGCTGGCCTTGCGGGGACCCCACACACCAACCCCTGGTCACCTCCCACCAGTCCCCAGCCCCTGCAGTAGCCCCTCCACCCCCCAGCCAATTGCATGGATCCCGGCCGAGGTTGGTGGTAATGGACACAGTGGGCAGCCACCACGCCGGGTTCAAGGACTGTGTGACCACACGTGCCCCGCGCCGTCGGGAACACGGCCCATCGGGGAAATTATTTTGTTTAAGGGAAAGGAGGGAAGAACATGACCATCTCGTGAGCAAGATAGTGGAGGTGCCCAGGGAGTATTCGAGGGATTGGCGAGGAGGAAAAAGTTGCAGGGGCAGTTTGATAGGCTGGCAACAGGGAGGGCAGTAGGGCAAGTGCGAGGGGCAAGAGGGGTGCAATACGGGTATGGGGAGAAGGCGAGCCGTATGCTGGCACACCAGCTGCGGAGGCAGGCTGCGTCCAGGGAAATATTGAAGATCCGGACTGGGGTTGGGGGTGTGGTGTCAGAGTCAGGGAAGATAAATGAGGCATTTAGGGAGTATTACCTGGGACTTTATGAGGCAGACCCAGGAGGAGAGGAGGGGGACATGGGGCGGTTTCTGGACAAGCTGGAATTTCCCCAGGTGGAGGAAGGAAATAATCAGTTATTGGAGGAGTCCCTGGGCCTGAGGGAGGTGCTGGATAGTATCAGGGGTATGAGGTCGGGGAAGATCTCTGGGCCGGATGGGTACCTTGCAGAAGTTTGTAAAGAATTTGCGGCGGACCTGGCCCCACATCTGCTGGGGGCGTTTAATGAAGCGCTGGAGAAGGGTGATGACGCAGGCAGTAATCACACTAGTCCTGAAAAAGGGAAAGGACCCGGTGGAATGTAGTTCATATAGGCCCATAAAACTATTGAACACGGATGTGAAAGTATTGGCTAAGTTGTTAGCGGGGAGGATGGAGGAGTGTGGCAGAAGATCAAACAGGCTTTGTGAAGGGCAGGCAGCTCGCGAGTAACATAAGATGGCTATTGAATGTGGTGATGAATCTGTTGGGGGCTCTGATACTGGATGTGGTGGTGTCCATTGACTCGGAGAAGGCATTTGATCGGGTGAAGTGGCGGTACTTGTTCGAGGTTTTGGGAAGGTTTGGGTTTGGGCCGAGATTTGTGGCATGGGTACGGTTGCTGTACGTGGCACCAAGGGCGAGGGTGGGGACAAATGATATGAGCTCACAAAGCTTTGACTTACACAGGGGTACGCGGCAGGGGTGCCTCTGCTGTTTGCGCTGGCCATAGAGCCACTGGCGATGGCTCTCAGGGGGTTGGCAGAGAGGCAGGCGATTATGACGGGGCAGAGAGAGCATCCGGTGTCGCTCTATGCCGATAACCTCTTGCTGTGTGTTTCGGCTCCGTTGGAGAGTATGGGAAGGATTATGGGCCTGCTGGATTGAGGTTACAAGCTGAATGTCGGGAAAAGCGATGTATTCCCGGTGAATGAGCTGGCACAGCGGGCTAATTTAGAGGGGATGGGATTAACGGTAGTGAGGCCTAGATTTAGGTATTTGGGGATTCAGGTAGCAAGGGAAAGGACAGGGCTCCATAAGTGTAACTTAACGAAGCTGGTGGAGGAGGCCAGGGAGGATCTTCAGAGGTGGGATACACCACACTTAACATTGGCGGGGAGGGTCCAAGTGGTGAAAATGAATATTCTGCCGAGGTTCTTGTTTATCTTACAAGCTCTCCCGATCTTTATACCAAGGCCTTTTTTTGGAAAGTGGACGAAATCATCTCTGACTTTGTATGGGCGGGGAAGGTGCTGAGGGTGGGGAGGACCCTCTACAGAGGCAGAGGCAGCAGGGGGGGTTGGCGTTGCCAAACTTGCTTCACTATTATTGGGCGGCGAATGTGGATAAGGTGCGGTGGTGGTGGGAAGGAGAAGGTGTAGAGTGGGTTAGAATGGAGGAGGAATCTTGGCAGGGGTCTAGTTTGAGGGCTATGGTGACGGCAACATTGCCAATGGCTCCGAGTAGGTATTCAAGCAATCCGGTGGTGCAATCCACAGAGAAGATATGGAATCAGTTGAGGAGGCAATTTAGGGTGGAAGGGATGTCGGTGCTAACGCCGCTGTGCGAGAATCATGGGTTTGAGCCGGGGGGATGGATAGTGTATACAGGAGGTGGAGGGAAGTGTGGCTGGTCAAGGTGAGGGATTTGTATTTGGAGGAAGTGTTCGCCACTCTGGAGGAGCTAAGGGAGAGGGTAGAGCTGCCGAGGGGGAGTGAGTTCCGGTATCTGTAGCTAAGGGACTTTGCGCGAAAGGTCTGGAAGGGGGTTCCCTTGGTTGCCAGGATACACCCTGCTGGAGCGACTGCTGCTTCCGTATGTGGAAGGGGAGGAAGAATTGGGGATATATACAATGGCTGGGGGAGCAGGGAGGCGAGCGGGTGGTGGACATCAAGGAGAAATGGGAAGCGGAGTTGGGAGGGGAGATCAATTGGGGAGTATGGAATGAGGCACTGCGTAGGGTAAACGGGACCTCCTCTTGTGCAAGGATGAGCCTGATACAGTTTAAGGTGGTGCACAGGGTGCATATGACTCAGGCGAGAATAGAACATAGAACATAGAACAGTACAGCACAGAACAGGCCCTTCGGCCCTCGATGTTGTGCCGAGCAATGATCACCCTACTTAAACCCACGTAACCCGTATACCCGTAACCCAACAATCCCCCCATTAACCTTACACTACGGGCAATTTAGCATGGCCAATCCACCTAACCCGCACATCTTTGGAATGAGTGGGTTCTTTCAGGGGTTAGCAGATGAGTGTGAGAGGTGTGGGCGGGGGCCATTGAATCACACGCACATGTTTTGGGGTTGTGAAAAATTGGGAAGATTGTGGGCGGGAGTGTTCGCGGTCTTAGCCAGGATAGTGGAGGAGGGAGTGGACCCGGAGTGCTGTTATTTGGGGTCTCAGAGAAGCCGGAGCTCATGGAGAGGAGGAAGGCCGATGTCTTGGCCTTCACCTCTCTGATTGCACGGCGACGGATTTTATTGGAGTGGCGGTCGGTATCGCCAACGGGGGTAGCAGCATGGTTGGGTGACCTGTACAACTTCCTGCGATTAGAGAAGATAAATTATGAGTTAAGGGGCTCTGCAGGGGGGGTTGAGGAAAGATGGGGGATGTTTGTGACCGTGTTTAAGGAGCTGTTAGACGCGGGGGAGGAGAGAGGGTGGGAGGGTGAAAACGGGGAAATCTCTGTACAGTTAATTGTTGGGAAGTATGTTTCCCGGGGTGTTTATTCGCTGTAGCCTGTTTTGATGCATAAACATAGAACATAGAACATAGAACAGTACAGCACAGTACAGGCCCTTCGGCCCACGATGTTGTGCCGACCATTTATCCTAATCTAAGTTCAACCTAATCTACATCCCTTCAATTGACTGCTGTCCATGTGCCTATCCAAGAGTCGCTTAAATGTCCCTAATGACTCTGACTCCACCACCTCGGCTGGCAGTGCATTCCACACACCCACCACTTTCTGTGTAGAGAACCGACCTCTGACATCTCCCCTATACCTTCTCCAATCACCTTAAAATTATGCCCCTTCGTGACAGCCATTTCTGCCTGGGGAAAGTCTCTGGCTATCATGTTTGTAATAAAACACATTAAATAAAAGATTATTGATTAGGTCGAAGCTGTTAGTTTTTACACATTTTCTAGGTTGGTATGTATAAAACTTAATGCTGCTGGAAATCATTCCACCAACTGTATTGCCATTCACCACATGGACCAGCCAACTTTAAACCACTGAATACTGCGAATGTCTGGCCCTTTGTTGTGTGACCTTAGGTCCTTGGTGCACATTATGGCCGGGATTCTCCCCTACCCGGCGGGACGGGGGGTCCCGGCGTAGCGGAGTAGCGCCAACCACTCCGGCGTCGGGCCTGCCGAAAGGTGCGGAGAATTCCGCACCTTTAGGCGTTAGGCCTGCTCCGGAGTGGTTGGCGCCACACCGACTGGCGGCAAAACTGGCGCCAATGGCCTTTGACGCCCGCCGCTGGGACTGGCCGAAAGGCCTTCGCTGGTTCGCGCTATATTTGAAATGAAGAACCCAACACACTAATTAATTGTAGACAAACACACTTCTGGGGCGGGATTCTCCGACCCCCCCGCCAGGTCGGAGATTCGCCCGGGGGCCGGCATCAATCCCGCCCCAGCCGTGTCCCGAATTCTCTGCCACCAGAAATACGGCGGGGGCGGGAATCGCTCCGCGCCGGTCGGCGGGCCCCCCTGCCGATTCTCTGGCCCGCGATGGGCCGAAGTCCCGCCGCTGTCAAGCCTCTCCCGCCGGCGTGGATCAAACCATCTACTTTACCGGCAGGAGCAGGCGGCGCGAGCGGTCTCCGAGGTCCTGGGAGGGCGTGGGGTGATCTGGCCCCGGGGGGTGCCCCCACAGTGGCCTGGCCCGCGATCAGGGCCCACCGATCGGTGGGCGGGCCAGTGCCGTGGGGGCACTCTTTTTCTTCCACCGCCGCCATGGCCTCCACCATGGAGGAGGTGGAAGAGACCCCCCCTACCGCGCATGCGCCGGTGGTGACATCAGCGGCCGCTGACGCACTGGCGAATGCGCGAACCGGCGAAGGCCTTTCGGCCAGCCCTGACGCCGGGCGGCGGGCGTCAAAGGCCATTGGGGCCGGATTTGCCGCCAGTCGGCGTGGCGCGCAGCCGGAGTGGTTGGCGCCACTCCGCTACGCCGGGACCCCCCGTCCCGCTGGGTAGGGGAGAATCCCGGTCTTTCGGCCCCGGCTGGTGTGGCGCCAAAGGCCGTCCACGCCAGCCGGCGGAGCGCCAACCACTCCGGCGCGGGCCTAGCCCCTCAATGTTAGGGCTTGGCCCCTAAAGGTGCGGAGACATCTGCACCTCTGGGGCGGCCCGACGCCGGAGTGATTCACGCCACTCCATCACGCCGGGACCCCCCACCCCGCCGGGTAGGGGAGAATCCCGGCCCTGGTTAATTTGTGCAATTAGAATGGAACTTAAACTGCTTCGTTCTCAAATGGGTGACCTTGGTATTTGGCTTATTTTTGCGCTTGCTTCTGTTTTGAAGATTTTGCTTTCAACTTTCCAGGAACTATGTATGAAACTTTACCTTGCCAAAAAAAACTCAGCCTCACCAGCTGCATTGAGTTAGCACATGCCAGCCAGTTGGTATAAAATGCATTAGCAATTTCGGAATCACCCACGTAGCTTTCAAACGATACTTAAAACTCAGCTTGAAATGTGCATCTTAAAATTCCACCAACACATCTCCTGTCCCAGCAGGGGCGCCAACATTTTAGGCCGCTGCTACACAAAAATCAAGGGCGCCTACCGATCCATCCTTCGACCACTCTTCAGAAAACCGCACCACAGGATGGTGCTTTTTCTCCCGGCATACAAGCAGAATTTCAAGCAGGAAACTCCGGTAAGAAGGTCACACAACAGAAGAGCTCTATGATACTGCTTTGAATCAGTGGACTGGTCCATATTCAAGAACTCAGCGGCCAACCTAAACGAGTATGCCACCACCGTCACAGACTTCATCAGTAAGTGTGTGGAAGATTGCGTATCAAAGAAGGTGATACAAATGTTCCCTAACCAGAAACCGTGGTTTAATCGGGGATTCACTCCCTACTGAAGGACAGGTCTGAGGCGTCCAAGATAGATGACCCTGGCCTATACAAGAAATCCAGGTACAACCTCTGCAAAGCCATCAGAGATGTCAAGAGACAATACCAGACTAAGCTAGAGTCATAGATTAACGACACAGACTCTTGTCGATTGTGGCAAGGCTTAAACAACATAACGGGCTACAAAGCAAGGCCGAGTAGAATCTCCAAAAGCAGCGCACCACTTCCCGATGGACTCAGTGCATTCTACGCTTGTTTCGAGCAGGAAACCAAAGTCAGTTCCCTTCTTGAAAGTGACCCATCAGGAAGCACCGGGTCCTGATGGAGTCCCTGGCTGTGCACTCAGATCCTGCATGGACTAACTGGCGGGTATGTTTGAAAACACCTTCAACCTCTCCCTACTCTGTTCCAAGATTCCCACCTGCTTCAAGAAGACCACCAACATACTGGTTCCAAAGAAGAAACAGGCAACGTGCCTGGTGGCCTTGATGTCTATCATTATGTAGCTGCGAGAGGTTGGTCATGAGTCACTCAACTCCATACTCCCAGAATGCCTTGATTCACTGCAATTTGTACATCACAACAGGTCCATTGCAGACGCCATCTCCCTGGCCCTACACTCATCCCTCGTGCATCTCAACAACAAGGACTCCTACGTCAGATTCCTATTTATTGACTACAGCTCCCCCTTCAACACCATAATCCCAGACTAGCTCATATCCAAACTCTAAAACCTAGGTCTTGGCTCCTCCATCTGCAGTTGGATCTTTGAATTCCTGACCCATAGATCACAATCATTAAGGATAAACAACAACACCTCCTCCATGATATTCCTCAATACCGGGGGCCCGCAAGGCTGCGTACCTAGCCCCTGTACACACACGATTGTGTGGCAAAATCTGGATCTAAATTTGCTTATGACACGACTGTAGTGGGTTGGAGCTCGAACAACAATGTGTCAGAGTACAGAGGGGGATAGACAACCTAGAGGCATGTTGCAACAATCTCTCCCTCAACTTCAGCAAATCAAAGAAGCTGGTCATTGACTCCAGGAAGTGAAGTATCGAACACACCCTTGTCAGCATCAATGATGCCAAGGTGGAGGTGGTTGACAGCTTCAAATTCCTAGGTGTGCACATCACCAAAAATCTGTCCTGGTCCACCCACGTCGACGCTACGACCAAGAAAGCACAACAGCGCCTATACTTCCTCAGGAAACTAAGGAAATTCGGCATGTCCACATCGACTATTACCATGTTTTATGGTGCACCACTGAAAGCAGCCTATCTGGTTTCATCACAGTCTGGTATTGCATCTGCTTGGCCCAGGTCGGCAAGAAACATCAGAGAGTCGTGAACACAGCCCAGTCCATCACACGAAACCTCCTCCCATCCATTGACTCTGTCTTCACCTCACGCTGCCTTGGGAAAGCGGGAAGCATAATCAAAGACACCTCCCACCTGAGTTATTGTCTCTTCCAACCTCTTCCATCGGGCAGGAGATAGAAAATTCTGATAACAGAGGTGACAGGTTCAAAAACAGTTTCTTCCCCTTTGTTAACAGACTCCTGATGATCCTCTTATGGACTGAACTGATCTCTTCACACATCTTTCTACTGAGTAGTACTACACTGCGTATGCTTCATCTGACGTCTATGTCTATGTATTTACATTGTGTATTTATGCATGTTCTATGTTTTTTTCATGTGTGGACCGATCTGCCTGGACTGTACGCAGGACAATCCTTTCACAATACCTCAGTACACGTGACAATGAATCAAATCAAATCAATAATTGGTCCATTTCTTTCAGCCATCGAGGACAGGATTTTAGGATTTTAATTACTTTTGTACAATCAAATAGAAAGACAAGCCTTAGGGTTGGATTTTCTGCTACTTCAGTAGCGGAAGTCCCTTTGGGCAGCGAATCCAGCATTGGGCAAAAAAACAGGATCGGTGCGGTCCTCTGTGCTGGGATTTACATGGGTGAGGATTAGTGCAGGGATGTACCAGCATGGCCCTGGCGCAGTGGACTTGTTGGTGGGCCAATGTAACTCCTTAAGGGATTTGCCTCCAAAGTCCATTGGAGGGCCATCCTTCCCCACAATGCAAATTCTGCCCACCCCACCCACCGACCCCCGATCAAAACATCTCACTAATATTGACAGCTTGTGGACCACATCAAAGCTTGTTAAGTGCTCTCACTTTCGCTTTTTCTCTGTAACAAGCACACATTTCTTTGGCACCCTTGGCACTGCCACGGGCATTGCCAGGGTGCCAGGCCGGCAGGGCCATGGTGCCCAGGTGGCATCAGCAGTGCCAGGGTGCCACCTTGCCCAGAGGCCAACCACCCAGGGGCCCTCTAATCGCCTGGGAGACTCTTCCCCCAAATGCTTTTCCATCTGGTCCCCGTTTGTGGTACCCAGCTGGGGTGTCCTCGATGAGGCTGGTGGATCATGGGAGCCAGTTGATGCTGGCGTAGACATAGTTATGTAAGGAGGTAAGCTCACTTAAACTATGCAAGCCTGGATCCCACCCAATGTGGCAGAGTCTAGATCGTTAACACCTCGCAAGATCTCAATTGATCTCATGGGGCGTAACGACTTAGGGAATCCTGGAAGGGCCTCTCGCAGGATCTACCAGACGCATCCCATCCCCGGTGGGACGCGGCTGGTATATCGCACCTAATGGCCGGGATTCTCCGATCCCCCCTGATGGAGAGAATGGCTGGGGGGGCCGCGGGAATTACGCCACGCTGCTCCAACGGCGGCCCGCCGATTCTCTGGCGGCGATTCTCAGGTGCCTGCGGGATCGCCGTCGCGACGGTTGGGGGCGCCGGTTTGAAAGCGCCCCCCTCCCCCGGCGGATTCTCCGTGCCTCGACGGCCGACGTGCGCGGCCGCGTCCAGCCGAGTCCCGTCGGTGTGGGTTACGTATGGTCCTACCCGGCAGGAACTAGGAGTTCTGGCTGTGGGGTCCGTCTGGTTGGGGGTGGGGGGGGGGGGGGGGGTGGGGTGGGGGATCCGAACTCAGGAGAGGGGGGGCCATCTACAGTGGCCTGGCCCACAATCGGGGCCTATCGATTGGCAGGTGGGCTATTTCTGTGGGGGCCCATGTTCCTCTGCGCCCCTGTAGGGCTCCTCCATGTTGCCCGGGGGCCGGTGCGGAAATGGGAACCCAAACGCATGCACGAACACGCGCCGGTCGTGGCATGCATGAGCGAACTTGCGACAGACATGGCGCGCTGGCTTTCGAGCGCCAGAGCAGTAGACACCACTCTGGCGCCGTACTAGCCGCCTATGAAGGGGTGAATACTTGGGCCTGGAGGCCCGTTGACATCAGAGTGGCTCGCGCGGCTTTTGACGCTGGCGTCGGAACTTGCCCGCGGGATAGGAGAATCCCGGTCAATGTCTCTAATTTTGTACTCCCCCAGGAACCATACTTATATAAAGGAATTTCCATTCGTCCAACTTCAGACAAATAATATCCATGGCTGGAATGAATAATGATCTCATTTTTATGATGCTTTAGTTGCACCTCTGTAGCCAAAATGTATCCCTTTTAAACCAGGATTTAAAAAAAAGATTACTGCAGCACATGTATACACACACTAACCCAGGCTTTTAACCCTCATTGCACCAAATACATATAATACAATATATCTGAAATTCCTACATTCATCACACTACTACTTCTGCACAGTGATAAGCTGAAGGGACAGAGTTGCTATGGAGGCAGGGTGCCCAAATGAAGCCCTTTGAAGTTCCTGTGGCAGCTTTCACGTCTCAAAACTAAATCAGAAATGGCTGGTCTTACTTTGTGCAGACTTACAGTCTCTCAGTCAGTCAGAGGCGGAGACAGAGGTAGTGACATCGGGACAGTAACAGCCGCTGGGCAATAATGCAGGAAAGCTATTGCCGTGAGAGCAAGATGGACCTTGTGGAGATTTAAAGGCCAAAAAATCACCACCAGGCATTGCCTTTCTGCTGAAAGTCCATTCGGGTATGCTCGATCGAGTGAAGGTAGCTTTGAAAGGGCTCTGGGTGACTAGGCATAGAGAAGAGAGCTGTGGAATCACCAGGAGGAATTTGGGACTTTAAAAACCAGGCTACCTTTCCCGCTCAGAGTCCGGTGTAATGTATAATCGTCGTGGCGACGGCTTATCGGTCATGTTAAGAAGCTAATAAGGAATATCTGTTTCTTAGTTTTGAGTATTAACTGCCCACCAAGTAATATCATTGGGTGTCAATTTTAGTTTTTCTTGTTCATTGAAAGTCTTAAAACCTGAAATCTTGTCGTGTTATTCCTTTAAGTCGGTCGCTGGGAATTCAAATCACTCAGTTATTGGTCTCTACGGGGATCGTAAAAATATTTGAAGTTACCAATTATGTTAACTACCCAAAGTACTTTATGACTATTATCATAACTCTTATCTACCTCATCCCATGAAATTATTTTGGATACATTTTTAAAATAAATACTAGCATTTTGAGGTCAAATGTGACTGATTCTAATCAAAAACCCAGCTTAATTTATAAAGCCACAATGCAGTGTAATAATATGGTTTTTTAAAATCAAATAGTCTTTTCTTTTCTGTGTACCCTAGCACAGCAGAGTATCTACTTTAGATAGCTTGCTCTTCACTGACCTCTGTTCCTTAACAATACCTTTTACTCAGTTCACTCAGAACTACTATTCTTTTCATATTGAAAGCATTGTGCTGTGATTTGTAATCATACAACAGTTTGGAGTTACAATTCATAGGAATGATTTTTGTGCATTTTTATGACTGGGCATTCCAACAAACCTTTAAGCGCATCTCTTTCCTATTCTTGGCAAATGATGATCAGTTTAGTGCATCAGGTGTACTAGCTAAGGGAATGTAATTCCTTCATGAGTTGAATTGAGGGCAAGACTCAAGGGTTATTAATCAATGCTTACGGTCTTCGTAACCGGGGAATGGGCTGCATGGCGTCGACTTCCATGAAATGCTGCATCTTTTATTTCTACGTTTTTCTGTCCAATCCCTGGTCAAAATACAGTTGCCCCATTTATCAAAATAGTTGGGGGGGAGGGGAGGGATTATAATCCTGCAAGCTTTGTTGGATATGAGGAGGGAAGTCTACTATCCATAGGAGGTCACGAGGCCCTCCCAAACAAGGTAATGCAAAGCCAGTAGTTGCATATAGCCAAGGCCTGCGGTCCCTAGGGACTTGGATGCATTGTTTTAGGACATTGCACAAATTGTCAAAGTGAGTGAATGCAGCTTCAAATGCCAGATTCTAGCAAAGGTACCACAAGCCTCAGATACTCCTTAATTCAATGAGATTTTGGAGATGTCACCTTTTTGAGCCCAGAAGGAGGCTGAGGTGGAAATTTCATAGCTGTGGTCACATTCACAGCGACTGGCAAAGCTGTCCTCACCCTGCAAAGAAGCTGAAAGCCAGTTAGCACCTCCCCGATAAAAGAGTAAATCACCCACATTGCCCTTCACTGAGGTGGAGGTGGGAAAATTGCTACCTCAGATCCTGAATGGATATGGCCTCCTTCTCGGAACCCTTCTCCCCTCCATCTCCTCCCTCTTCAAGCAGCTTGTCGTGCTCATTCTCCTCGTCATGCTGCAGGCCAAGGGGAGTTGGAAACGACTGTATGTTGGACTGGGAGCCTTTGAAGGAGAAACTAAGGCCTTCATTGTGTCCCACTCCCAGGAGACTCCACCAACTTGAAGCAGCAATGCAATGCCCCAAACACTTTATTTACTCAGCAATGAAATCAATCAGCAATAATTTGATGATCCCTTTAAATAGCACTGGTGGGAGTGTCCTTCTGGCTTCTGAAAGCATCACAATATGAGGTGAGGAAGAGCATAAACAGGACTATTGTGGTTGAAAATTGCACAATGGTGGCAAATGAATGCTACACACGGTGTGCCTGGTCCTGTATACTTCATTGCACGCTCTTCGCACTCTATCCAAAATGGGAGTCACTGTATGTGTACTTCTGGCTACCATTCTGGTCGCCAAACAACATTCACTGGCCAAGTATAAAGACGCTATGCAGTTGGGATATTGCAATATACATCACGAAGATTGGTGGGAAATATTTATCAAGTATACTCGCATACGTTCACTGGATGAGATTCATTGGTGTATGTATTGAAATGTTAAATTATGGCAAAGTTATGGGCCAGGGTTTAGAGAACCCCAAAGCGTATCATGGAGTTCACCTGACCCACAACTTTTAATAGATTGTGGTATGGGGAGCACACGGCCCACTCTACAGGTGTGGTCGAGCAGAAATGAAAAAGTAATTTTTAAAGCAAAACAATGTTTATTCTATGAACTCAAGTTAACCTTTTTAAAACATACAGTGAACATCTGAGCAACCATCAATTCAAATACAACCCCCAAAGAATACAACACTAAACAATTCGTAAGCTGTCCTTTTAACATCCAGAAGGCTTAAGAAACCCCTTTTAACAGAAGCACATTAGATTGACGTTCACTACTAAGAACATTTATAATTCTGAATTCACCAAATGATCAAGAGATAGTCTTTTGATGGCAGATAGAACAGCAGTACACCTGCTTGGTCTGGCTTCAGCTCCAACACTGAACGTGAAACTAAAACACACCCTGCAGCCTGCTCAAAAACTAAAGTAAAAAGCTGACAGACAGCCCAGCTCTACCCACTCTCTGACATCACTGCAGTAGTAAACACCCATTTCTTAAAGGTACTCTTACTACAGATATTTATATACACACCCATTTATATACACCCATTTCTTAAAGGTACTCTCACTACAGATATTTATATACACACCCATTTAGAAACACCCAGTTTTTAAAGGTATTCTCACATGACACCAACCACCACATGAAGTGCGATAAAATATGTACATACAATCCATATTTTATGAAAAATACATTATCTACAACCTTCTCTGATCTGACCTTTATGTCTTAAGCTCTCTGAGAAAATTGTATCACAGTACATACAATATTATGAGATTGGAATGTCAATCCATTCATATATCTAAAAATATGCTACAAGGAAATTCAACACAATCACGCAGCAATCATTGTCCTACCAGTTGAGGTTTCAAAGTCTCCCATCCTCTCCAGACGTTTTTTTAATTTTGGTTTTCCATTTGTACTTATAACAAAAATGAAAAGATGAGAAAACACAGGAAACATATACAGAAATATGAGGCATATAGTTTGGTCTCCTCTCCTCCCCAACCTCTCTTTCATCTCTCACTACAGTTGCCTTCTTCCCCCTCCACCTTAGATTGTGTAGATTTAAAAAACGAAAGGAAAGCCGACATTAAGAGTCCCGATTGTCTCTTATTGCTTGCTGTTTTCCAAGTCTATTCTTTCGGATTAACTGTTTGCATCTTTCGGCCTGTTAAAATAATATTCCTTTCTGTTGAATGTGACCCATAGTCCTCGCCGTTAGAGCATGCATACCGCAACCTTACTTTTCAATATGCTGCTTTGACCCAGGTAAATTCTGCTCTGCGCTTGGCCAGGTCGGCTTCCAATCTCCTGGTAAATACACGTTGTGCATTAATCCCACCTACACAACCCCGTGCTCCTCATCCAGTAAGCACACGTTCTTTTGTCCTGAAACTTATGCGGTTTCGCGGACTATCGCCTGTGGTGGTTTTCCTGACTTGGGATTTCATCGGAGCAACTGGTCTGGCCCACCTCTGGGGGTTTGGGTGAAGACCTTTCCCCAGTTTCCCAAGCATTCTTGTGACATATTCTGTTGGGTTCCTGCTCCCTGCGCCCTCCGGTAGTCCGATAATTCTCAGGTTTTGTCGACGGGATCTGTTCTCCTGATCGTCACCTTTTTCCCTTGAGCGCTTTCTGGGTCGTTACCAACCCGGCCACCTCGGCTTTGAACGAGGCAATCCGCTTGCCCTGGTCGGTGGCCGCTTTCTCCAGGTCCAGCACCGCCACTGTCCTGAGTCTCGAGTCTACGGCTCCGTTCTGCCTATTGCCTCCTTTATGAGGGCCAGAGCGGTTTCTTATCAAGGCCCACATAAGTTTCCACTTACATTGAGTCTCTGTGTTTCTGGAGCTCTGTGGAGAGAAGCTCCATCAGCTGTTCCATGGACGGAAGGGCCGGCTGTGTTGCAGACCTTGCTCAGTCCGCCATGCTCCGCTCTGTTTCCCCCCACAAGTCCTCTCGTTCTGACGTTGGAGTCTTTCTTTCCCGACTTTGCTGTATTTTCGGCTCTGCAGTTGGCTCAGTGACATTCTGCTCAGTTGGGTTTTCGTTGGGGGGGGGGGGGGTGCGGGGGGTGAAGCTGGGGTTTTTTGTTGTGCTTTTGTATCCATTTGACAGGTTAAAAAGGCCTGGTAAGAAGTTCTAAAGAGACAGCCCTTTTCGTATGATCGGTCAGCTCATGGCCGCCACCGGATGTCATCCAGATGCAAAAGGTATTGCTGAAAATAGCCCTGTGTGCAAAATATTGCAATTCAAGCCTTGGATCCTTTGCCTGATTGAAATTAACGAGCGACCTCATCAGTTTTGGACAGAAATGAAGAAAGGCCCAAGCGGTGTCTATATTTAAAGTGGGAAATGGATCAGAAACAGGGAATCCTGGACTTGTTAACTTTAACCTCACTAATAGGACTTTTCTCGATGGGATGATGGTCAGAATAACATAGGAGCAGGAGGGGGCCATTCGGCCCCTTCAACCTGCTCTGCCATTTAACAAGTTCATGGCCGATCTGGTTGTGGTCTTCACTCAACATTCCTGCCGCCACCACCCCCACCACCCACATAACCCTCGACTTTCCTCGTCGGCCAAAAATCTGCCTAACTCAGCCTTGAATATGTTCAATGAGCAGCACACACCCGTCCGTGGGTTGCCGGGCGGCGTGGGATGGCGTCGATGGGAATTCCCAGTGACGGCGGCAGTAGCAAGGGGCCCCGCCACCAGCGAATGGCTCGCTGCCTCCTGCCGCCGGGAAACAGGCGGCTGGGTCTTCAATGTTTCATTTCTCGTTTCAGATGTTGTTGTCAACTTTGTCATTAAAAGCTTGAATTCATTGGCTGCATCAAATTCCAATATTAGAAAACAAAGTTTGGAATAATAAAATATATATCCGGGAAAGAATTTAGTGGAGGTCTTGTGGAGTGGTCGTGGGCAGTGTCTCTACCTCGAACTCAGAAGCTTTGGGGTCAAGTCCCACTTTAACATGCAAAGGAAGGTGCGTTGATAACCTGGCCAAGCAGGTGGACGGTCAACTTACAGATACACAAGCGGCAGGCGGTAAGAGTGGGAGAAATCCCATGCGATGGACAGAACGTTGGAGCTTCTTCCATCACTGTCCATGGCTCCAGACTACAACATGCATATAAAAGTGTGGGTTGCCACCACAACCTGAACTCCCTGAGTGAACTGCAACACACCATCAATGAACGTAGTGCTGAAAGCTGAATCCACCAGTAGCTGACAAGAGACCATTCACAAACTATTTAAGCATAAATGACCCAATGGAGTCTTTTAACATCTGTGTGCTAGATCTGGAGCAGCAACTCAGTGATGTTCCAACATCCTTAAATCTCGGGACAGTCGGATTCTTTTATCGTGACGATTCCCTCCAAAGTGGTTTGTTTCTTTTTTTTCAAATATTTCTTTATTCTCCTTTTTTGCATTTTCTCCCAAATTTACACCCACCAACAATAAACAATAATCAGTAACAAATATGTCAATCCCCATATTTATCAATAACAACGGTCCCATCCTCCCACCAAACCCAAAACATTCACCCACATGTTCACATAAACAACTGACAAAAAGGAATCAGGAATCACCCAGAGCCCCCATTAACACACACAGCCCCCCTCCCCCCCAACCGTCCCCCCCCCCAACTAATGTTCAATGTAATCCAGCTCTTGAAAGTGCATAATGAATAATGCCCATGAATTGTAGAACCCCTCTGTCCTTCCCCTCAGTTCAAACTTAACCTTCTCAAGAGTCAAGAATTCCAACAGGTTCCCCCTCCACGCCAGGGCACAGGGTGGAGAGGTTGCTCTTTATCCCAACAGGATCCGCCTTTGGGCGACCAATGAGGCGAAGGCTACAACATCGGCCTCCGCACCTGTTTGTTTCTTTATTTTGATGAAAAGGGCGCAGAGTGGAGGAATCGTGACTTACCCCGAAGAAGTTCTTACACACCTTGGGCAAAATTCTCTGACCCCGCCCACGCTGTGGCAGAAATTCTCCGCCACCCGGGAGTTGGCGGGGGCAGGAATCACGCCACACGAGCCCCCTGCGGCGATTCTCTGGCCCGCGATGGGCCGAAGTCCCGCCGCTGGGGGGCCTCTCCCGTCACCGAGGTTTGAACCACCTCTGGTGGCGGCGGGATCGGCGGCGCGAGCGGGCCCCCGAGGTCCTGGGGGGGCACGGGGCGATCGGACCCCGGTGGGTGCCCCCACGGTGGCCAGGCCCGTGATCGGGGTCCACCGATCGGTGGGCGGGCCAGTGCCGTGGGGGCACTCTTTCTCTTCCGCCGCCGCCACGGCTTCCGCCATGGCGGAGGCAGAAGAGAATCCCCCAGCGCCCATGCACCAGTGGTGAAGTCAGTGGCAGCCACCGGCGCATGCGCGAACCGGCGAAGGCCTTTCGGCTAGCCCCGCCGCCGGGCGTGAAAGGCCGCTGGTGCCGGTTTTCGCGCCAGTCGACGTGGTGCCAACCGCTCCGGTGCGGGCCTAGCCCCCAAAGGTGTGGAGAATGCTGCACCTTTGGGGAGGCCTGACGCCGGAGTGGTTGGGGCCACTCCCCTACGCCGGGAACCCCGCCCTGCCGGGTAGGGGAGAATGCCGCCCCTTGTTTGTATTACCTGAGTAACCAGGAGTAGGTTGTGTGGTTTCCTTTGTGCGTCAGGAAAGATGCCTAACTGCTCCTGGGGATACAGCAACAGCATCATTCTCATCGCCGACAGTACAACAACAGTAAAAGCTGGGACATCCATTCAAATTAACTAAAAGTAGCTAAATGTGCAAGTCAGTGGTTATCATGAGGAGCTTGTTTGTTACCCACCAGTAAAGAATTGAGCTCCTAATGTAGAAGTCAATATTTTTCGGGCTTCTGGACTGTAGTAGAAAGATTCAACAATGCTCGTTATGGAAAAATAACAAGGCTTTATTTATGAACAGACTGCATGCAGTAATGGCTGAAACATGAGGTCAGAGAGCAGTTACTACCACTGCTAATTCCTACTCAAGTCTGCGCTTTCACAGAGAATCAGATCAGTACTTATACATTATCATAATCAGGATTACGTGACTACAGCTTAGTCAGGAATTTGATCAGAAGTATAAACATAAGCAATATCATAAATCAGGCCTTGCTGACCTTCCAGGACTCTTTGTCACATTACTCATACAATTATTTTGTCCTTTCATGGAATATTTAAAAGTTGGAGGAGACTTGTTCCTTCCTGACCTTATCTTGTCATATTTAGACTGCTTTGGGTTATGACGAGTTAGTCTTATCAGAATTTGTGGAGCTCAGGCATTTCGGATCAGCTTGACCTTCTCTGATCTTATTCAGGCTTTAGGTCATGCGAAGTCAGCTTTTCTTACATTGTACCCAGTAGTTGACCAGTTTTCCCATCATGCCGTTACTTACTTCGTACAACATCACACTAAGATGTCAGTGTCACTCTGAAACAGGCAGTTACACAAGAGGTAAAGGCTGCTTGATCTGGATGTGCAACATATGTCCCGGCTCTTTGCGAATAAGCGACTGGAGATTGTACACAAGTTTCAGTCAGTTTGAAGTGAACTGACTAATCTCAGCCCTGTAAAGTATGGTTAATGTAGTTTGATATGGATTGTCTCATCAGGGCCTCCGTATTCAAAGAAATACGTAAATCGGAATGATACCAAATCACAGCAATGCCGCTCGTCTGTTTGACAGTCTAACAGGAAGAGAAATGACTGAAGTCTGAGACAATCCAGAATGAATTTTGAGGTTGGTTTTTCAAATCTGTTCTCCGTGTAATAACAGCATAGTAGTTGCAAATGGATTGAAGGTCACCAAATGTCCGACACAGCAAGGGGTAAGCAAAGAACAGCCAGGATAAAAACACAGCACAATCTTATTCTCGTTTCCAAATAGGTTTTGAGGACTGCCACGGAGCAATAAAGAATACATTTGTGCAAGAATACTCTGCGTTGAAACTATTGATTCATTTTGTGGATTTTCGATTTTGAGATTAGAATTCCGCACACCTACCCCCCCGCCCCCCCCCCCCCCCCCCCCCACCCCCCCCACCCCCCGGGCCATTCCGGGAGTGGACTAGCAGGCGGTGGGTGAGGGATACCGAGTGGGATGTTGGCAGCGGGTATTGTCTATTGTCTGTGCCGGAATTGTTCCAGTGATGAGGTAGGTGTTGGGCAGTCAGCCTGCCATGTGGTCCAATTGAGCCCCTTCGGAGGCCAAGCAATATGAACATATGAATTAGGAGCAGGAGCACACCACTTAGTGGCCACGTATGGGCCTCTGCTAGACTGGACCATCCTGCTGACCCTCTGTTTCTCGCCTCACAGGTGCTGCCGGGCCTGTTGAGTTTTTCCAGCATTTTCTGTTTTGTTTCAATACCTGCAGGTTATCTTGGACACCCATATTTCCGCTTTTTCCACCCAGGTCTCCTCCCCAAACCCCACGCCCTCCTCACCAATATTAGGGTCAAAGGGTGCAAAAGCAAACACATTGTGCTAAAACTTCATAAAACCCGGGGTAGCCCCTCGGTGAAATATTGATCCCCAGCCCCGTGTTTCTCGGCAGTGCGCCATCTGCTGGCGGCCGGATTCCATATTTCCGCCGCTCGTCAATGAGATTTCCCACTGAAGCCGTCCCACACCGCCAGGAAACCTGTGGGCGGGGGTGCCCTACTGGCTGGAAAAGTGAATCGCAACGGCCAGAGAATTCTGGCCATTGTTGAATTCTGAGCACTACACTGTAGGGATAATGTCAATGGCAATGATGGGGTGCAGGGGAGATTTACTGGAATGCGACCACAGATGAAGATTTTCAGTAAGGTGGAAATATTATAGAAAACAGGGTTGTTCTTCTGAGATCAGAGAAGGCCAGGTAAAGTAAAGTAAAGGTAAAGTAAAGGTAAAGTCGCCATAGTCCCAGATGACCATAGGCTGCTTTCCCCTTTGATGGGGGAGAGCTGACTGGTGGTGATTTAACCTGACGGTCACCACACCTCAGACGAGGGGAAAGGTTGAGAAGGCGGGGCCTTCAGCCGGTACGGGAATTGAACCCACGCTGCTAGCCTTGTTCTTCTGAGAAGGTCAAGGGGAGGTTTGAAAGCACTATCCAAAACCTTGAAGGCTTCTATCGATGAAAAACTGATTTCCGTGGCAGAATGGTCGGCAGGGGCAGCACGGTAGCATTGTGCATAGCACAATCGCTTCACAGCTCCAGGGTCCCAGGTTCGATTCCGGCTTGGGTCACTGTCTGTGCGGAGTCTGCACATCCTCCCCGTGTGTGCGTGGGTTTCCTCCGGGTGCTCCGGTTTCCTCCCTCAGTCCAAAGATGCGCAGGTTAGGTGGATTGGCCATGATAAATTGCCCTTAGTGTCCAAAATTGCCCTTAGAGTTGGGTGGGGTCACTGGGTTATGGGGATAGGGTGGAGGTGTTAACCTTGGGTAGGGTGCTCTTTCCAGGAGCCGGTGCAGACTCGATGGGCCGAATGGCCTCCTTCTGCTCTGTAAATTCTATGATCCAAAGGGTGCAGATATAAGAGAGAAAGGATTTATGTGGTGATTTGTTCTCGTTGGGAATGCCCTGTCTGAAAAGGTCATGGAAACCAACTCAACAATCATTTCAAAAGGGGTTTGGAGAAACTGTTCAAAAGGAATAGAATTTCAAGGTGATGGAGAATGGGTAGGAGAGCAGGATTACATGGATCACTCCTGCCAAGAGCCCTGGCTGCCCCTGTTATATCTGGTTCTGCCAGCCTGGTGGCTCCCCATTGTGTGCACCATTGTGTCGATGCCTTCAGTGATGCCCCTCAGTGACTGGGCCATGCTGTGCAGTACCTCGGCAATGCCCACCTGCGCCTGGGACAAACTCCGCAGCGCCTCGGCCTTTCCCATCTGAGAGCGGGACATGTCCCGCAGCGCCTCGTCAAGGTCCACCTGTTACTGGGTCACATCCCCAGCGAGGCGGACATTCTGCTGAGACCCTCAGCCATGGCCGTCACCAATTGAGCCAAGCCTTGGACACCTTCACTCATGCTGCCGATGCTGTGCACCAGGCTGTCCACTGCGGTTGCCACCCTAGCAAGTGTTGGCCTCAGTGCCACACACTGCCGGCGACATCTGCGCCTCCAGCCTCTGGTCGTCCTCCAGTCCGCTATGGATCTGCTGGAGTGTCACCTCCATCAGCTCTGGATAACCCTGTTCTAGAGGCTCAGCATCAGGCTGGGATCACCTGGGATCCAGCAGAACTCTGGGTGCCTCATCTGATGTACATCAGCAGCTGTGTGGTGCTCCCCAGAAGCCTGTCCACTAACGTTGCCCATCGAGGTGTGTTTCTCTGCGCTGGTGAGGGGGTGGGGATGACAGCTGTGACGCACTGATTGTGGCATCCTCTGAGCTCTCCTCCAGGGAGGCCTGATGGGAGGCACGGGGGGGGGGGGGGGGGGGGGGGGGGGTGGCACTGCGGATGGGCCGGTGCCGTCAGATGGAGGACAAACGGGAGAATGAACACTTGGTCAGTGTGAGGGATAGGTCGGTCTGTATGGCATTAACGACTCACGTTTGGCAGTTCCTCTGGGTGGAACCCGGCGGATTCTCACCTCTGCGGGGTGTGCCGACCTCCGTGTTGGTGACTACTCTGTCCTCGGCCAATCCCGTCACCTCCAGGGCCGTTCCTTGACGGGGTCGTGAGGATTCATATGCCCGGCACTTCTCCGCCAGTTTGGGCCCTCCTCCGGTGATTGTGCATTAACTTCTCAGAGAGGCATCGTTAGCTATACGTGCGGTTCATAGTGGTGGGGTTGGTGGGGGGGGGGGGGGGGGGGGGGGAGTGGTGGTGTGAAGGAAGGGTTGGGGGGGATGAAGGGAGTGTTGGGTGGGGGCGAAGGGAGAGGAAGTGAATGGAGGGAGGTGGGGTGAAGGGAGGGGGCGGAAGGGTGGGTTTGGGGCAAATGGAGAGTTGTGAGGGGGCTGGTCGCATGGGTGGGAAGGTTTGGGGGCGGGGGGGGGTGTGTGTGGTATCAACTCACCTGTGCGGCCCGGTGCAGGTCATTGACATTCTTGTGGGACTGGAGGCCAGTCCTCCTGGTCACACTTGCTGAGCTGACAGCTGCTGCCACTTCATCCCAGATGGAACTGGCTTCCCTGTGGCTCACCCTCCAGGATCCTCGGGGGGGAACAGGACATCCCTCCTGGCCTCGACCATGCCTAGGAGCCTCCCCAGGTCCCCGTCTCTAAATCTTGGGGTCAGTCGTCTCAGTGGCATGACTGCGAGCTGAGTGGGGTTCACTGTGAAAGTGCTGTTCGAGTGCTTCTCAATCTTGATAGTGGGAGCCTGGCGAGCTGGTGCTCCGGCGAATCAGCTGGCGAGCCGTCGTTTGTGGCATGAAGCCTGTGGGGCCTCATTAAGTGGACCAATTAGCAGTAAATAGCATTGCCGGCCTCGCCGGGCCCAGCACCGGGAAGTTTGCGGCAGTTCCCGCTCGGTACCACAATTAGAAATATTTCCGGAGAATCGTGCCCAATGTTTTATGACTTCTTCAGAGCTCTGTATAGGTCATAGGGACTCGAAACATTAACTCTGTCTCTCTCTCTCCACTGATGCTGCCAGACCTGCTGAGTTTATTCTGCACTTTCTGCCTTTATTACAGTGATTCATCATTGTTCCCGTTCTTCATCTTCTTTTTCCATTCCCTCCGATTTGTTTCCAATGGATCTCTCACCTGCAGAGGGAGGTCAGGGGATGTATCCTCTGAGACAGAAGCTCTGGGTTCAAGTCCTACTTGATGGCCGAGGAATTGTTGTTCATGGCGCAGCATTATGTGCTTGCTTTTGCACTCTTTGCCCTGATATTGGCGAGGAGGGCGTGGGGGTTGGGGAGGAGGTCTGGAAGGAAAGAACGGAAATAAGGGTGTCCCAGGCAACCTGCAGGTATTAAAAATACGACAGAAAATGCTGGAAAAGTTTTTCTTGCCTTTTGAAGTAAGGGGCAATTTAGCGTGGCCAATCCACCCATCCTGCATATCTTTGGGTTGTGGGGGTGAGACCCACACAGCCACGTGGAAAATGTGCAAACTCCACACGGACAGTGACCTGTTCCAGGAAACTTGAGCTGGAAAAGCGGGTGTAAGTGTCTGTTTTGTCTGCTTCCTGCGTCTGTAGATACAGGAAGGCTTCCAAGTCCGATGGAAGTGTTCCACGGCCCAGTCACGGCAGAGGCGGGTCCACAAAATCCAGCCAGCGATTCAGAAGTCCACCGACAATGAAATGAAATGAAAATGAAAATCACTTATTGTCACAAGTAGGCTTCAAAATGAAGTTACTGTGAAAAGCCCCTAGTCGCCACATTCCGGCGCCTGTTCGGGGAGGCTGATACGGGAATCGAACCGTGCTGCTGGCCTGCCTTGGTCTGCTTTGAAAGCCAGCGATTTAGCCCAGTGTGCTAAACAGGACGGTATAATCCTGCCAATGGGAGAGGGCATAAAAAATTCCACTCGGAGTTTCACTTCCTGGCTCTTCCTATCATTGTGAAGCAGAACTCCCCCAGCGTCGGATTGTTCACCCACTAATAGGGAACGTGAGCTGGGTTTGGACCGCCGTGAGACAGGTTAGTTTTACCCTACTGATGATGAAAATGTGTTGTTGCAATAGTAATCCTGCTCAGTACGAGAGGAACCGCAGGTTCTGACATTTGGTGTATGTGTTTGACTGAGGAACCAATGGTGCGAAGCTACCATCTGTGGGATTATGACTGAACGCCTCTAAGTCAGGGTCCTGCCTAAACGTAACGATACCTTAGCGCCGGAGATCACTGGTTGGCCTGGGATAGTCGTCTCCGGTTGGTGCGGAGTTTCGCTCCAATTAGGACTGGATCGCGGCCGGATGGGCGTCACCTCTCTCCTAAAAATGCACAGCATGTTCCTGGGGAACCTGGTGCTAAAATATTTGTAGGTGACCTGATTCTGGCTCAGGGTTTCGTACGTAGCAGAACAGCTATCTCGCTGCGATCTATTGAAAGTCATCCCTCGGGCCAAACCTTTTTTGGAACCGAACTCCTACCCCCTTTCCTCGGTTGTCTGGTCCTCCCTCGCGGGAAGGACACGCTCCGGAGGTTTGTGGGGAGAGGGGGTGACGCGGAGGTGGCCTGTGGAGCCCCTCAGCAAAGGACTCTGCCATCTCCCCCCGGACCACGCCGCACCCTTCCTCGGAGACCATGCGTCCGTGTGGGCATCCTTTTCTACTGCCTGGCCAGTTGCACTCCGAGGAATCTGCCGGCCTTGCTTACTCCACCTGAGGCCAGAGTGTTATCTGGATTCTTCCAAAAACAAGAAGAAAAAAAGAAAAAACAAAGATTTTAAAAAAGTTTCACTTCCATAACTCTTTTGTCTGCATCTAGTACTCGTGATGTTATATTAGCTGTTCCAATGCTCTAACATTCTCCAATTCTGATCTGAAACAATGATAATCTTTCTTAAACCTTGCATCGTTACACTCTTAAAATGCTCAAAATTTTCAAGAATCTTTTCGATCCTTCAAAAGCTTTCCATGTGGCTTCCAATGTCCTTTGATCCTCACAAAATCCTTCTGATTTGGGTGAATCTAGTGCTGTTAGATATTGCAAAGTATAATGACCAATCAAGGCGACCATTTTAATGACATAGGTCATGTGCAAACGTGTTGTTTGACAAATCAAATGTATCAGAATCTACAATTGCCAAATTTTAAATTGGCTTGATAAAACACTCTTTAACAGTAATAGGTCTCTCTCTCTCTCTCTCTCCCTTCCGCCCCTCCTCAAGGCCTCATTAATGGAGCTCTGTTCAGGAATAGTGGCCGGGTTTCTCCGACCCCACGCCAGGTCGGAGAATCCCCAGTGGGGGGGCGATAATCATGCCATGCCGCCTCAACTCCTGCTCGCCGATTCTTTTGGTTTAAAATTTAGAGTACCCAATTTATTTTTACAATTAAGGGGCAATTTAGCGTGGCCAATTCACCTACACTGCTCAACTTTTGGGTTGTGGGGGCGAAACCCGCGCAAACACGGGGAGAATGTGCAAACTCCACACTGACAGTGCCCTAGAGCTGGGATCGAACCTGGGACCTCAGCGCCGTGAGGCAGCAGGGCTAACCCACTGCGCCGCCGTGCTGCCCTCTGCTCGCCGATTCTCCAGCGCCGATTCTCGGGTGCTCACGGAATCGCCGCCGCGCCAGTCGGGGGCCGTTGAAAGCCCGGGCTGGGATTCACCATGGGATTGGTGAATCCCGGCCCATGACTCAACATTCTGCCTTTATTTTACAATTCTGATAGCCACTCCATTTTGACAGGGTAAATATATGACCCCTGTCGATACCAGAATGCTGGTGATCCTTGCATGTTTTGGACATTGCACAAAGCGTGCCTGTTTTAAGAGGACGTACTCGTTAACCCGAGCATCTCACAAATCCACAAGCAATTTTTCTGTGTTGGGGAATTGAGCCTTCCAACTGGCCCAGCGCCACATCTACACACCGCTCATGTACTCCATCACCACTTTCAAACTGCAGTGCAAACGTGACCCTTGTGCAAAAAGACAGACATTCCTGTAAAGTCTTACATGGGTCAGGAATGCATTCTGGAAGATGCAAAATTGCACAGGTCAGGTATGCGCCGGGCCCATACAGAAATCAGCCCTTGGTATCCCTGCACTTGTCTCTTATTCTCTTCAAACCTGTACATGGCTCTGTAACCACCCCCACGAGATTTACTGGGCTCGTTACATCCTGAGTTGGGTGCGACGAGGCCATTATCCATAGAATCATAGAATCCCTACAGGACAGAAGGAGGCCATTTGGCCCATCGGGACAGCACCAACTCTCTGAAAGAGCACCCTACCCAAACCCAAAACCCACACTATCCCTGTAACCCCACCTTGGGCCAATGTAGCATGGCCAATCCACCTAACCTGCACATCCTTGGACTGTGGGAGGAAACCGGAGTACCCGGAGGAAACCCACGCAGACACAGAGAGTCAGCCAAGGTTGGAATTGAGTCTGGGGCCCTGGCGTTGTGAGGCAGCAGTGCTAACCACTGTCCCACAGTACCACGATTAGATTGTGCCAAAGTTTATTGCACTGCTATTTATCCAGTGGACAAGGTGGAATACAAGGGGCGGGATTCTCTGATCGTCAACGCCATAATCGTGTTTGGCGATAGGCCGGAGAATCCCAGTTTACGCCGGAATCGGGGCTGGCGCCGATTTTGCGATACTCCGCCCCCTCAAAAATGGGATACTCGGGGAGTACGCCGCATGCCGTACGGACGGCCTCAAGGTGTCACCTGGGGCCCTCCCCCGATGCTCCACCCTCGATGGGCCAAGCCCCCGACGGCATCGCTCGCGTGTGCTCACACCGTTCGTGGTCCTCGCGCGGCAGCTGCGAACATAGCCGCAGGATCGGAGAATCCAGCCCATGGTTTCAAAGCTTGCAGTTTTTGAGACTGGCCCTGTAATTGGAGCAAGAACAGAGGGAAAGTGAAAGTTCAGGTTTCTCGGGCAGCAAAACAGAAACAGGAATGGAAACTTCAGGGCCACAATTCTCCCATTTGAAGACTGACTCCTCCCACTGGCAGGAAATCAGGACTGCTTTCCTCTGGTGCTAGGATTGATACTGACGGGCCAATCAATGGCACTTCAATATTTTTTTCACAGGATTGGACTTCACGCTGGCCTTGAAAGAGGCGGGCCCTAAACCCGCTGACAGGTCCTACCCCTCAGAGATCAGGCGCCCCAATCTCTGAACTCTGTTTCAGCTGCCTCCCCTCCCTTGAAGGCCCCTCCAGCCCCAATCGCTTACATTGCCCTGCCCAGCCCCCCTTCCCCCCTCATACCCCCCTGGTGTAATGCCCCCCTGTGGTAGTGTCACCTCTGTGTGCATCGTGAATGCCCATTGGTCGTGTCCTATCTTACTGACCTATTGGTTGAGTGTCTGTGTGTTGTGTCTCTGGTGCTCCCTCTAGTGTCTAGCTAGTCTATGTGTACTTACATTAACTCCTTGTGTATCTACAGTGATGCATATCACCACAGGGCTCAGGTCAAGGTCCTTTCCTGGGATCATAGATCATAGGTCATAGATCATAGAATTTACAGTGCAGAAGGAGGCCATTCGGCCCATCGAGTCTGCACCGGCTCTTGGAAAGAGCACCCTACCCAAGGTCAACACCTCCACCCTATCCCCATAACCCAATAACCCCACCCAACACTAAGGGCAATTTTGGACACAAGGGCAATTTATCATGGCCAATCCACCTAACCTGCACATCTTTGGACTGTGGGAGGAAACCGGAGCACCCGGAGGAAACTCACGCACGCACGGGGAGAATGTGCAGACTCCGCACAGACAGTGACCCAAGCTGGTATCGAACCTGGAACCCTGGAGCTGTGAAGCGATTGTGCTGTCCACAATGCTACCGTGCTGCCCCTATGGGGTCTGTTTGGCTGGTCTTCCCATCTGGAGCCTTTAAACCCGTTAAACTGCCTGCCCGTACGTCAGGTTGGAAGATCTGTGTTGTGGGGAGGCGCTTCGGGGCAGTTGCCGGGTAAACCCTTACGTGAGAACTTCCCAGAGGGATTCCAGCGCATCATTGGGGTATCCACTGTGGTATTATTATAACTATCAGCATTTCAAGCGTTAATGTAGTGTCGAGACTAGCCACTAGAGGGAGTTACAGTTACAACTAGTGATGCTGGACCTTAGGGGAGGAGTGTATGCAGGAGTTAGCGAGTGAAGGTCAGAAGAGCCGATAGTACAAGTTAGAGGTTAGATCATATTTAAACCAGTAGTGAGATTAGCAGTAGATGAGTGTCATTCAATGTTATTGATCAATTGTGCATTCTTAAGAAGTATGTGTTGAATCTAAATTAGTGGTGTAAATAAATTCATAGCTTTGTTCAAGTTAAAACTATTTTGTGGTCTTTGTGAACAATACGCCAACTATCCTGAAATAAATGAAACAAAGAACACCATGTCCGCTAAATGCGATGCTGGGGACCCGGGAAGTTTTGGGCCGTTGGTTCCTTCACTGGAGTGAGTGGAATATCTTCCAAAGGTTTGCTTGGGAGGGAAATGCTTTTGTTAGTTCATTGATGTTTGGCCTGTTTCTCACAGCTGATGTGACAAGTTAAGCTTTGCACTTGAAACTGTTTATGCCTTTTGAGAGACTGTCAGAAAAAAGGAACTGTCAAGTATGTTATTTAACATCGGGAGGTGATCCAAAATCTGCTGCCTGTGTCTTAACCAGCAGCAAGTCCTATTCCCCTATCAACCCTCTGCTCGCTGATCTCCAGTGGCTCCCGGTGAAGCAATGTCATCATTTTAAAATTCTCATCCTTGTTTTCAAATCCTTCCATGGCCTGACCCCTCCCTATCTCTGTAATCTCCTGCAGTCCCACAACTGTCTGGGATGTCTACACTCGTCTAATTCTAGCCTCGTCTGCATTCCCAATTATAATCTTTCCAAGGTTGATGGCTATGCCTAGCCCTTGGGCTCTGTAATTATCATAGAATTTACAGTGCCGAAGGAGGCCTTTCGGCCCATCAAGTCTGCACCAGCCCCTGGAAAGAGCCCCCCACTTAAGCTCTCAACCTCCACCCTATCCCGTAACCCCACCTAACCTTTTTTTTGGACACAAAGGGCAATTTATCATGGCCAATCCACCTAACCTGCACATCTTTGGACTGTGGGAGGAAACCGGAGCACCCGGAGGAAACCCACGCAGACACGGGGAGAACGTGCAGACTCCGCACAGACAGTGGCCCAAGCTGGGCATCGAACCTGGGACCAAGGAGCTGTGAAGCAACTGTGCTAACCACTGTGCTACCGTGCTGCCCTAACATTGAGTTTAAATTGCACCATCTGCCATGGCAGGATTGGAACCAGGGTCCTCGGAGCATTTCTCTGGGTCTCCGGATTACTAGTCCAGCGACAATACCACTGTGTCACCGCCTCCCCTCTCTACACCTCCCCATTTCCATCTCTACATCTCCCTATCGCTCAACCTCACTTTACTTCTTTGTAAAACCTATCTCTTTGATCACCCCTCTGGTCATCTGATCTAATATTTCCTTGTTGTCCTATTGGTGTCCTGTTGTGTTTTATATTTGTTGGAACCAACAATTCTATGGACACGTGCTTGTAGGATTAGAATAGCGGTTTTAATATACTTACAACAGAGCCAGCCTGTTAGCCGTTGAACTTTCGGTGAACTGGCTGGCTGACTCTGTGGCACGGATCTTTATTCAGCAGCTCCAGGGGGAGGAGTTCTGGGCGGAGCCAAGGGAGGAGCCCAGTACAAACTCTCAAGTACTCCCAGAGCTACTCCCCCTGGTGGCCAGGTAGTGCAACTGCACTTACAATATTGATACATGTATCTACTTGGAACAGAGTGACATTGGTATCTATAATGCTGTGTGAATCTCATTCACCACAATATTCCACCTGTGAATCATCTTGGGATAGTTCGTTAAGTCAAAGACACGACAGAAATATAAATTGTTCTTGTTATCTGTGATTTTGATTTGCAGAAAACCCCCGAGAGACGAAGCATAAGGAATACATAGAGAGAGAGGGAGAAGAGAGAGAAGAGAGAGGATCAATGCACATTTGAGACATCAGAGAGGCAACACACATTTAACGCAGAGGAGAATACACCTGAGTTAGAATGTGAGACAAAAAGAGATCACCAAAGCAATAGGTCACAAAAGAGAGGATAACAAAATATAATAAGAGCCCATGCGTGATGTGCGATATTCACTGGGTAAGTGAGCGACCGTGAGTGAGCGAGAGTTTGGTGATGCACAAAATGATTCAGCTTGTCAAGTAATTTGGAGACTCTGAACTCTCCCTCAGTGTCGCCGAACAGGCGCTGAGTAAACTTCATTGCAGTGTTAATGTAAGCCGACTTGTCAAAATCGACAGACAAATAGATAATTACATTGGCTGACGTGCGCAACAAAAGGCAATAAAGTCACCACAAAGCCACAAGCACTGAGTATGAATTGGCGTCAGTTTGAAAGGTATCACCATGGTGAAACTGAGGGAAGTTTAAAGTTTGCACTTCTAACCACAACCACACAGAAGGACAAGGGCAGCGGGTGCGTGGGAAGACCACCATCTGTTAGTTCCCCACCAAGCCACACACCATCCTGTGAGAACCATCGAGAAGTTACGGTGGAGAAAGAGGCCATTCAGCCCATTGTGTCTGCGTCAGCCCAAAAAAGAGAAAAAAAAGAAATGAGTTGCTCATTTTGCACGCACTGCGTAGATCAGGTCTGGAATGCACTGCCTGCAAGTATGGTGGAGGCTGGTTCAATTGAGGCATTCAAGAGGGCGTGAGATGATTAGTTGAAAAGCGACAACGTGCAAGGGGGGTCCAGGAAAAGGCAGGGGAATGGCACTAAGTCTTGATGCTCGTTTGGTGAGTCGGTGCAGATGCAATGGGCCGAATGGCCTCCTTCTGCAGCGCGGTAGCACAGTGGCTAGCACAGTTGCTGCACAGCTCCATGGTCCCAGGTTCGATTCCTGGCTTGGGTCACTGTCTGTGCGGAGTCTGCACGTTCTCCCCGTGGGTTTTCTCCCACAGTCCAAAGATATGCAGGTTAGGTAGATTGACTTTGATGAATTTCCCTTAGTGTCCAAAAAAAATAATTAGGTGGAGTTACTGGGTTATGGGGATAGGGTGGAGGCGAGGGCTTAAGTAAGGTGCTCTTTCCAAAGGCCGGTGCAGACTCGATGGGCCAAATGGCCTCCTTCTGCACCATATAAATTTGGAGGTTCTGTGATTTCAATCCCACTTTCCAGCATCTGGTCCATTATCTTGCAGGGTACAGCACATCAGACACAGGTCCAGTTACCTTTTAAATGAGTTGAGCATTTCAGCCTCAGCCACCAATTTAGGCACGGTAATCCAGACGCTGACCACCCTCTGGGTGAAAACATTTTTCCTCATGTCCCCTCAAATCCTTCTACCAATCACCGTAAATCTGTGCCCCCTGGTAATTAGGAAACTGAATTAGTTAGGAAATAGAGATCATTATATTTGCATTTGTGGGTGTTAAGGACAAGGAGTGGGATTCTCCGGGAATCGGCACGATGGCCCGACTCCAGCGCCAAAAATGGCGCAAAACACTTTGGCGTTGGGGCCCCCCGGAACGGCGCATATTCTCCTCCCGGAATGGGCTAGCAGCAGCGTGACACCATTCGCGACGGCGTCACCATTCACGACGGCGTCACCCGTCACGGACGCGTGCGGCGTCATTGACGCCGCGTGGCATTGAATCACAAAAGACAGCCCCCCCGGAGACCCGGCAAAATTGCCGCCTGCCACGCAGAGCTGAGGTTCCAGGAGTGGGACATCGAGGCGCTCCTGGATGCAGTGGAGCAGAGGAGGGAGGCCCTGTACCCCGGACACAGTCACAGGGTCACACCTAACCTCAGCTGGCGCCTGTGGAGGGAGGTGGCAGAGACCGTCAGCACAGTGGCCGTAACAGACAGGATAGGCGTCCAGTGCAACAAAAAGGTCAATGACCTAGTCAGGGCAGCCAGGGTGAGTACCCCCCCCCCCCTCCCCCAGGATGGGCGGCACAGCCCTAGCTGCAACCTACATGGCTGCTCCCATCCATGCAGGCTGCATTGGCAGGATGGGTTGTGAACCTCTGCCAACATTCACACAACCGCTGGTCCGCATGTATATGTCTGCTTAACACTGTTGCCCTTTATCCCTGCAACCCTACTGCCCCTCCCACAGGAGAAGTGCGCTCATAACAACCGGGAGCGTGAGAGGACCGGAGGGGCTCCACCTGAATTGCGACCCCTCACCGTTCAGGAAGAGAGGGCCCTGGACCTTGCAGGCGGACCCGAGGACCGGGAGGTTGCGGATGCAGAGGTCGGGGGCGCAGCACCAAGTGAGACCCCCCACTGCCTGCCCTCCTTTCCCCTATATCCCCCCATTCCCCCATATTCCCCTTCGCCTATATCCCCCCTTCCCCCATATCCCACTTCCGCCTATCCCTCCCTTCCCCCATATCCCCCTATCCCCTATATCCCCCCATTCCCCCATATTCCCCCATCGTCTATATTCCCCCTTCCCCCATATCCCGCTTCCCCCATATCCTGCTTCCCCATCCCCCCTTTCTCCATCCCCCTTCCCCCATATCCCCCACTTCCCCATCACACTTCCCATAACCCCTTCCCCATATCGCCCCTCCCACATCTTTCCCTTCCCCCTATCCCCATCCCCCCTTCCCCCATATCCCCTTCCCCATATACCCCCTTCCCCCAAATCGGCCCTCCCCCATATCACCCCTCCCCATCTTTCCCTTCCCCCTATCCCCCTTCCCCATAACCCCCCTTCCCCCTATCCCCCTGTCTCCATCCCCCATATTCCCCATTCCCCAATATCATCCTATCCCCCATCCCCCCTTCCCATAACCCTCTTCCCCATATGCCCCCTTCCCCCATATCGCCCCTCCCCCCATATCATCCCTCCCCATCTTTCCCTTCCCCCTATCCCCACCCCCCTTCCCCATATACCCCCTTCCCCCATATCCCTCCTTCCCCATAACCCCCCTTCCCCCTATCCCCTGGTCTCTATCCCCCATATTCCCCATTCCCCTATATCCCCCTTCCCCCATATCCCCCCTTCCCCCATATCCCCCCTTCCCCATCTCCCTGTCTCCATCCCCCATATTCCCCGTTCCCCATATCCCCCTTCCCCCATATCCCCCTTCCCCCATATCCCCCCTTCCCCCATATCCCCCCTTCCCCATATACCCCCTTCCCCCATGTCCCCCTTCCCCCATATCCCCCCTTCCCCTATCCCTCCTTCCCCCATGTCCCCCTTCCCCCATATCCCCCCTTCCCCTATCCCTCCTTCCCCCATGTCCCCCTTCCCCCATATCCCCCCTTCCCCTATCCCTCCTTCCCCCGTATCCCCCTTCCCCCATATGCCCCCTCCCCCCATCCCTGTTTGCGTGTCTAACCATGCATGCTCTATTGTGTATTGCAGGACCAAATGTCAACCCACCCATCCCTGCGGATGCCGACCACCCCCAGGATGTGCCAGGAGTCAGGGACAGACCTGGCCCATCAGGCATACGACGCCCCCAGGACGTGCCTGAGTGCCCATGATCCAGGGACAGACCCGGAGCACCAGGCATCCGACAACATAGGGTGGTAGGCTGGTGACGTAGTGTGCAGTCTGTGCCCATACTCAGCGATTCCCATGCCCCCCCCCCCCAGTCCATGAACCGGGCGGCTATCAGCCTGTCGCGTGCCCGCTGGCCCAAACGGTAACGGTGGGCAGCCTCCCGCCCATGTCCAGCCTGTCTGTCCTGAACATTGCCCCCATCCTCCTCATCTGGCGGGGTGTCGGAGAATCCCGCCCAAGGTATAGCTTTAAACTTAACTTAGATTTTATATTGTGGGCTAAAAAGGTGAAATATGGTCTAGTTTCAGTTCAAGGTGGAGACAAGAGAGTTGTTTGAACACCTGCAATTTTAATAAGGTTTTCCAACTCTTGCTGGGAAGTTGAAAAAAAAACAACAGGGAATTGGAGAGAGACCCACAGAAATACAAGGTGACTCAGGGGAAAGCAGCATTCTACAGAAAGTGCCGGAACAGGCAGGATATGGGAAGGGACAGACAGCAAGCCCCAAACTAAGGAACAGACGGAAACCAGGGAGCAGAGCAGGAGAAAGGTCGCACAAAGGCCTTCTGGTCAAAGAGAAAGAAAAGAGATCTGGAGAAAATCAAGTGTTAGGAACATAGGAAAAGGCTCCAAAGTGAAAGGCGCAGCTGCAGGAGCCAGACATACAGCAAACTAGGCTTGCAAGAAGCCAGAAGGTCAGTGGAGATAGCCAAAGGTTGGCAACTCCTTACTACAGGCCTGTGAAGCAGTGATGTTGTGTAGGCATGGCTGAGTATCTGAGAAATTGATGCTTGAATGTACATGGCAGTCCAGGGGGAGAGGAATGTCAGAAGGAGAGGTGGAAACCCTGGAGGTGGATCCATGTTGCAGATGCCCAAGTGAAAAGATAGCTTGGGAGGAAATTCCAAGGTGAGAGTGGATGTCAGAAACCCAAGTTAAAAGACAGACCTTCTGTGAGACCAGTTGGCTCACAGTGTGACACGTGTCTGAGGGGGGGGGGGGGGGGGGGGGGGATCCATAGCATCATTTCAGGGTGGCACCTGTCACTTGGTTCCAGAATGTGGTGTGGCAGACTGTTGGTCACCTTTTGGTTTTCATGGACTGTGTACTTTCTGTGAATACAAGAGTATAAAATAGATTTTATAACTTGTGTTATCCTTACAGATTTGTATATATCTGTAAAGGCATAGTTGAAGTGAAGGAGTATAGTAAAGTAGTTTGTCTTTGCTTATTAAAAGTTGATCAGCAGACTCCTACGACTTTGCTCAGTAGCCGTCTTTCACATTTTAAAACAAAATATAAATTAAACCGGGTTCCACCCTGGGATCTGACTTGTCCAGTATCAGCTGTGAGCACAACAATCCTGACTTGGAAATATATCGCTGTTCCTTCACTGTCGCTGGGTCAAAATCATGGAACTCCCTCCCTAACAGCACTGTGGGTGTACCTACGCAGCGTGGACTGCAGCGATTCCAGCACCACCGTCTCAAGAGCAACAAGGGATGGAAAACAAATGCTGCGATGCCCACATCCCGGGAAAGGATAATAAAAAAAAGAGTTTCAGGGCAGAATCCTGAGTTTTCCTATGTACTTGCCGCCATGCTTGGGTTTAACGTGGAGATTTCCCAACACCCTTGCAGCTCCTGCGACCTGCCCTAAACCCACCTGGTTGACCGACCCCTCCAAAACTCTTAAATTTAAAATGCGGTTGGATCGCAATAGGAAGCTAAGCCTGCCACCAGCTTCCGTGGGAGGATTGTATATCTGCCACAGCATTCTGAATTCCTTGTTCCTGAGTTATATTTCCCTTGACCGACCACAGTGGCACACTGACTATGACAGCTGGTCAGATTGAAGTAACCAGTCTGGAGTTCTCTGCTTGACTTGCTGCATTTGCCACTCAATCACTCATCATGTGTTTCCTCTGGTTTTGTAGGGCCAGCAGATATTATCATTCCAAAACGAATAAAGCAAAACTGTCAAAAAATGCTCTTTTGCCATCTTGCCAAACAATCTTGAAAATCTGACCCCCTGGAGAATAGGATCTCTTCTCTTTTTAATTAAAAAAACACAATAAATGTAATGTCCCCAGAACTGTTATGTGTCAACTTCCTCGATGGCGGCGCTAATGGATTCCTTGCGGCACAGTGGTCGCGCCCCTTCGCTGGACCAGAAGCTCTGGCTTTGAGTACAATGCTTGACAGAAGGAGAGTCCGATGTGGTTCACCGGACAGTTAATAGAACATAGAACATAGAACAGTACAGCACAGAACAGGCCCTTCGGCCCTCAATGTTGTGCCGAGCCATGCTCACCCTACTCAAACCCACATATCCACCCTATACCCGTAACCCAACAACCCCCCCTTAACCTTACTTTTTATTAGGACACTACGGGCAATTTAGCATGGCCAATCCACCTAACCCGCACATCTTTGGACTGTGGGAGGAAACCGGAGCACCCGGAGGAAACCCACGCACACAGGGGGAGGACGTGCAGACTCCACACAGACAGTGACCCAGCCGGGAATCGAACCTGGGACCCTGGAGCTGTGAAGCATTTATGCTAACCACCATGCTACCCTGCTGCCCCAAAATCATCTCGGAAGTTCCCCCACCACCTCTTCACTCTTTTCCAAACAGTGAAAAAAACAGGACGTGTGTTGTTATGGGTCAGTGTTTAGAAAACTCCTATGTATAGTATGAAATTCACCTGACCTCCAACTGTTTATTGATTTTGGCTACGATGAGCACAAGAGCCTGCCTTTCAGGTGTTTATATAGAGTTTTTAGGCACTTTTAATCAAAAAAACAAGCTTCATTCTCAAAATTTCGTTAAAACTTGTACAAACAAACTTGTATAAATAATAAAGACCCCACACAGCAAACGTAATCTATGTATAACCCTTAATGAATTCCCCCTTAACTGTTCCAATTCAATAACAAAATCCAAGTAAAACCAGAAACCCCTTTTCAAAGGTGTGGCCCAGCACACAGCATTCTTACTGGTATAAGACTTGTTATTGATACTCTTGTGCCCCTTTCCAAACAGCAGGTTTGAATTCCTTCCAGAAAACAATTATCCCTTTTAAGTTATCAAGCAGTCTGGAAACAACTTTTAAAATGAAGATAGAGAGACACTTCTTTCAACCTATGCAGTTCAAGCCAGTCCAAAGCCAAAGTGAAAGTAAAGCACAGAGCCACAGCCCGGCACCACCCACACAAATTACATCACTGAAGCCATGTGATAAGACAAAAACATTTCTTAAAGGGACACTCCCATGACAATGGAAAGATAGGCTAAGAAAAACAGTGGTGGCACTCTGCCTGAGTTGATACTTCCGTGCAGTTATAGAACAGTACAGCACAGAACAGGCCCTTCGGCCCTCGATGTTGTGCCGAGCAATGATCACCCTACTCAAACCCACGTATCCATCCTATACCCGTAACCCAACAACCCCCCCTTAACCTTACTTTTTAGGACACTACGGGCAATTTAGCATGTCCAATCCACCTAACCCGCACATCTTTGGACTGTGGGAGGAAACCGGAGCACCCGGAGGAAACCCACGCACACACGGGGAGGACGTGCAGACTCCACACAGACAGTGACCCAGCCGGGAATTGAACCTGGGACCCTGGAGCTGTGAAGCATTTATGCTAACCACCATGCTACCGTGCTGCCCACAGTCCTGGTTAATAGTATGCTCAGGATAAACAGGTGAAGATATCGATTAAATATCTTGAGTATATGAAAATAGAGACAGGAAATTATATCTCGCTTTAGTTAGTTAGATTTCCTTCGAGGTTTTGATTTTTGTTACAGTGCCCATCAGGAGCTTCAGCCCTCTTATTCACTCAATTTATTGATTTTTCTTTTTTATCAAAAGAGAATATAAAGGAAAACACACCACAGAGTGCAAGCTCTGGAAATTAACAGCATTATAATTTGATTTATTGAAGTTCCTTTCAAGTTTTGTCTTTTATTACGGCGTTCCTTTAAGGGACCACCATGCGAGGTTTTATAGCAGAGCACTTAAAAAAACAAGTGGCAGGATTGAATAGAGTTAGTATGGACGCATGATGGGGAAATCAAGTTTGACAAATCGACTGGAAGTCTTCGAGGATGTAATTAGTAGAGTCGATGAGGGGGAGCCAGTGGATGTGGCTTATTTGGACTTTCAGAAGGCTTTTGGCAATGCCCCTCATAAGAGATTAGTGTGTAAAATTATAGCGCATGGGATTAGAGGTAGTGTATTGAGATGGATAACAAACTGGTTGGCAGACAGGAAACAAAGAGTAGGAATTAACGAGTCTTTTTCAGATTGGCAGGCAGTGACTTGTGGGATACTGCAGGGATCGGTGCTGGGATCCCAGCTATTCACAATATATATCAATGAGGGAGCAAAATGTAACATCTCCAAATTTGCAGATGACACCATGTTGGGTGGGAGGGTGAGCTGTGAGGAGGGTGCAGAGATCCTTCAGTGTGATTTGGACAAGTGGAGTGAGGGGGGGGCAAATGAATGGCAGACGCGATATAATTTGGAGAAATGCGAGGTTATCCACATTGGTAGCAAAAATGAAAAGGCAGACCATTATCTAAATGGTCATAAATTAGGAGAGGGAATGTGCAACGAGACCTGGGTGTCCTCATATACCAGTCACTGACGGTAAGCTGGTAAACACGGTGCGTGGTGGTGGTGGTGAGGGGGGGGGGGGGGAATCCCCACCCCCAGCTCTGTTTATCTTTCCACAGATGCTGTCAGGCCTGCTGGGTATTCCCTTCTTTTGAAATTTCAGATTTCCAGCCTTTCCCTTTACCATGTGGACAGCTTACGATCCGCGTACAACATTTATCTTTATTCCTCAGTCGATGACAAGTTGCTTTCTAACCACACGCTGGCATTTACTTGCGATCTTGAGTGGGTCTGATTTACTGATGCTTCCTGCTGTGCCTCAGCCGTTGATGGCCGTGCAGGGATTGCCGACTGATGCATCAGCGAAGAGGGCCCGAATATCAATCTACTGATGGGAACTGAAGTATGAGATGAGAACATTACCTCGGAGATAATTAATACTGACCATTACCGCCCAGTACACTTGCTCGGGTGACTAATTGAAGTTGGCCTCCCGTTCTTGTGATGCAATAGTTTATCATAATCGGGAAGCTTAATTAAAACCAACAGAGATTTGAAGAGGATTTCTTCTTTTCATTTGAGCATCATCATTTCATTGCCGTTTTGCCAAAAATAAAACACCTTAACACTCAACTGGTGCAGGTTAAAATTTAATATTGCACATCTAATGTTATTGTTTTCAGGACGTGTTCTGCTTTCTCATCAGGGCATCTAACCACAAAGGATGAAGCAGTCAGATGCCTCCCACAATTACTGGTTAATAACTGCAGCACCCCGTGAACTCATTAACACCCAGCTACCAAATCTAGTGTTCAAAATGCAAAATCTCAGTTTTGTGCGCAGGCTGCGTTAAAATCCCATCATTAACGCCACACCAAGAGCGTTTGCACTTTTCCCAGATTTAGCTCCCCCAGCTCTGACATTTCAAGCAAAATTAATCAGAAGAAATGTCAGTGAGGCCACCAGTCCCAAATCCAAACTTAATGACTTGTAAAATTCCCAGCGAACGTTATGACTGAATTTCTTCTGGACATCCTTTGCTTGGAAGGTGTGACAGCAGCAGAACGAGTGTTCAATGCAGTTCCGCAGAACGGGAACTAATTTTTCAAATGGGGAATGTACGAACATACGAATTAGGAGCAGGAAATAGGCCATTCGGCCCTTTGAGACTCCTCAAGTATTCAATCTGTACACACATTTTGTTGTGCTTCAAACCTCTCAAGGAAATAAAGTGCAAAAAGGATATAAACGATCTCATTAGTATTTTTGGGATCTTGTGGCATGGATATTAGCTGGGACATTTCTAGCAGCAGGGCGGCACAGTGGTTAGCACTGCTGCATCAAAGCGCCAGGGACCTGGGTTCAATTCCAACCTCGGGTGACTGTGTGGAGTTTGGATGTTCTCCACGTGTGTGCATGGGTATCCTCCGGGTGCTCCGGTTTCCTCCCACAGTCCAAAGGTGTGCAGGTTAGGTGAATCTGCCATCTTACATTGCCTGGTATTCAAAAATGGTTAGGTGGGATTGTGGGGATAGGGTGCGGGCCTAGGTAATGTGCTCTTTCAGAAGGTCGACGCAGACACGATGGGCCGATTGGCTTCCTTCTGTACCCTAGGGGATTCTTTGATTCTATCTATAACAGATAGTGAACTGACTGTGAAGAATATTGGAATATCCTCAAGTCGTGAATGGTGTGGTCTCTTTCTTGCTCAGGAGCAATGGGACAATTCCAAATGTCCTGGACATACTGGGTTGGATTTGTCTGTCTCTCAGCTACGTGTTTTCTCGGCAGCATGCACTCGCTGTCGGTGGGATTCTCCACGCCTACCGCTCCTCAATGGGATTTCTCATTGAAGCAACCTGGCACGGCCGGGAAACTCACAAGCGCGGGGGGGGGGGGGGGGGGGGGGGGGGGCTGGCGGTGAGAATGGAGAATTCTGGCCACTGACTATTGTTTAGACATGGTCTGTAGCTGGATCTACCTTGCTTGAGGAAGGGACCTACACTGATGGGTCATTGCTGGCATTCCACTCTTACATTGCCTTGCAGGGTCAGTGTCCTCATTGGCTAGGCCTAGTCCATCAGGGGCTGGATTTTATGGTCCCCTGAGTCCTGTTTTCCAGCGACAGAGAGACAGCTGATCACTGGCTACCAGTGGGATCTTCTGGTCATGCTGATGTCTCTGGCGTCTCTGGCGGAATGCTGTCAGGCAACTCACTGCGGGGACGGGGGTTGGGGGATATTACCTGAGGTGGGACAGGAAATTCCTGCCGGTAGGAAGGGCCGGAAAATCCCGCCCTAGATTTTGGCACAGTATGATCTTCTCACCAACCCATCTTCCAAAAGGGTACCTGCCAAAGACATTGGGCAGAATTTGGTGGAGGGTGGGTGCGGTAAATCTGGTGCGAGTCAAAATTTCAAAAATCCACCGGCGTAAAATTACATTGCAATTCTTCCGCTGGGAGGTGGGATAAGTCCCATTTGCATTCATTTGCATCTGACGAAAGCTCATTAAACCAGCTGCCCACCGGAATCCTGTCAGACCTTGTGTCACTGGTTTAGCACACTGGGCTAAATCGCTGGCTTTGAAAGCAGACCAAGGCAGGCCAGCAGCACGGTTCAATTCCCGTACCAGCCTCCCCGAACAGGCGGCGGAATGTGGCGACTAGGGGCTTTTCACAGTAACTTAATTTGAAGCCTACTTGTGACAATATGTGATTTTCATTTCATTTTCAAGGAGGGGGGGGAAGGGCAGGGTCGCACGATGGCAGGCAGGGGGGCAAGGGGGTAGATGGTGCTCGTTTGGCACTGCGAGGGAGCATGGGTGCCAGGTTGGCATTACCATGATCGGGGCCTGAGGGGGGCCATACCCAAGGGGGTTTTAAAGGGTGGGTGGGGGGGGGGGGGCTGAAAAGGGGGTCTCAGGGCCTGATTGAGGGGTAATGCCCATGTTTGTAGGGGTAGGGGTGGCATTGTCTGTGAATGGGGGAAGTATATATTCTCAATCTCAGTTAGAGATTGGGGGACTCTTTCAAAATGGCACCCCGTTCTCTGAGGAGCCCATCTCGCTGGTGAGTTCAGCCTCCATTGCAGAAAGAATTTATAAATATGGGGTAGACCGGGGAGAAAGCTCCCAAGGCGCCCCCAAAAATTACTAAGAGTGCGATCTACCGGCCACGCTGTGACCAAAAAGCTTCCCGCCACAGCGCAATGTGGCCAGCAAATAATGGGAGACCCTGTTCCCGGGATCTACCAAGCTCGTTACGTCTCATGCGAACTAACATGATAGAACATAGAACAGTACAGCACAGAACAGGCCCTTCGGCCCTCAATGCCGCGCTGAGCCATGACCACCCCACTCAAACCCACGCATCCACCCCACACCCGCAACCCAACAACCCCCCCCCCTCAACCTTACTTTTTATTAGGACACCACGGGCAATTTTAGCATGGCCAATCCACCTAACCCGCACATCTTTGGACTGTGGGAGGAATCCGGAGCACCCGGAGGAAACCCACGCACACAGGGGGAGGACGTGCAGACTCCACACAGACAGTGACCCAGCCGGGAATCGAACCTGGGACCCTGGAGCTGTGAAGCATTTATGCTAACCACCATGCTACCCTGCTGCCCACATGATCTCGTGAGACGGTGCGATGTGAAGCCCAACCAATGTGAGCGGTATCACTTTTTGCCAAATCTGTATATCGGATTGAGTCAGCACGTCTCACTTTAATTTGTTAGCTCCCTGACGTAACCAAGGTGTTGGAATCTATCCCCTTTGTCTTGGAGACCTCAGGCAAGCGCTGTTCAGTACCGGTTGTTATATTACTTGGGAGTAATATATGTTACTCATTTGTTTATGCCGAGTTCAACTTAACTTTGATGATGACTACTCGAAGTCTTCCAGTGATGGCAAATTATTTATTGAGTAACTAATTAATTTACTTGTGAGTTTGTTTCTTTAATACTTTTACTAGTAGTCAAATTAAACCAGATTGAATTAGAATGAATATAATACTCTACACTCTGAGGTCACTACATTTCTGTTTTTTATCTGCAACAGACATGAAGAGAGCGGGGAAACAGCTTGACCTTGTTTATATAGTCCCTGTTAGTGTTGCCCTCGAGTGATCATCTGAGTGCACTGACTGCACATTAACCATTCATGTATTTACATGTACAGATATTTCTACACTGGTCTCCACAAACGGGGACCAGACCAAAAGACACACGAGGGGGCCTCCCAGGAGATCAGAGCTCCCCAGGTGCTTGCCTCCGGGAATGGCACGGCTGGTGCTAGCCTGGCACCCTGACACTGTCAGCCTGGCACCACCTGGGTGCCAGCCTGGTTCTGCCAAGTCACCTAGATAGCATTGCCATCTGCCGGGGGGTGCCAGGCCTGCACTGCCAAGTTGACATTATTTGCATGGCTGTATGGCTGTGAATGGGCCGGGTGAGTGTACTGCGCTGGTGCAGAGGGGCACGCACTTGTAAAGAGTTGGAGCTTGTTGGGGGGGGGGGGGGGGGGGTGGTTTGGGGGTCGCGTCGAGCTCAAGAGATCAGGACGCCATCTAAAAATGATGATGCGATCTTGGCGAGCGGAGTTCCTCAGTGCAGAAAATGGGACTGAGTGCAGCCTTCGGCTGAGGCCCCGTATCTAACCGGCTGGACGTTAGATAACGGGATATTTCTTCGTGCTATGAGTGCTGGAAAGAAGTGGCTGAACTCCCTCGCTCTGAGACTTTGTTCCCTTTCGGTTGGATCGGCCCTAAGTGTGGGTGAATCCAAGTGTGGGTCTCACCCAAAAAGCCAACGTGAAACACCCCGCCAGACTCACCCAAAATGACACTTCGGGCACGATCCAACCACCACGCTGTGCCAGAGAAGCAGCTCTCCGTGGCGCAGCGTGGCTGTTGAAAGCTGGGAGACCCTGTTTCCGGGATCTATCCAGCTCGCAACGCCTGGCAAGATCCAACGTGATCTCGGGAGATGCTGCGATGTGAATCCCACCCGCAATGGGCGGGATCACCTTTTGTCAAATCTGCATATTAGAGCGAGACAGTTCATCTCACTCCAATGTGCAGATTCCCGACGTACCTGAGGCTTTGAGATTCAATCCCTTCGTCTCAGAGACCTTGGGCCAGCGCCGTTCAGCACTAGTCCCGACAAACAGGGACCAGACGGAACGGCACTCATGGGGATCTCCCAGGTGATTGGAGGCCCCCAGCTGCATGACCTTTGGGCAGGATGGTGCCCTGGCATTGCTGGTGCCACCTGGATACTCACGCAGATGTGGGGACAACGTGCAGACTCTGCACAGACAGTGACCAATGCCGAGAATCGAAACCAGGTCCCTGAAGCTGTGAAACAACACTGATAGCCACTGTGCTATCGCGCCGCCCATACCAGGGCACCCAGCTCCCTCTGTACCTCACAGATCTGCTTTGTCTCTCCATTTCGATAATATGCTGCTCCTTTATTATTTCTTCCAAAATGAACAAGGTAATTTTCCCACGTTATACACCATCTGTCAAATTTATCCCACTTGCTTAACCTATCAATATACCTTTGTAGAACCCTTACATCCTCCTCATAAACTCCTACATATCCTTAATTTAACAACTATACATTCGCCCCCTTCACTGAAATCATTGATATAATTTGTCAATAGTTGAGATCCCAGCACTGATCCTGTGGCATTCCACATGAAAATGACCCATCTATGCCTACTCTCTGTCCTCTGTTAGCTAAACAATCCTCCATCCATGTTAATATTTTACCCCCAACACCAGAAGCTCTTACTTCATGTTGTAACCTTTAATGTGCCACCTTGCCTCCTGGAACTATAAATACACCATGCCCACAGGTTCCAGCTTTCCACATTTTTCATCACTTCCTCAAAGGACTCTAATAATAATCTTTATTATTGTCACAAGCAGGCTTACGTTAACACTGTAATGACGTTTCAATGAAAAGCGCCTAGTCACCATACTCCGGCGCCTGTTCGGGTACACAGAGGGGAATTTCAAAATGTCCAATTCACCTAACAAACACGTCTTTCAGGACTTGTGCGAGGAAACCGGAGCACCCGGAGGAAACCCACGCAACATACAGTCTCCGCACAGACAGTGACCCAAGCCGGGAATCGAACCTGGGACCCTGGCGCTGTGGAGCAACACCATTGTGCTACCGTGCTGCCCAAAAAATTAGTCAAATGCAATTTTCCTTTCACAAAACCATGTTGAGTCGGCATGAATACATTGAGATTTTCTACGTGCCCTCTTTAACCTCCTTAATAAACTGTTGCAAGGGAAATGGAATAACTAATTCGGGAAATTTTAATTCAGTTGTACAGGGCCTTGTTGAAGCCACATCCGGAGTAGTGTGTACAGTTTTGGACTCCTTACTTGAAAAAGGATAAAATTACATTTGGGAACTGTTCAGCGAAGGTGCACTCACCTCTTTCCTGGCTGAGAGGCTTAATGGAGAAAATGTGAACAGGTTGGGCCAATGAAATGAAATGAAAATTAAAATCGCTTATTGTCACGAGTAGGCTTCAAATGAAGTTACCTTGAAAAGCCCCTAGTCGCCACATTCCGGCGCCTGTCCGGGGAGGCTGTTACGGGAATCAAACCGTGCTGCTGGCCTGCTTTCAAAGCCAGCGATTTAGCCCTGTGCTAAACAGCCCCTTTTTTACCCATTAATACCCATTGGAGTTTAGAAGAACGAGAGGTGATCCTACTGAAACATATATAAGGTCCTGAGGGTGATTGACAGGGCTGATACTGGGAATAACATTATCTTTCAGTGGAAGAATCATCAATTTTCAAACCACCTGGGCAGATTCTGTGGATCGCTGCAGTATCACCGCACATTCTGAGTTAGATGTCCTTCCGTGCTTCACTGAACTGACGTCTACCTGTTTTTTTATAGAATTCTCACAACACTGGACGCAAAATAGGGACAAGACCACTCCACTAGCACAATATTCTCATGGGAAAGAAAGGTGGAAATCCTTCCAGGGCCACCTTACTTGCTTTCCCCAGTACCTGAAATATTGGTACCTAATGCCAGGGGGAAAATGGGATCGAAAGGTAAGGTGGTAGAGACAATATTAATGCGCGCCCAACAGAATGGTGTGAAATAGATACAAATACAATGTAGCAGTTATTCAAACAGCTTTAAAACACTAACTCTAGCATGGGAGACAACACAAAGGAATTGAGATGTAAGGTTTACAAAAAAAAAATAGTATAGAATCAAGGTGCGCATGTATCTGCCTGGAATGCAAATGAGCTTAGTCTTGTTTTCTGAAAGAAGGATTTAATTTCAATCCATACCTACAGGAGTTGTCAAATTTATTAGCTCCTGGTTTGTGTTCCTTTTTAATCCAGGGAGTCCCACCAATGCTGATTAAAGCTGTAAGAATTTCTATAATTGTTTTGCTGAAAACCTTCCCTTAGTTCTGCAGAGGGTGAGTGATTCCCCTGAATAACTCCAGCACAGTGTTAATTTCAGAAGCTTTCCACTTGTAAAACTTAATTGGTTTCTTTTCTATTCTGATCAGAGTATTTCCTTCAGAGATGTACAAATAATGAGATTTTTCAGTTCCAGTTAAAGTGCCTTTGCTATTAATTGTGTTACTTTTCATGTGCGAGTGATTCCGAGAATAGTTTTACCTCTTTAAGTTTGGTAAATAGGAAAGGAAAGATCTACAATTATAACATCATTTTCATTAATTTAGACACCCAAAAACAACAAACAGCCAATGAAGTACTCTTAAAGTGCCGGAGCTTGTAATACGTAGGAAGAATCATAGAATTCCGACAGTGCAGAAGGAGGCTATTCGGCCCATTGAGTCTGCACCGATCCTCCAAAAGAGCACCTACCTGGGCCAATGCCCCCGCCCTATCCCCATAACCTTTTGGTCGTGAATCGGCAATATGACATGGCCAATCCACCCAACCTGCGGGGCAAACGGAGGCCCAGTGGTTAGCACTGCTGCTTCACGGCACCAAGGATCTGGGTTCAACCCCGGCCCCGGGTCACTGTCCTTGTGGAGTCTGCACATTCTCCCCATGTCTGTGTGGGTCTTACTCTCACAACCCAGAGATGTGTAGGGTCGGTGAATTGGCCGCACTAAATTGCCCCTTAATTGAAAGAAATGTAAAAAAAAACACCTAACCTGCACATCTTTGGACTGTGGGAGGAAACAGGAGCACTCGGAGGAAACCCACGCAGATACATGTAGGAATTCTATGATTCTTCCTACTTATTACCAGTGACGGCACATCAAAAGTGCGTGTCTAGGCATGTTAAAATTGCATTTCTTTCTTTTCTTTTCCACACAGTCTCCCAAAGTTGCAATCAAACTCAGATCCTCGGTTCTCTGAGGTAGTAGTGCTAACCACTGTGCTGCCGTGCTGCCCAAAGATGACACTATGGTATTCGGGAGAATTTCTTCCATCAGGACCATCTAATGAGTGCACTGATATAAAATGTTCATCTCGCCCCGGGATGACTTTTCCATGCTTTTGAAATCCTGGAATCACTTCCCTAACAGCACTGTGCATGTACCTACACCCCCATGGACTGCAAGAAGGTAGCTCACCACCATTGCAATCCACAGTCTGGGAACCCCTGTCCTAGGAGCAGTAAGGAACTTCAGCAGAGGAGCAAAAGGGAGAACGTGATAAAAAGTCGTGTTTGTAGCATGAGGGAGGTGTATTGATGTCAAATCTTAAAATTCAATTCCATCTGCTGGACTCACATGCGGTATTTTCTAAAAAGGGCACTTTCAGCTGTTAAAACACATTCTCTGGCTTCAGATGACTGGTAGTGCCCATGTGACTTGTGTGTAACTGCAAGTTGGTCATGTTTCTGAAAGGTGCCAATGTGGATTACAACAAAGACACATGCAGGCAACACTCCCGCCAAATTTTGCTCCTGCAGATTGTCTTGTTATGCTCTTGACGTAGCATAAGCTGCTTCCTTGATGTGCACTCTGACAAAGGAAGGCTCAGACATGGAGATAACTTCAACACGTTTATTAAACTATTTACAATTCTCCTACTCGGATTCGCCTCTATTGTTAATCCTTCTATAGCTACTCAGACTGACGAACCAGTCTGCTACAATCCACGTGGTGGGTGTGATGTTCAATCAACCCTGTGCACACATTGAGTGTCTCCACTGGAAAGAGAGAGATCATGTGTGCTGTGTCCTTTATATATGGGTTTGTGTAATGTCCCCCTGTGATAGTGTCACCTCTGTGTGTATCGTAAATGCCCATTGGTCATGTTCTATCTTACTGACCTATTGGTTGAGTGTCATGTCTCTGGTGCTCCCTCTAGTGTCCAGCTAGTCTACGTGTACTTACATTAACCCCTTGTGTATCTACAGTGATGCATATCACCACATCCCTTTTTTCGTGTTACACATTTTCTGTACACTGTTAAAGAAAATTGAACAAAAAAACAGGTAGGTAAGCAATGCTCTGTACAAGTTATGATAACAATAAGTCAAAATCATATGTGTGAGTCCAAAACCCATGATCATGGTCGAATGTCTTTCTTGTTTAGTTGGTGAGTTGGTGATTTTGATGGTGGCATGTCCTTGTGGACGCCATCAGTGTCCCTGTGCATCAGGAACCAGGAAGTGGTCAAATCACTTCATTGTCTGATTTGGAGTCTTTTTTTTCTTCTGATGCTTGTGATAGGGATGTTGGATGGCATCTGGCCTGAAAGCCAGGTTGCCTGTTGGTAGTGCAGCACACGTGAATTGGGAAGATGCATCGTCCTGCCATGGTATGTCATTGCACTGAGCTGAGCAGTGACAGTGTCCCTCATGGGCAGAGTTGTACCATGTTGTACCAGTCATAGTTCCATTGGTGCAGTCTTTGTTGTGCTTGCTGTCGACGATGTTGCCTCTGGTACGCGTCGTGTCGTTGTCTTTGATATGGTTTTCATAGATTGTGATGTTGTGTTGGATGGTTCTGTTGTTGTGTTTGCTGCGCTCAATGACCACACTCTGTGGATGATACAAGTCCTTCACACAGTTACTCGTGTCAGCGTGCTTTGTGGCATCTGCTGTTTTCTTGAGCGTGCCGTCACTGAGTTTGCGACGCTCCCCGTCTGGAGTCATGTCTGGCTTACCTCAATCAGCTTTGCCGTTTGGTTGCTGCCCATCTGGAGTCTGGTCTGTGTCACCTGAGTCAGCTAAGGTTTCTTGATGCTCCACGTCTGGAGTCAAAACATTCAGGAATGCATTTGCTTGTGGAGAGGCTCGAACGAATGAGGTTTGAAGTAACGTGGTGTCACCGGAGTCACCAGTGCTCTCGCTGTGATCGTCGAGTGCCCCTGTACACACTAGCTGAGGTCTGTCACATTGCACATCTTGTATGGGAAGTGGGATGCTGTCGTCACTTGTCTCACATACAGTGGGTAGAGCCTCAGTAGCTTCTTGTTGTTCACGTGGGCTGGGTAGACTGTCAGAGTCTTCTTCTGGTGGCTCAAACAATGTGGGTGGACTGTCATAGTCGCTTTGCTGTTCACTTGAGAGTGGTAGACTGTCATAGTCTTCTTGCTGTGTACTTGAGCCTGGCAGACTGTCATAGTCTTTCTGTTGCTCACTTGAGCATGGCAGACTTGCATTGTCTGCTGCTGGTTGCTCAGAGGAGGTTGCTAGACCCTCATGGTCTTGTTCATGCAAGTACTGTGCTTTGGCGTCTTGCGTTGCTTCTATCGTGGAGGCTGTCCATGAGCTCCCTGTGGAGGCTTGTGTTACTTGACTCACTTCTTGTTCATGCAAGGACTGTGGTGTGGAGTCTTGCGTTTCTTCTATCGTGGAGTCTGTCCACGAGCTCGCTGTAGAGGCTTGTGTCACTGGAGTCACTTCTTGTGTGGAGACGGCAGTTGTGTCACTGTTGAGTCTTTCATCGCTTCCTGTGTAGAGGCTTGGACCCTTTGTGATGCATGGACCACTCTCTGTGTGGCAGCAGGCCGCTCTCTGTGGGCTTGTACCGCTCTCTGTCTCTTGGTGTCAGGCCGCAGCATAATCCTGCACTCACGAGTCGGGATGTCATATATGCTGGGCTGAAGATTCCCAAATCGGAAGAACAGATCCGCGTCTGTGTCGGATTCGGTACTGGGGTCGCCACCTCGAATGATGAAACCTTTGGCTGAGTCGTAGTCTTCTAGGACCATATCATCACTTTTTGTGTCAGAGCTGGCATTGGGCTCGTGACGTCCAGAGAAGAAATAAAGGTCGGTGTCGTAGTATTCAAGGACTGCAGCATCTCTTTGGGCGGTGCTAACTGCTTGTTGCAGTGTTCTGTGGAGGTTACTTTCAGCTACTGGTTGAATTTCAGGCATTGTGCTCTGGTTCCAGGTGAAAAATTTTTTTATTTCTGTGTTTTGGGACATTTCCCCTTTAAGTGGGCGTGGTCTTGGGCCTCTGACGTCATGAAGCGTGTGACGTGGGTCGTAGGAAGCAATTGGGCATGCTCAGATCGCGGTTCCATTACTTGGGGCCTTTTTCTCCACTGCGCATGTGCAGCCCCTTTACCAAGATGGCTGCAATTCAAAACTGCAGATTTCTGCTGCAAGCCTACCTCGTGGTGAGTTTTGGAGCCTCTTTTACCGTTTTTTCTTGTATGTCCCTCGCAGAATTCTTGGAATTTGTCCAGGACTGCCTGGAAGTCGCTCCTGTTTTGCCCCTTTGAGTATTTGAAGGTCTGGAAGATTTCAGCTGCTTCTGGACCCGCGATGGTAAGTAGAAGCTTTATTTTCTCTGCATCCGCCACGCCATCTAGGTTGGATGCTACCAGGTAGATCTCGAATCTCTGCCTGAACCAACGCCAGTTTTCACTGAGATTGCCTTGGTACCTGAGCTGCTGTGGAATCGGAATCCCGAACATCATCTTGTCTGGGTGTTGTTGCTGGTTGTCACTGTTTGCTTAGTTGTAACTATATGGATTTAACTGTCGTTCACTAGTACCATGTCTTGTTATGCTCTTGACGTAGCATAAGCTGCTTCCTTGATGTGCACTCTGACAAAGGAAGGTTCAGACGTGGAGATAACTTCATCACGTTTATTAAACTATTTACAATTCTCCTACTCGGATTCGCCTCTACTGTTAATCCTTCTATAGCTACTCAGACTGATGAACTAGTCTGCTACAATCCACGTGGTGGGTGTGATGTTGAATTAACCCTGTGTCTGTACTCACTGAGTGTCTCCACTGGAAAGAGGAAGATCATGTGTGCTGGGTCCTTTATATATGGGTTGGTGTAATGCCCCCTGTGGGGTTAGGTACGTTTTGGTGCAGCCAACGGGCGCGGCCGTTGTGGAGCGGCCGTTTTGGAGCCAGCCGTTTTGGCGCCGGACGTTTTGGCCATAATAACATTTCTTTATTTGTAAATTAGCCTCAGTTGAGTTGGCTGCTGGTGCGGGTCCGCTGTCACAAGTGTTTCGTTCTATCACCATCTTTTTATATATTTTTTAACTAAACCAATTCGCATACCCATATGATGGCTGAGGAAGTATCAACGAAAGGTGGTAAAGAAAAATTTGTTCATAACGGATTCCTTTACGTCTTTGACAAAACAAGCAAAGGTGACAGCGAAGTGAAATTTTGGCGTTGTGAGCAAAAGAACCGGTGCAAAGCACGTCTCCATACTAAAGCTGCAAACGTGGTGAGGCAGCTGAACAGCCATTCGCATGATGCTTCTGCTGCACAAGTAGAGGTTGCACTCGTGAAAACTAAAATAAAAAAGAGAGCACAGGAAACCCTTGAGGCACCGACTGTAGTTGTTAATGAATGTTTGACAGACATATCCCAAGCTAGTCTACCAGCCATTCCTAAAATATCTGCTTTGAGGAGAATGATAAGCAGAAAGCGTAATTATGTATTGAACGCCCCCACCAATCCAAGTGATTTACAACAATTGATTGTGCCAGAATGCTACAGGATATATGTCCCTCAACCAGGAGTGGAAGAAAATTTTTTACTTTGTGATAGCGGACCAGGTCACGACCGGATATTAATCTTCGGAAGACAGAGCTGGCTACAGCACTTATTGACATCTGATATGTGGTTTGCAGATGGCACATTCAGTATTGCTCCCAGCCTCTTTTCTCAGATTTATGTAATTATGGTAAAAAAACACAGAGGAGTTACTCCTACGGTTTATGCTCTTTTGCCCAACAAGCAACGCACCACATATGCGAGAATGTTCGCATTATTGAAAGAAATCGAACCCAACTTGAAACCCAGTTCAATCGTCTGTGATTATGAACAAGCTGCGCACAGTGCTATGAAACACATATTCCCTGATGTTCAAATAAAAGGATGTTTTATTCATTTAGCTCAAAATATGCAAAAACATCTAGCTAGTATGGGGTTCCGTAGTTTGTATAACACTGATCCAGATTTCGCGTTAAAAGCTAAAATGATTATTGCCATTGTCTTTGTACCTTTGAACAAAATCGATGAATATCTGGATGCTTTAGTGACCCAACTGCCGCAAGAACCTCAAGATTTACTCAACTGGGTTGAAGATACATATGTTGTTCGTCTGAACAGACGAGGAAATGGTAGACGAACACCTTTATTTCGCCCTGAGATTTGGAACCTTCATCAGAGAACATTAAAGGGGGAAGACCGCACAAACAATAATGCGGAGGCAGCCCACTGTCGATTGAAATATGAACTTGGCATGCATCATCCCACCATATGGAAACTAATTGATGGCCTGCGTAAAGTACAGAAAGGTAGAGATGCATATTATGAAAGGTTACTAGCCGGCCATGAACAGCCACAAAAACTAAAAAAGTATAGAGATGCAGATAAAAGAATACATGAAACTGTTCTTAAATTTGAAAACATGGATGCTATCGAGTACTTGAGGAGCCTTGCTCATAATTACCAAATGAACTAAACTAAATGAACTAATTTAAGGTTTTTAACTAAATGAACTAATTTAAGGTTTTTAATTTACAATAAAGTTAGTTTAAAAACTTTTTAAAGCTCATCTTTTAATTTACAGTTTTAAGCTTGCTTTTAAGTCCTTCCTTCGAATGACACTGAATCTTGCAACAATTTACTTGCAACAATTTACTAGCCACAAAAACTAAAACAATTTCTGTCGTCTGCGCCCAAACGGCCGCGCCAAATTGGCTGCGCCCAATTGTCCCATGGCGCCCAAACGGCTGCGTCCAAACAGCCGCGCCAAAACGGCCGCGCCCAATTGTCCCATACCGCCCCCTGTGGTAGTGTCACCTCTGTGTGTATCGTGAATGCCCATTGGTCATGTCCTATTTTACTGACCTATTGGTTGAGTGTCTGTGTGTCATGTCTCTGGTGCTCCCTCTAGTGTCTAGCTAGTCTACGTGTACTTACATTAACCCCTTGTGTATCTACAGTGATGCATATCACCACACAGATGCCAAGGAATACTTAAAAGATGGACTGAATTTAAAATGGGTGCCACCAATTGCAAATTCCACGGGAATGTTGCCTACATGTGTCTTTGTTGGAATGTTGGTATGTTCTTCCCAGCTCATAACATAAAATAATGAGTCATTCTGAAATGATGGATTGGATTTTAAAAATTAATTGCTTTGGCCATAGCACAATAGCCAAGGTCTGTTCAGGCTTGAGCTAATAAATTACCTCCTGCAGAACACCCAATCATTACGGAGAGAGAAGTGATGTGATCAAAATCTCCATTTTGAAAGTTATTTTATTACAAAACTCTGCTTGCTTATGAGCAGCCTGGAGGACAGACATTGGAATCAGCCGAAGGCTGTTGCCTCTCCCACTCTCTGAACTATAACTGAACTCTGTTTCTCTTGCGTCTGACTGTGAGCAGCACGTAAAAAAATTCCAGAAAAATCTTCAACTGCCACAGCAACTTTTCCAAGAGAAAACCAAAACACAGATTTGTTTTGGGACTGGTCGTTGTGCCTCACTTTATTTAATGTCTTACATTTATAGTTGTATTACCCTCTATTCCATGCTCCAAATTGAGCAGGAATGTGGAGCAAGGCGATAGCCTGCAGCTATCTCCTTTCACCAACCTAGACTGATTTTATGTCTTCCACCAAGGCCTCCCCACCAACCCCACACAAGCCAGAACGCCCTCCAGCTACTCCCCCTTTCCCCTTCCTCTACTGCATTTAAGTATTGGTGATGGAGGATTGCTGTCATAGAACATACAACAGAGAACATACAGTGCAGAAGGAGGCCATTCGGCCCATCAAGTCTGCACCGACCCACTTAAGCCCTCACTTCCACCCTATCCGCCTCACCCAATAACCCCTACTAACATTTTTGGCCACTAAGGGCAATTTATCATGGCCAATCCACCTGACCTGCATGTCTTTGGACTGTGGGAGGAAACCGGAGCACCCGGAGGAAACCCACGCACACACGGGGAGAATGTGCAGACTCCACACAGACAGTGACCCAGCGGGGAATCGAACCTGGGACCCTGGCTCTGTGAAGCCACAGTGCTAACCACTAGGTTACCGTGCAGCTGTCCCACTATCCTTCTCATCAATTGTACAACCGAGTGAAAGGATTTTTATTTATTATTTCATGGCCTATGCGTGTTGGCAATTCCAGCATTATTGCCCATTCCTAATGCCCTTTGAGGGCAGTTAAAAATCAACCACAATGTAGCCACCTGAACACCAGACCGGTTAAGGGCGGCAGGTTTTATTTCCCAAAGGATGCTAGCTAATCAAATGGGTTTTTACGATAATCGATGATAGTTTTATGATCACCATTAGCGAGACTAGCTTTCAATAGCAAATTAAAAAAAAAATTTAAATTCAAATTCCACCAGCTGCCAGAGCGAGATTTGAACTCATGTCACCGAGATCATTCGTCTTGGTCTCTGGATTACTGGACTAATGTCATTGGCCTGGGCTTTCACTGAGTCGGGATGATTCAGGAGCTCTTTAAAAATGGGGTTCCTGGCCCCATTCCTGGGATTTTTTTGGGAGTGCCTTAAAGCCGGGCAGCATGGTAGCATTGTGGATAGCACAATCGCTTCACAGCTCCAGGGTCCCAGGTTCGATTCTGGCTTGGGTCACTGTCAGTACTGAGTCTGAACATCCTTCCCGTGTGTGCGTGGGTTTCCTCCAGGTGCTCCGGTTTCCTCCCACAGTCCAAAGATGTGCAAGTTAGGTGGATTGGACATGATAAATTGCCCTTAGTGTCCAAAATTGCCCTTAGTGTTGGGTGGGGTTACTGGGTTATGGGGATAGGGTGGAGGTGTTAACCTTGGGTAGGGTGCTCTTTCCAGGAGCCGGTGCAGATACGATGGGCCGAATGGCCTCCTTCTGCACTGTAAATTCTATGATGATGAAAGCGAGCAGGCTGGTTCCTGTCACATCTGGCACTCTCAAACCGGCTGTCCCCTTTGTCGGCGATTGGCTTCTCCTGCTCCTCCGCAATTTGCATGGAGCCGGCCAAGGTTAATAAGGAGCTGTGGTTCACGGCCCCTCAGAATAGTTGTGAACCTTCGACTGCATGAGGGGATCTTTCAAAGAATTATTTCAAAAGATTCTCCTTTTTTTATTCATTTATGGGACGTGGGCGTCGCTGATTGCGCCAACATTTATATCCCTGAGGGCAATTAATAATCTTTTATTATTGTACGCTTACATTAACACTGCAATGAAGTTACTGTGGAAAAACCCTCATCACCACAATCCAGCACCTGTTCGGGTACACAGAGGGAGAATTCAGAATGTCCAAATTACCTAACGTCTTTCGGGACTTGTGGGAGGAAACCGGAGCACCCGGAGGAAACCCACGCAGACACGGGGACAACGTTCAGACTCCGCACAGACAGTGACCCAGTGTAAAGCAACAGTGCTAACCACTGTGCTACCGTGCGCCGCCGTAGGGAGGTTGTTGACTTGTGCCCCTGCCTGAAAGCTTAGTACATGCGCAATGCTTGTTTCTAACCATAACACCCTGCGGCTTTATTTTTTTCACGAGATAACCTTGACAAAGAAACACAACATTGATGCAGGGGGATGAAAAATACTTTGTGGAATGGTTTTGTTTTGCGGCTCGGGTTCCAGAGATTTTCCTGCTGGGGGCAGTAGAGGGCAGCACAAATAGTGAGATTCCAGCTTTTTTTTTTGCGAATCGAACAGCATCCCTCCGCCTTTCTCTCTGTCTCCTGACAGATTGTGGTAAATAATCAATAGGCTGAGCACTGAATAGGGCAACACATCCGTGACTACATCAACTAATCAACAATTTTAGTCATCAACATCGCTAAAACCATTAAAAATTTGTGCTGATATCCTCCAGAAGTGTGTCCACCTATACATATGTATATGTGACAGTCGGAGAACAGTGCAACGGTGCACCCATTTCAGCTTCATTGGCAACAATCTGGGTCTCAATCAACACCAAAACAAACGAACAATGTGGGTGTCCATTGTTTGTGTTAAAAGGAGTACAGAACAGGATGTGTATAAGAGGTTTGGGGGTATGGAAAGGGATAGTGCGGTGGGGGGTGGCGGATAGAGCATAGGGTGTCCTTATATGCCGATGACTTGTTATACGTGTTGGAACTGAGTGCGTCAATAGGGGTAATAGTGGAGCTGCTTCGGGTGTTTGGGTCTTTCTCGGGTACAAATTAAATCTAGAAAAGAGTGAATATTTTGTGGTGCCTTGGCGGCCAATCCCACACCCCAGAAAGCACTCTGTCCATCGTTCCCTGCGAGGGCAGCAAAGGGAATCCCTCTACCTGTCGCCTAGCAAACGCCTTTACCTGCAAGTATCTGAACATGTTCCCTTGGGGAAGGCCAAATTTATCTTCCAGTTCCCCCAGGCCCGCAAACCTCCCGCCAATAAACAGGTCCCTCAATTTGCTGATGCCCGCCCTTTGCCACCCCCTAAATCCTCCATCCTTGTTCCCCGGGATGAACCGATGGTTGCCACCCAGTGGAGCCTCCATCGAGCCCCCTGTTTCCCTCCGATGCCGTCTCCACTGTCCCCAGATTCTTAGGGTCGCCGCCACCACCGGGCTCGTGGTAAACCTCTTAGGGGAGAGCGGCAACGGTGCCGTTACCATGGCACCCAGGCTCGTACCTCTACATGACGCTATCTCCATTCTTTTCCACGCTGCCCCTCCCCCCTCCATCACCCATTTACGCACCATTGACACATTAGCTGCCCAATAGTACCCCAGAAGGTTGGGCAGTGCCAGCCCGCCTCCCTCGCTCCAGGAACACCCTCTTCACTCTCGGGGTCCCATGTGCCCACACAAAGCTCAAAATACTGCTAGTCACTCTCCTAAAGAAGGCCCTGGGGATAAAGATGGGCAGGCACTGAAAGAGGAACAAGAACCTCGGAAGCACCGTCATTTTGACGGACTGTACCCTCCCCGCCAACGATAATGGCAGCATGTCCCACCTCTTGAACTCCTCCTCCATCTGATCTACCAGTCTGGTGAAGTTATGCTTGTGAAGAGTCCCCCAGTCCCTGGCCACCTGCACCCCCAGGTACCTAAAGCTCTGCCCTGCCCGCCTAAGTGGAAGCCTACCAATTCCTTCCTCCTGGTCTCCAGGGTGCACCACAAACACCTCGCTCTTGCCTAAATTTAATTTATAACCTGAAAATGTCCCAAACTCAGGTAGCAACTCCATCACTCCCGGCATCCCTCCCACCGGGTCCGCCACATACAGTAACAGGTCATCGGCATACAACGACACCCTATGTTCCTCTCCACCTCGCACCAAGCCTCTCCACCTCTTTGAATCCCTCAACGCCATCGGCAGCGGCTCGATTGCCAATGCAAACAACAAGGGGGACAAGGGGCAACCCTGCCTGGTCCCTCGGTAAAGCCGGAAGTACTCCGACCTCCTCCAATTCGTGGCCACGCATGCCATTGGGGCCTCATATAGCAGCCTTACCCATCTAATGAACCCTTCACCAAATCCAAACCTCCCCAACACCTCCCATAGGTACCCCCACTCCACTCTATCGAAGGCCTTCTCCGCATCCAGCGCCACCACTATCTCTGCCTGCCCCTCAATCACCGGCATCATGATGACATTCAACAATCTCCACACATTCGTGTTCAGCTGCCTTCCCTTCACGAAACCTGTCTGGTCCTCGTGCACAACCCCTGGCACACAGTCCTCTATCCTGGTGGCGAGGATTTTTGCCAAGACCTTAGCATCCACGTTGAGGAGAGATATGGGCCTGTATGAACCACACTGCTGGGGGTCCTTGTCCCTCTTTAAAATTAACGAGATCAGCGCCCGCGACATCGTCGGGCAAAGTCCCCCCTTCCCATGCTTCATTGAGTGTCCGCACCAGCAAGGGGCCCACTAGGTCCACAAACTTTTTATAAAATTCCACCGGGAACCCATCCGGCCCCGGTGCCTTCCCTGACTGCATCTGCCCGATCCCCTTAACTAGCTCCTCCAGCTCAATTGGCGCACCTAACCCCTCCACCTGCTCCTCCTGCACCTTCGGGAAAGAAAGCCCGTCAAGGAACCTCTCCATTCCCCTCCTCTCCCCCGTTGGCTCTGACCGGTACAGTTCCCCGTAAAAGCCCTTGAAGACCTCATTCACCTCTACCCCCTTCCGCACCACATTCCCACTCTTGTCTCTCACTCCAGCAATTTCCTTAGCCGCATCCCGCTTGCGGAGCTGATGAGCCAGCATCCTACTCGCCTTTTCACCATGTTCGTACACTGCCCCTTGTGCCTTCCTCCACTGTGCCTCAGCCTTTCTAGTGGTCAGCAAATCAAATTCAGCCTGCAGGCTGTGCCTCTCCCCCAACAGTCCCTCCTCTGGTGCCTCTGCATACCTCCTGTCTACCTCCAGCATCTTTCCCACCAGTCTATCCCTCTCACTCCTCTCGCTCCTCTCCCTGTGTGCCCGGATGGATATCAGCTCCCCACGAATCACTGCCTTCAGGGCTTCCCAGACCATCCCCACCTGGACCTCCCCCGTATCATTCACTTCGAGGTACCCCTCAATACTTGCCTGGACCCTCCTACACACCTCCTCCTCAGCCAACAACCCCACATCCAACTGCCACAATGGACGCTGGTCCCGCACCTCCCCCATCTCCAACTCTATCCAATGCGGAGCGTGGTCGGAGATTGCAATGGCCGAATACTCGGCCTCCTCCACTCTCGGAATCAGTCCCCTACTCACCACGAAGAAATCTATCGAGAGTAGACCCTATGTACGTGGGAGAAGAAAGAGTACTCGCGTGCCCTCGGCCTCACAAACCTCCATGGATCCACTCCACCCATCTGATCCATAAACCCTCTCAGTACCTTGGCCGCCGCCGGCCTCCTACCCGTCCTAGAGCTGGACCGATCCAGTGAAGGATCCAACTCCGTATTAAAGTCCCCCCCCCCCATGATCAGACCTCCCGCCTCCAGATCCAGGACCCGTCCCAACATACGCCTCATAAAGCCCGCATCGTCCCAATTTGGGGCATACACACTAGCCAGTACCACCTTCTCTCCTTGTAGCCTGCCCCTAACCATAACACACCTACCCCCCTTATCCGCCACCACCTCCGATGCCTCAAACAACACATTTTTCCCCACCAGAATCGCCACTCCCCGGTTCTTCACATCCAACCCAGAGTGGAAAACCTGCCCCACCCATCCCTTCCTCAGGCGGACCTGGTCCGCCACCTTCAGGTGGGTCTCCTGAAGCATTGCCACATCTGCCTTTAGCCCCTTCAGGTGAGCCAGTACCCTTGACCGCTTCACCGGCCCATTCAACCCTCTCGCATTCCAGGTGACCAACCGGATCAGAGGGCGTCCCGCCCCCCTCCCCCGTTGACTAGCCATAGCCCGTCGACTGCCCGCCCCAGGCCAGCACCCCCTGCCCGACCCAGTCCCCACAGCGACAACACCTCTCCTCTGTCCCCCCAGCCCCCACCAGCTCCTTCCTGACCCTACCAGCAGCAACCCGGTATTCCCCTTTCCCCCCCTCCCTTCCCCCCCAGGCTAGGAACCCTCCCAGCCGCGAACCGTCCTCCATTGTACTTCCATGGGTCAGCTAACTTCTGCTGACCCCAGAAACTCCCGCCAATAACCCGACCCCTCCCAAAGTGGGATCATCCCCCAATCTATCCCTCCTCCAGGCACCGCTCCAGCGCAGGGAAGAACCAGTTAAGGCCCCGCCTCCCCGTCACCGTCTCCGCCCCCCCACCCCGCAGCGCGGGAAACCAGAGGAAAGCCCGCGCTTTCGCACTGCCCCACCACACCCTTCTGACGCAGCTCCCAAATAACAGCCCCACTCCATACCCCCAACCCGACATAGAATACAACAAACCCCCCCGACCCTCCCCGCAAGATACACAACTCAACCAATGCCCCACAGCAGAAAAAAACATAGCAGAACAACACCCCCATAAATAACCATATCAAAATTGCAAAAGTACAAAAAAAAGAACATAGCAACAGCAGAATCCAGCGCTAAGATATTACAACCGACCCCGCAACCCCAAACCCCTAGTTCAAGTCCAGTTTCTCCGTCCGCACGAAGGCCCACGCCTCCTCCGGGGAATTGAAATAATAATGCCGGTCCGAATAAGTTACCCACAGGCGCGCGGGCTGCAACATTCCGAACTTTATCTTTTGCCTGTAAAGCACCTCCTTCGTCCGATTAAATCCGGACCGCCGCTTAGCCACCTCCGCACTCCAATCCTGGTAGATCCGTACTACCCCATTCTCCCACTTGCTGCTCTTCACCTTCTTGGCCCAGCGCAGCACACACTCCCGATCACTGAACCGGTGGAACCTCACCAGCACCGCACGCGGGGGTTCATTGTCCTTAGGCCTCCTGGCCAGTACTCTGTGTGCTCCCTCCAGCTCCAAGGGCAGATGGAAAGACCCGGCCCCCACTAGCGAGTTCAGCATTACAGCCACATAGGTTGTCAGGTCCGACCCCTCCAGCCCCTCCGCAAGGCCCAAGATCCGCAGGTTTTTCCGCCTCGTGCGGTGATCAAGCTCCTCGAAGCGTTCCTGCCACTTCTTGTGGAGTGCCTCGTGCCCCTCCACCTTACTCACGAGGACCACGGCCTCCTCCTCTCGTTCAGTGGCCTGCGTCTGCAACTCCTTGATGGCAGCACCCTGGGTGGTCTGAATCTCCGACAGCCTTCTGTTTGTTTCCTGCAGCGGGCTCAATACCTCAGCCTTGAAATCTGTGAAGCAGCACAGGAGAGCAGCTAGTTGCTCCTGGGCCCACTGTTTCCACTCCTCTGGAGCTCTGCCGGCAGCCACCTTGGATCCCTTCCCCCATTTTTTCTGGGGAGCTGCTGCTGCTTTTTCCCCCTTTCCACTCCGAGTTCGAGTCATGGACTGCGGGGAAAGTCGTTCAGCACACCTTCCCCCACCGGGAGACGTCGAAAAATTTCAGTTTTGGGCTCTAAAAAGAGCCGAAAAGTCCGTTTAAAACGGGAGCTCCCAAATGTGCGGCTTCCTACTTCATCACAGCCACCGGAAGTCAAAAGGTTTGTTTCTTGGGGGTCAGTCTGCAGGATTGAAGGAGCCGGAAGCGAAGTATGGGCTGGAGCAGGGGGAAATGTTTAGATACATGCAGGTTCGAGACTTTGCCAGAAAGGAGATACAGAGCTTCCCGGTGGAGCCGGCCTCCACATTGCTGGAGGAGGTGCTGACGACACGGGACTGGAGAAAGGGGGTAGTGTCAGCGGTTTATGGAGCTATTTTGGAAGTGGAGAAGGCACCACTGGAAGGGATCAAAGCAAAGTGGGAGGAAGAGTTGGGAGAGGGTTTGGAGGAGGGGTTCTGGTGAGAGGTGCACCAGAGAGTGAACGGCTCCACCTCGTGCGCGAGGTTGGGGCTGATACAGCTGAAGGTGGTATATCGAGCACAATTCACAAGGGCGAGGATGAGGCGGCTCTTTGAGGGGGTGGAAGATGTGTCTGATCCTTGCCCGCAAATCACCTTCATATGTTTTGGTCCTGTCCAAAGCTGGAGGATTACTGGAAAGATGTGTTTAGGGTAATCTTTAAAGTGATGGACGTGACACTGAACCCGGGCCCTCGGGAGGCCATATTCGGGGTGTCGGACCAGCCAGGGTTGGAAACGGGTGCGGAGGCAGATGTTGTAGCCTTCGCCTCGTTGATCGCCCGAAGGCGGAGCCTGTTGGGATAAAGACCAACCTCTCCACCCTGTGCCCTGGCGTGGCGGGGGGACCTGTTGGAATGCTTGACTCTTGAGAAGGTTAAGTTTGAACTGAGGGGAAGGATGGAGGGGTTCTACAATTCATGGGCGTTATTCATTATGCACTTTCAAGAATTGGATAACATCGAACATTAGTGTCGGGGTGGGCAGTTGGGAGGGTTGTGGGGAGGGGAACTGTATGTGTTAATGGTGGCTATGGGTGATTCCTGATTCCTTTTTGTTATTTGTTTATGTGAACATGTGGGCTAAAATTTGGGGTTTGGCTGGAGGATGGGATCGTTGTTATTGATATGCAGATTGACATTACATTCGTTACTGATTCTTACTTATTGTTGGTGGGTGTAAATTTGAGAGAAAATGTGAAAAAAGAGAATAGAAATATTTAAAAACAAAAAGAATTAAGAACAAGTAACCAATTCTTTTCAGGATTTATGTAGCTTTGCGAACTATACTCTTGGACAACAATCATCTGCTTTCTTATTATAATACATTTGTGTGTATTCTTAAACTTAAAAAAAAACAGGATGTATACAATAGACTTTAATAAGGACACAGGGAGTCCACACTGAGTAAGAATAAAGAGATTTAGTTTATTTACCGTTACGTTATATATCAACTCCCGGTGGATCACAACCGCGTCTCTCCATGGTCTGCGCCTTACTGGCTGATGTTTTATACAGAGCTGAACGGAATTCCCCACCTCTTAGCGGGGGATCAGGTACTCTGCGAGAACCACAGGGAGGATAATCATTTCCACCCTGCAAGTCCTGCGCTGGATATGAAATGAAAATGAAATGAGCTTATTGTCACAAGTAGGCTTAATGAAGTTACTGTGAAAAGCCCCTAGTCGCCACATTCCGGCGCCTGTTGGGGAGGCTGATACGGGAATTGAACCGTGCTGCCGGCCTGCATTGATCTGCTTTCAAAGCCAGCGATTTAGCCCTGTGCTAAACAGGCCCAGTGACATCAACATTTTTACATTTCACATAGTTTTCCCAGCATCACAATGTTTACAGGTGGGCATTAAATAGCCAGTGCTAGTGTTTAATAAATAGATTAAAATTTGGTCCTTTGCAGTTGAGTGATGGGTTTTGTCTATCCCTCTATAATGACGCAGAAGAGGCTGGTGGTAAACGTAAGATAGATTTATTGACATGTATTTACAGTGGTCTTCATAACGCAGCATCTCACTCCCAGCGCAATCCTAGCTGGGAGGACTCACCTCACCAGGCCCTGATCTGGGCCTGCTTTTAACCTTTGCTCACAACGAGGCCCAGGGGGTAGGCCTATCTGGTGAGCTCATACTCCATGAGTCCCATGGGGAGATTATGAAGGTTTCCCCATGCATCCCCTGGGGGTTATGACACCCTCCATGTGGTTCCCGCAGATTGGAGTAATAAGTATGAAATGTTTTCGCATCAGTCCTTCAGATGGGGCACTGGGGTCGTAGAAGCGATTGGACACACCACACAGTGTTATGGGAGCGGCGTTTTCAGAACCCCAAAATGTATCTTGAAGTTCAACCAACCTCTTCCCTTTAATGTATTGTTGCTTTTGAAGCACACGGCTTGGTCTCCAGGTGTGGTATTACAAGCTTTGACAAAGAGTCAATGGACTTGAAACATTAGATCTTTTCTCTCCCTACAGATGCTGCCAGACTTGCTGAGATTTTCCAGCATTTTCTCTTTCGTGTGGTATTACATTTATGGACACGTGGGTTTTTAAACACAAAACAATGTTTCTTCGATGAATTCAACTTAACCTTTTAAACAAACATTACTTCAAAGATAACCCTGAAAATAATACAACACTAAATAATCCCTCAAAATGTTCCTTAAAACCTCTAAAAGACTTAATACCTTTAAACAGAAACACATCAGGTTAAAGACATTACTATTATGAGTTTAAATCACCCAAATGTTTCAGAGATAGTCTTTCATGGCAGAGATCACAGCAGGTCCAGCTCACTGCAAACACAGACACACCCAAAGCTCTTTTCCTCAAAACTGGCTTCCTCCTTTGAAACAGCTCACAGCAAACCAGTCAGGCACTTTGTTTCACTGCTCTCAAACTGAAACTAAAAGCAGAAGTGAGCTCAACTCCCCCACCCCCTGACATCACTTCAGTAATATGAGCTGCTCCATTTCTTAAAGGTACATTGCTTAAAAATCCATTTCTTAAAGGTACTCTCACATGACAACAGCAGTACATTAATTTGGATAAGTGTGAGGTTATTAACTTTGGAAGCAAAAACAGGAAGTCAGACTATTACCTGAATGGTTGTAAATTGGGAGAGGGGAGTGTGCAGTGGGACCTGGGTGTCCTTGTGCATCACTCGCTGAAGGTAAGCATGCAGGTGCAGCGGACAGTAAGGAAGGCTAATGGTTTGTTGGCCTTCATTGCGAGAGGTTTCGAGTACAGAAGCAGGGATGTGTTGCTGCAATTATACAGGGCCTTGGTAAGGCAATTTTGTGGAAGATTGTGTGCAGTTTTGGTCTCCTTTTCTGAGGAAGGATGTTCTTTCTATCGAGGGAGTGCAGTGAAGGTTTACCAGACTAATTCCAGGGATGGTGGGACTATCATATGACTAGAGATTGACTAGGTTAGGATTGTTCTCGCTGGAGTTCAGAAGAATGAGGGGGGGATCTCATTGAGACTTATAAAATTCTAACAGGACTATACAGGGTAGATGCAGGGAAGATGTTCCCAATGGTGGGTGTGTCCAGAACCAGCAGTCAGTCTGAGGATTCAGGGTAGACCATTTTAGACAGAGATGAGGAGACATTCTTCAGCCAAAGAGTGGTGAGCCTGTGGAATTCATTACCACGGGAAGTAGTGGTGACTGGGGGCTTTTCACAGTAACTGCATTGAAGTCTACTTGTGACAATAAGCGATTATTATATTATTATGAAAAGATTTTAAAAAAAGGTCAAATTATCTTCAGTGCCCAAGGAAGCATTCATTTCAAGGTGTTTGATACCCGCTGGAATTAATTACAGAAGTCCCAAGTAAAGTATTTCCATGTAAGGTTTCTACAAGTTCATGGCTGGTAAAAGATCTGTTGAAGAGTGTGGATAAGTGAGGAATACTTCCCAGACAACAGCACCTCAAATTCTAATCTAATCATTTCATTTTGTGGTCGAATGGTATTATTGTGGCATAATAATATAACTCCTCAACACAGTATTGTGTGTGCAATTTGTGGTTTGCACAGGTATTGCGCTTGATATTTCCGAGGACTGAACAACGCAGAAAGTACTTACACCCGGTAGATAACTTCAAAGTGTCTTGGCGTTCAGTGCTGGAGTATTATTGTCCCTCTCCTCCACCAGCGAAGCACATCAGATAAACACAACACACTGTGTCAGTAACTACAACCATTTAAGTTTCAGAAGGAGCATTTAGATGTTGCTTTAAGCATCAATGCTTCAATTAAACACTACTTGATTCAAACCAAACCTGAGTAAGTCAGGCTGTAGGATGGAGTCTGTAAGTCAGCAGGAAGCTGTTGAATATTGCTGTCTGTGAAGTTGGATTTCATCATCTATTCTGCAACATTTGCCCAGCTAAGTGCAATTTGAATATATGAGGATTCAAGGAAAGATGCATTTCTTAAAGCTGCAAATTGTTGTTTCCCTATTGCCATAACATGGATATTGCATTTCTTCATCTGAAACTCCAACGCTAAGAACGAATTATTCTCCCATACGCCTCCTAAAGACCCTTAATGATGCAATGCTTTAAAATAGTGATCCCATTCTCTGCATCGCGCTCAATTCTACTATTAGTGGTTTAAATGGCAGGGTTGCATTATTGCAACTAATACGAATCAAATGAAGAAAATCAGTCGAGTGTAACTCTTTCAATTACCTTCCTTCTTTTGCCGTCACTTAGAATACCAAGAGGCAGCCTTTCCATTCCGAGTGCATTGGGCCTGAAAGGGAAGGAATTAAAAAGTAAATAACTCCACATACCTGCAGTGGATGTGCAGTCACCTGTTAATTCTCCATTGAATTAGTTTGAAAGTGAAAAATTTAAATTCAGAAATAAGGAAAATCCTGTAATGAAATAGAAACACAATAAGTGCAAAACAACGAAGTACAATAGGGAAGGCTAATACAATTTCACTGTCTCATACTGTGAAAAAAACCCCAGTCCTCCCTGAATCAGATGGCAAGATAAGCTTTAGAGCAATAATCACACACATTGTATTGTTGCCTTTTGATAAACTTCATTGTGCGCCTTCTCTTTTGTTGAAAGTGCGGATAGAAATTACACACGGGATGTATTTTTTGAACGCGTGCTCAATTTCTGTTTCCAGACGTGGCATGTTTGGCTCAATGTGCTCCAAGTGCAGTTTAAAAGACTCTTACCATTGCATGCCTGATGGGCATTATACGAGCAAAGATGTAAAAGCCACAAATATGCCTTTTGCATCATTGATTTTGGTTTATCGTATTGGGAAGTTGTAGTGGATGACAACGATGTAGAGGTGCCTTGTGTTAGTACGCCCATGTGCTGTTCCTTTGAATTGTTTGATGGCAGTTCCTCGCACGAGAGGAAATGCTGGTTAAGTTTCCCCTTCCTCTTCCAAGAAGTTCACTTCTGGAATTCAGCCATCAGGTGATTCTGCACAGACCAAGGATTAATTAACAGGACATCCATGTCTGTTTTTATTTTGCCAAAGTTAAGCCTTCCTAATTACTTGCTAACTTTTTGGAATTCGTGTACAAGGACACCCAGCACCCTCTGTACTGCAGTGTCTTTCCATTTACATAATATTCGTGTTGCAGCCCTCGAGACTTAATATCGAGTTTGGCATCTTTAGATTGTGCTCTTTCTCCTCCACCTTAAACCCCTTTTTAAAATATCCCATACGTGTACTGCCTCAGTGTGGACCTCCTCCCCTGCCCCCAACTAGGCCATCCTAAAGTTGCTACATCTTGTTGCAATTTCTCACGCAGCTGCACTTTAATATCTAACACATTCTTCCTCTCTTCAGTTCTGATGAAGAGCCAAAAGGACTTGAAACGTTAACTCTGCTTCTCTCCCGACAGACGCTGCCAGACCTGCTGAGTTTTTCCAGCATCCTCAGTTCTTGTTTCAGATTTCGGCGGCTGCAATATTTTGCGCATTCAAATAAAATTCCACTTCCCCATTCTTCCTCCCAAACTGGACGACCTCACATTTCCCCTCCTTGTGCTCCACCTAGAGGTTAATAAAAATCTTTAACTTCCCTATACAATTTGTCAGAATGGAAAGCAGTTACCCAGGGATAAGCAGAGTAATGTTGTTTATTTCTTTTACATGCCGACTGCTTAGAGACACTGCCAAAAGCTTAGTTAAGCACATTAAAAGAATTAAGTTACAATCCATATTTGGTTGTCAACTTTACATTTTCTTACATCCGTCTCCAGGAAGATGTGTTTGGAAATGAGGCCCCATGTTCAGGGTGTCGACACAACAGAGATCTGCCAAAACAGACCTTTTAATATATCAAAGAACAATACAGCACAGGAACAGGCCCTCCGGCCCTCCAAGCCTGCGCCGACCATGGTACCTGCCTAAACTAAAACCGTCTGCACTTTTTTTGATTTTGTATTTGTTTGTTTATTGTCACGTGTACCGAGGTACAGTGAAAAGCATTTTTCTGCAAGCAGCTCAACAGATCATTCAGTACATGGAAGAAAAGGGAATTAAACACAATTCAAGAAAATACATGAGAATACATAATAGAGCAACACAAGATATACAATGTAACTACATAAGCATTGGCATCGGTTTAAGCATACAGGGTGTAGTGTTAATGAGGTCAGTCAATAAGAGGGTCATTTAGGAGTCTGGTGACAGTGGGGAAGAAGCTGTTTTTGAGTCTGTTCGTCCGTGTTCTCAGACTTCTGAATCTCCTGCCCGATGGAAGAAGTTGGAAAAGTGAGTAAGCCGGGTGGGAGAGATCCTTGATTATGCTGCCCGCTTTCCCCCGGCAGCGGGAGGTGTAGATGGAGTCCATGGATGGGAGGCAGGTTCGTGTGATTGACTGAGCGGTATTCATGACTCTCTGAAGTCCGTTGCGGTCCTGGGCCGAGCAGTTGCCATACCAGGCTGTGATGCAGCCCGATAGGATGCTTTCTATAGTGCAACTGTAAAAGTTGGTAAGGGTTAATGTGGACATGCCGAATTTCCTTAGTTTCCTGAGGAAGTATAGGCGCTGTTGTGCTTTCTTGGTGGTAGCGACGACGTGAGTGGACCAGGACAGATTTTTGGTGATGTGCACCCCTAGGAATTTGAAACTGCTAACCATCTCCACCTCAGCCCCGTTGATGCTGACAGGGGTGTGTACAGTACTTTGCTTCCTGAAGTCGATGACCAGCTCTTTAGTTTTGCTGGCATTGAGGGAGAGATTGTTGTTGTTACACCACTCCACTAGGTTCTCTATCTCCCTCCTGTATTCGGACTCGTCGTTTTTCGAGATCCGGCCCACTATGGTCGTATCGTCAGCAAACTTGTAGATGGAGTTGGAACCAAGTTTTGCCACGCAGTTGTGTGTGTACAGGGAGTAGAGTAGGGGGCTAAGTACGCAGCCTTGCGGGGCACCGGTATTGAGAACTATTGTGGAGGAGGTGGGAAACTAAAGGAATAATGGAAACTGTTGAGCTGGGTGAAGTGTAATGAGGCAGTCGAAACCCTCTCTACTGAGCCTTCTGCTGCTGTAGTTTCAAAACCTTGTGACGCCCCACCGAATTTCACCCCACCATTTTAACCATCTAGTTCTTGCTGATTAGTTACCAATACCAATGCTGCCAATGGTTCGGTTTGGTATCACTCTTGTGTCTCAGACACCAGGGGTGGGATTCTCCTGAATTCGTGCGATGGCCCGACACCGGAGTAAAAAAAGCGGCACAAACCACTCCGGCATCTGGCCGACCGGAAGTTGCGGAATTCGCTGCACTTCCGGGGGCTAGGCCAGCGCTGGAGGGGTTGGCGCCATGCCAGCTGGTGCCGAAGGGACTTAGCGTGTTAGTGCATGTGCAGAAACGCCAGAGCGGTCCAGCGCATGCGCAGACCGGCCGCCGTATTCTAGTGCGTGCGCAGGGGGGTGTCTTCTCCGCACCAGCCGTGGCGGAGCTCTACAAGGGCCGGTGCGGAAGGAAGGAGTGCCCCCATGGCACAGGCCCGCCTGCAGATCGGTCGGCCCCGATCGCGGGCCAGGCCACCGTGGGGGCCTCCCCGGGGTCTGATCCCCCTGCGCCTCCCCGGGGACCGCACCAGCCAAATTACCTGCCAGGCCCGGCCTTGTGGGACCATGTCAAATCCATGCCGGCGGGACTGGCCAGAAACCGACGGCTGCTCGGCCCATCGGGGCCCGGAGAATTGCTGGGGGGGGGGGGGGCGCTGCCAACGGCCCCCGACCGGCGTGGCGTGTTCCCCACCCCCACCCGATAACCGACGCCGGAACATACGGCAGCCGGCGCGGAGTAGCGGGGCGGGATTCACGCCACCCCCGGGGATTCTCCGACCCGGCGGGGGGGGTTGGAGAATCCCGCCCCAGGTTCTGGCTTTAGTTTCTACTCCAAGGCTTGAGTACAGAATCAGGACTGACACTCCGAGGACTTGCGCCACTGCCGACTGAATGTGCTGTGTTTCAGGCAAAATATTAAATCAAGGTCCCGACTGCCTGCTCGGGTGGATGCAAAATATCCCATGCAAACATAGAATTCCCACAGTGCAGAAGGACGCCATTCGGCCCACTGCACCTGCACTGACCCTCTGAAAGAGCACACCCACAGTCATCATACATTTTGAATTTATTTACCTTTACTTTCCCCTCCAAAGTCGTGACTGGCCCTGCCTGTTCATCCTATTAACCTCTACCTTCTCCTCACATACTGACCTGCTGCTTTGGTTCCTATTGACCATTATACTTCTTGTATTTTTACCCTCCCCCCCACTCATATCCCCCCTCCCCCCCCGATTTTCTAGTTTCAAATCCTTGTGCACAGCCTATTTATCCTTTCCTCTGGAACACTGGTCCCAGATTGGTTCAGGTGGAGACCATCCCAACGGTACAGACCCCTCCTGTCCCAAAACTGACGCCAGTGCTCCATTAAATGGAACCCCTCTTTCCCGCACCACTCCTTTAGCCACGTGTTTACTTCCCTAATTTCCTCATCACTTTGCCAATTCGCACGCGACTCGGGTAATAATCCAGAGATTATAACCCTTGAGGACCTGTTCTTTAATTTTGTTCCTAGTTCCTGATATTCCCCAAACAGGTCCACTTTCCTAGACTTGTTGTGTTGTTTGTTCCATCGTGGACCACAACAATTGGATCCTCGCCTCCCTCACCAATATCCTTTCAAGCTGGTTGGACCTTCCCGGACCGGCCTCCCAGAACAGGCGCCGGAATGTGGCGACTAGGGGCTTTTCACAGTAACTTAATTGAAGCCTACTTGTGACAACAAGCGATTATTATTATTATTAGAGATGTTGATAGTGGGGGATTCAGTGATGGTAACGCCATTGAATGTCAGGGTAATGTTAGATTATTTCTTGTTGGAGACGTTCCTTGCTTGGGACTTGTGTGGTGCAAACCTATTTGTCACTTGTCAGCCCAAGCCTGGATATTGTCCAGGTTTTGCTGCATTTGGACATGGACTGCTTCATTATCGGAGGAGTCGCGAATGGTACTGAACATAAAAATCCCCACTTATGACCTTACGATGGAGGGATGTCATTGATGAAGGAGCATAAGATGGTTGGGCCTAGGACACTACCCTGAAAAACCCCTGCAGCAATATCATGAGACTCAGATGATTGACCCCCAACCACCACAACCATCTTCCTTTGCTAGGTATGACTCCAATCAGCGGAGAGTATTCCCCCTGATTCCCCCCGATTCCAGTTTTGCTCAGACTCCTTGATGCCATAATTGGTCAAACGTTGCCTTGATGCAGTGACTCTCACCTCATCTCACATTCCGTTATTTTGTCCAGGTTTGAACTAAGGCCGTAATGAGGTCAAGAGTTGAGTGACCCCGGAGGAACCCAGACTGAGTGTCAGTAAGCAGGTTATTGTGAAGCAAGTGCCGCTTGAAAGCACTGTTGATGAACTCTTTACTGATGTTCAGGGCCAGACTGATGGGACGGTAATTGGCTGGGTTGGATTTGTCCTGTTTCTTGTGTACAGGACATACCTGAGCAATTTTTCATAAATCCAGATAGTTGCAGCTGCTCTGGAACAGCTTGGCTGGGGTTGTGGTAAGTTTTGGAGCACAGGTTTTCAGTGCCATTGCCGCAATGTTGCCAGGGCTTTTAGCCTTTTCAGGATCCAATGCGTTGAACCATTTCTTGCTATCGATGCTGGCTGGCAACATTTCTTCGGTTGGATTGGCCATTTAAGTGTCCCATTTAGGCCAGAACGGGTAAGGATGGCTGAGCCAGATGGGCTTTTAAGACCATTGTTTCATGGTCATCATTAGACTTTTTAATTATTGATTTTAAATTCCACCATCAGCTGAGGTGGAGGGGAGAGGTGGGGCGGTAGAAGGGTCGGGCGGGGGGGGGCGGGGGCGGAGATTCGAACCCAGGTTTCCAGAACATTACCTGGGTCACTGGATTACTTGTCCAGTGACAATACCACTACCCCAGAACCTTCTCTAGTACAGTTAAATGTGGAAATGCGGAAGGGGTTCTGAGAGATTGAAGACAATGTCAGAGGGTGCACTGTTGAGGATCTCGAGGCTGCAATCATTAAAAATCATTGAACTGGGTGGCAAAATGGCGCTCACTGCAGCCTCACGGCCCCAAGGACCTGGGTTCGATCCTGGCCCCGGGTCACTGTCCATGTGGAGTTTGCACGTTCTGCCCGTCTCTGCGTGGGTCTCACCCCCACAACCCAAAAAGATGTGCGGGGTAGGTGGATTGGCCACGCTAAATTTCCCCCCCCAAAAAATCATTGAACTGACAAGAAGTCCCATTCTCACACTGTTAGTCTCACTGCAAAAAACCCTTAAAAAAATTACACCTTGCTGATTGAAGCGTAACCGGGTTTTTAATTAACAGATTATGTTCAGAATCGCAGTTAAACAGAAATTAAAGAGTAAATTTTCTAATTTGTTCAATGTTAAATTTCTGAATTATGGTAAGAAGTCCATAGGATGAAATATTTCCCATAGACTTTCATCTCCTTTCAAAGGTGGAAGGTGTCAACAATATGTCAAGAGATTCCAGATAGTTTAAAAATAACGAATCTTATTCTTTTTAATTTTTCTGATGATATTTTAGCTCCTACCTTAATCCCATTTGTCTGTCCCAATCATTTATTTAGCTATTAGCAAAATATAACATTAAAAGTGAGTCAATAAGAAAGGATATACTTGCCATGGCGGGAGTGCAGCGAAGGTTCGCCAGTCTGATTCCTGGGATGGCAGGTGTGTCATACGAGGAAGAATGAGAGGGGATCATATTGAAATGTATAAAATGATGACAGGGCTAGACAGACTGGATGTAGGGATGTCATTTCTTCTGGCAAGGAGGGGTGTCTAGAACAATGGGTCACAATTTCCGGATATGGGGTAGGCGGTTTAGGACTGAGATGAGGAGAAATCTCTTCACTTACAGAAACTTGTGGAGGTCAAACCACTGAATATATTTGAGGAAATTGATAGATTTCTAAATTCTAAAGATGCCAAGGGGTGTGGGGAGAGCATGGAGGTATGGTGTTGAGATAGAGGGTCAGCCATGATCACGTTGAGTGTCAAAGCAGGTGTGAAGGGCTGAATGGCCTACCCCTGCTCCTATTTTCTATGGATACTTGAAGGCCCCTTTAACTTGGCACCAGATCTAAACTCAAATAGGTAAAGGGGAAATCCACACCACAGAGATTATTTTTACACTGACATTTCATGTGATGTGCACAAATAATTACAGGTGCATAATAAATGTATTCCTTTTGCACATATCAATTCTTCTTGTATTTAACGTGAACTTTGGACTGGCCGTTCATGAACTGTCCTCACTGTCGTGTTAGGGACACTGGTATAACACTGGCTGCAACTGGATGCAGCTTAGATCAAAAAGTTACTTGAAGTTAGTTCAATCAGGTTTATTGAACTATTAGCACAGTTCTCTGTGAGTTCGACTCTCTGCTAACTTAAGTGTGGTTACTCTGCCTGACTGAACCAGACTAGCTCTTAGCCACGTGGTGAAGGTGTGAGATTGTAACAACACCCTTGACTGACTCTCTAGATGTTCATCAGTGGGAAGAGGCAGAGTGTGAATGCCTTGTGTCTTTTATAGTCAGATCGTACCCCTGAGTGTCCTGCCTGCTTATTGGTCATGTCCTGTTCTCTGTGTCCATTAGCTGCTTGTCTGTGCCTGCCTGTATATCATTATGCGTGTGTCTGCATATCATGACACTCACGATTAACACAAAATGCCTGCTTCTCCTCGGCAGAAAATGTACTTGAGCATCCTAAAGCTCTCGGGCAGTAAATTTGCACCGTTCATCCCATTGACATTCAGATAGGCAGAGAAGCTAGCTCTGATGAATTAAAGTTATCTTCACTCTTAATCAGTGTCAGTTTTCAAAGTATCCTTAGAGGGGCAGTGGGGCATCCATACAGATACAGAATACTCATTAAAATACTTCACTTGCTGACAAGAAGATAATTGGCTATAAAGTGTTTGGGTATTTAACATATTGATGGTTAATTGGTTTCAATGAATACAGCTGCAACTTCTGAATTTCTGTCAATTAATCCGACAGTGATTTCTTCACCATTTAAACTGGATATAATTCTCTCTAAAACTCACAGATCCACACCAACTCCATAGAGATGGGCTCTACTTTGCATGTCAGCTGCCTGAAATTAAATGTTCAGATGTCATAAATATGTGCAGTTCAGCTGACTCCATCCCAGCCCAAGCCCTGAGCAAAGATCCCATGATGGAGTATGTTACACTGCTGTATGTGCCCTCTCTTGGATTAGATGTTCACCTGAACCCTTATTTGCTCTCTGAAGTGGATCTGAAAGACCCTATTGCGCTATGGAGGGAACGCAGCGAAGGTTTACCAGGCTGATTCCTGGGATGGCGGGACTGTCACGTGAGGAGAGAGAAGAGGCAAGTTTCTCCGTCCCGCCACACCAGATTTCTGGGGCAGCACGCTGTCGGGATTCTCCGTTTTGCCAGCCGGTCAATGGGGTTTGGAATCCCCCCGGGCCGCCGGCAAAACAGAGAATCCCGACGGCAGAGAATTCGGTCCTCAGTCAGTTAGGTTTATATTCATTGTACTTTCGAAGAGTCAGAGAGGATCAAGTTTCGATCCGGAGTGCAATAGAGTCTTTTAAAACTATTCATTATAATCATGGC